>NC_081575.1:24948446-24963660 GCF_022355385.1 Mustela nigripes | reverse complement strand
TTATATATATTGTATATAATATATATATATACTTTGAATTTATATATTCACAAAGTTCAAAAGAAATTGTGCTATTAAATATATATATATTTAAATTGTTTTTGTTTTCTTTTAAAAATTTTTATTGTTATGTTGGTCACCATAAAATACATCAATAGTTTTTGATGCAGTGTTCCAAGATTCATTGTTTATATACAACAACCAGTGCTCCTTGCAATATGTGACCTCCTTAATATACACCACCAGGCACACTCAGCCTTTAGAAGGGACAAATTTTGTATATTTTTATTTAATTTTTCTAGTAATTCATTTTTTAAGTTTATTTTTATTTTTTAAAATTTTTATTTAAATTCCAGTTAGTTAACATACAGTGTTATATTAGTTTTATGTATAAAATTAAATGATTCAATACTTAGAGACAATCCACAGTGCTCATCACAACAAGTGCACTCCTTAATCCCTATTACCTATTTCACACATTTCTCCATCTACCTCCCCTTTGGTAACAATTTGATCTCTATAGTTAGTTGAGAGTTGTTTTCATGGTTTGCCTCTCTTTTTTTCCTCCTATGCTCATTTGTTTTGTTTCTTAAATTCCACATGTGATTGAAATCATATACTATTTGTCTTCTTTTGGCTGACTTTTTTTGCTTAGTGTAATGTCCTCTAGTTCTACCCAGGTTGTTGCAAATGTCATGATTTCATTCATTTTGATGGCTGAGTGATAGTCCAGTGTGTGTGTGTGCATATAAAATTTAGATTTAGCTTTCCCATTTATATTAAAAAAAAATCCTGCTGGAATTCTGTGTGGGATTATATTGGATATATAGGTCATTTGGGGAAAAACTGACATTTTAAACAAATTGAATTTTAAGTCACTAACATGGCAAATCTCTCCATTTATATGTCTTTAATTCTCTTACCTATGCTCATAATTTTCAGCATATAAATATTTTATACATTTGTTAGATGTATCCGTATTTTGTTTTTTTGATGTTATGATAAGTAATACTTTTTATCGAATAAATTTCTATTACCTATTTCATATATATTTTTTACATTGACTATCTTGCTCCATTTGGCCTGCTATAATAAAAATGCCATAAACTAGGTGGCTTATAAACAAGAAGAATTCATTTCTCACAGGTCTGGGGCCCAAAAGTCTAAGATCAGGGTGTCAGCATTCTTAGTTCTGGTGAAGGCCCCCTTCCATGCTACACACTGCTGACTTCTCTCTATGTCTTTACATTTTGGAAGGAGCTGGGGTGCTCTGTGAGATCTCTTTCATAAAAGCATTAATTCCATTCATGAAGGTTCCACCCTCATGATGGAAAGACCTTCCAAAGGCCCCACCTTCAAATACCATCACATGGATCATTATATTTCAATATTTGAATTTTGGGGGACAGAAATATTCAGTCTATAGCACCCTGTATCTTGTGACCTTATTAAATTCATTAGATTTTCTTTTTGTAGATTACTTGGGATTCTCTATGTGATCATAAATAAATGAAGAAATAAATAAGTCTGTAAATAAAGAGGCTTTTATTTCTTTTTTCCAATCTGCCTTGTTAGCTGTATTTCTTGCCTATTGCACTGGCTAAAACCCACAGTACATTGTTGAATAAAAGTGATGAGAATGTACATCCTTCCCTTGTTCCCAAACATGGGAGAAAATGATTCAGTCTTTCTCTACTGAGGATGATTGCAGTTGTAAGCAATATATCTATCTATATTTATATCTCTATATATCTATGTTATCTATAGCTATACCTATATATTTCTCTCAGGAAAATTCTATTTTAGTTTAGTTGATAGTGAGGAGAATTAACAGTGTTAAGATGGCTATCCAGAAAAGAAACAGGAAGTGTCCATTCTAGAATTCTAGCTCCTATCAGAAAATCAACATTTTGTTATTCAGTATAAAATATTTTAATCTTTATTATTTTTAAAGTGACACAAGTTCACTGTAAAAGCTATTTAAATTAACATATAATGTATTATTTGCTTCAGGGGTACAGGTTTGTGATTCATCAGTCTTAACACAATTCAGAGCACTCACCATAACACATATCCTCCCCAATGTTTTAATTAATTTGAAAGTTTACCGAGTATAAAATAAATATGCTCTCATTCATCCCACCTTCCCAAAAATCATATCTCACAATGTGAGTACTAATAACTTTGAGCAGGAGTTGGAAACTAAAGCCTATGTGTCAAATCTGGCCTGCTTCCTATTTTTTTTATGGCTTATAAACTAAAATATTTTTCACATTAAAAATGATATAAAGCAATTAAAAGAAGAATATTTTGTGCCACATTAAAATTACACAAAATTCAAATTCCGGTGTTTATAAATAAAATTTTGAACACACCCATGCTCATTCATTTACGTATTGTCTATGGCTGCTTTCATGCTACAGTGGTAGAATCGTGTAGTTGTGACATGCTACATGGCCTACAAATTCTGAAATACTTTTTGTCTTATCATTTACAGAAAAGAATTGCTGACTCCTTATCGAATGTATAGTATTTTTCTTTCTGAGCTTTTCTTTCTGCATATGTATAAAACTTACATATATATGCACATTTTTGTTTTCTACAAAAGAGGATCACACTACACATATTCTCCTATAATCAATTCTTTTCACTTAATGATATGTATATCTTCACATCTCAGTTGTAAATCGTCTCATTTTTTAAAGTTGATCATAGTATTTTAATACACCATAGTTTAACTATTCTTGTTATTATTTTGGTTGTTTTAAACATTTTTTATTATTACCACCAATGTTACAAATATTATGCATTTATTTATGCACTTGTCTGTTTGTTTTCTTAAGATAAATTTCCAGAAATGGAATATCTGGGGCAAAATTTATGTACACTTTATATTTTTAATTTTGATATATGTAGTGACTAAATGAACTTCATCATTATTTTACAGTATGCACTTTCATTAATAGCATGTAGAATCACTGGCTTTTTGTAGAGTCATCATCCATCTGTATATCAGTAATTTCTTATATATATATTAAATTACAGACATAAGCATGTAAAAGTATACATTGATGTATTTTATTGCAACATAGATGTTATATATCCCAGTATAGGTAGTTATAGATTATATATATGTATATATATATATACATATATATAATTTTTTTGACAATTTTTTTTTTACCAATTGCCTATACATGGTATTCCCCAAGTTTTCTGTTTTGATGTCATTTTATGGTTACTTTTAAAAAATATTTTTTATTTATTTGAGAGAGAGAGCAAACAAAAGTGAGGTGGGGAGAAGCACAGTCTCTGCTGAGCAGGGAGCCTGATGCAGGGCTCAATCCCAGGACCCTGGGATGATGACCTGAACCAAAGGCAAGGTAACTAACCATTATCTTTCTTATTTAAATTGATTTTATGTGTGGTCTGCTAGCAAAGGCATAGATACAACTTTCAAATTGAAGATGATTATGTCATACTGTTGCCAAGGATTCATATTCCTATACCAGTTTGTTAGCTTATTTTTCACTACTAGGTATTTACCCAAAGCATACAAAAATACTAATCCAAAGGGATACAGGAGACAGGAATCTATCAAAATCCTTGAGGAGAATACAGGCAGCAAGTTCTTTCTTCAACCTTGGCCACAACAACTTCTTGCTAGACATGTCTCCAAAGGCAAGGGAAACAAAGGCAAAAACAGGACTTCATCAAGAAAAAAAGCTTTTGCACAGCAAAGGAAACAGTTGACAAAACCAAAAGACAACTGACAGAATGGGAGAGAATATTTGCAAATGGCATATCAGACAAAGGTTAGTATTCAAAACCTATAAAGAATTTATCAAACTCAACACCAAAGAACAAATAATCCAATCAAGAAATGGGCAGAAGACATGAACAGACATTTATCTAAAAAAGACATCCAAATATTAAACAGACACATGAAGAAATTCTCAGTATCACTCAGCATCTTGGAAATACCAATCAAAACTGCAGTGAGATACCACCTAACGCCAGTTAAAATGGCTAAAATTAACAAGTCAGGAAATGATAAATGTTGGCAAGGATGCAGAGAAAGGGGAGCCCTCTGACACTGTTGGTGGGAATTCAAGCTGTTGCAGCCACTCTGGAAAACAGTATGGAGGCTTCTCAAAAAGTTGAAAATAGACCTATGACCGAGCAATTGCACTCCTGGGTATTTATCCTAAAGATAAAAATGTTGTGATCTGAAGGGGCACATGCACCCCAATGTTTATAGCAGCAATGTCCACAATAGCCAAACTGTGGAAAGAGACCAGATATCCATCAACAGATGAATGGATAAAGAAGTGACATATATATACATAATGGAATATTCTGTAGCCATCAAAAAATGAATTCTTGCCATTTGCAGCAATGTGGATAGAACTAGTGGTATTATGCTAAGCAAAATAAGCCAATCACAGAAAGACTATTATCATATGATCTCACTGATCTGTGGAATTTAAGAAAAAAGGCAGAGGATCATAGGGAAAGAGAAAAAAAAATGAAACAAGATGAAACCGGAGAAGGAGACAGACCTTAAGAGACAATCATAGGAAACAGAGGGTTTCCTGGAGGGGAGAGGGAGTGGGGGATAGGATAACGGAATGATGGACATTGGGAGGGTATGTGTTGTAATGAACACTGGGTATTATATAAGACTGATGAATCACAGACCTGTAACCCTTAAACAAATAAACATTATATGCTAATTAATTAAATTTAAATAAATATCAAAATAATAATAGAACAAAAATACATTCTTTAAATAAATGGTTTTATATCCATTATCTCATTTAATCATGATGTAGAACCTATAAGCTAGATACTATTATGATTCTCATTTTATAGATAAGGTACCTACTAGTACCTCAAATAATTTATCAGATACTTCTAGGGAAAACAAAATCTTCCCCCTGAATAGCAGTGGGAAAGTTAATCTTGGCTAAGGATAGAAAGATGGAATAAAAATGGTGAAGATATTTGGTAGTGCAGGTAGTGTGAAAGTCCAGGTGAAAATGAACTCAATGAAAATAATGAACTAGTAGGTTTACATAAAGGGGGAATTCAAGTAAATATGAGAAGACTATTTTTATTACTACATTTACAATTTGGCTATTATTTTGCTAACACTTGCATCTGAATATAAAGACAACCTAGATAATTTCTTAAGTCTTTATGATTTTTTTTCTAAAATATCCATTTATGGGGTTCAAAAAGTTAAATATTTCAACATAAGTTGATCAAAACATGTATAAGACTACATGCATAAAACTGCTCAACAATGATGAAAGTAATTAAATAAGTTCTAAATAAAAGGAGAGATATACCATGTTCATAGATTGGAAAACCTAACATGGTAAAAATGTTAATTCTCTTCAAATGTTTAATGCAATTCTTACCAAAGTACTAGCAAGATCATTTTTTTAGATATACACAAGATTATTATGAATTTTTTATATATACAAACAAATTGCATTTTTAATCTTGATCTTGGCTTCTAGAATTCTTTTATTATCTTATGTTAGGCACCACACAGTACATCATTAGTTTTTGATGTAGTTTTATTAAAAAACAAAGGAATGAGAATAATTGAAGTGACTTTAAAAAAAGGAGAATACAGTGGGAGGAATCAGTCTATCTGATTTCAAAGTTTGCATAGCTACAACAATCAAGACTGTTGTAATTGTGGAGGGATAGATATATAGATCAATAGAATGGAATAGAGAATTCATAAATACAGTCATACAAGTATCATCAACAGAGTTTTGGCAAAGGTGCAAAACAGATTAAAACATGTTAAACCAATATTGTTGGAGCAACTGGATAACCATAGGCAAAAAGGTGAACCTTGACCAAAACCTTGCATCTTATACAAAAATTAGCTGAAGTTGGATCACAACCTTAAATGTCAAATATAAAACTATGAAACCTTTAGAAAAAGAGAGAAAATCTTTGGGTATAAGGCTATGAATTAGTTCTTAGATTTGATAAAAAATTCATAATCCATAGAGGAAAAAAATGATAAATTGCTCTTCATCCAAATTAGAAAGTTTCAATCCATGGAACACCCTTTTAAAATGAATAAGAAGTTACAGAACTGAAAGAGAGCATTTGCAAACCACATATCCAGCACAGATTATTGTCTAGAACCTATAAAGAACTCTCAAAACTCCTAAGAATCCAATTAGAAAATGGACAAAAGACATAAAGAGACTTTGCACCTAAGAACAAATACATATGTCAAATAAACATGAAAAGATAATCAATCTCATTAGCTATTAAGGAATGTTAATTAAAACCACAATGTGATATTATTAGACACCTATAAGAATAGTCAAAAATTAAAAATCACAATCCCAAATGCTGGTAAGAATGCAGAGAAACTGACCATTCATACATTGCTGGTGAAAATGTAAAATAGTCCAGTCACCCTAGAAAACAAGTAAGCACTTTTTACTAAGCTAAATATATGTTTTCCATACAACACAATAATTGCACTTCTGGGCATTTATCCCATCTAAATGAAAAATTATGCTCATACAAAATCTGTACACAAATATTCATAATAGCCCTAAAATGGTTTAGATGTTTTTCAATAGGTGAATGGTTATAAACTGGCACATTCATGCTGTAGGACACTACTCAACACTATTAAGAAAAAAACATTAATTCAAGAAACAGTGTTGATGAATCTTTCAAGAATGGTGCTGCATGAAAATAAAAGCAATTTAAAAGAGTTATATACTGAATGAGTCCATTTATATATCATCCTTGATATAAAACTCTACAAATGGAGAACAGATTAGTGGTTTATATGGGTTAAGGAGGCATTGGAAAGAAGGGGAGTGGTTGTGACTACAAAAGACAACATGAGCAATCCTGGTGATAGAAGTGTTCTGTATTTTGACTATAAATCAGTACCTTGGTTGTGATATTGTTCTATAATTCTGTAAGATTTTACCATTGAAGGAACTCAGTTAAATAATATGTGGATGTCTCTCCGTATTATTTCTTACGTTTGTAAATTAATCTACAATAATCTCAAAATGTTTAATTAAAAAAACTTGCAAACTTACTGGTACCAAGTTTGCCTTCCTGCTGCAAATGATTAGAAAAAATAAGTAAGTAAGATAAAAATAATTTCAGATATTCTACAGTAGAAAGCTGTTGTGGAATGAATTGTGTCCCCCATCATTTATATATTGAAGTCCTAAGCACAAAATGCAATCATATTTAGAGATAAGATCTTTAAAGAGGAGATTCAGTTAAATTGAGGTTGGTAGGATGGATCCTAATGCAATTTAACTGGTGTCCTTATAAGAACAGGAAATTTGGACACACAAATCTACACCAAGTAGGTGCATAAATAAAGAAAATTTCACGAGGGGACACAGTAAGAAGGCATCCATCTGAAAGCCAAAGAGAAAAACCTTAGGAAAAACATAATTACAAATATCCTGATCTTGGACTTCTAGCCTCCAGAACTCTGATAAAATAAATTCTGTTGTTTAAGTCACCGAATCTGTTGTATTTTGTCATCACAACCCTAGAAAACTAATACAAGAGCTCATGACTGACCTTTGAGAGATAGAAAACAAATTATCTAAGCCCTGTGACTGCTTTGACTTTCTTCCTGGGGGCATTTTCCAGAGAGTGGCCCTGGGAGGTGCACCCAAGAACATGTCCATCTCAATGATTCAAAAAGACAGGTATCAGAATTTGGGGAATCCAAGGTAGTGGATTTGCAAGGCAAAATACTGGAGAGTATCAAAGTACATAGAAAAAAGAGTTCCAGAAATCCTCTGGGCAAAGATGGAAGGCAGTCTCCTTAAGTTTTTTTTTTTTTTAGAACAAAAGTATAATTTTTATTATGAGACATACTTATTAATTTAATATTCCCTAAACAAAGAGAAAGTAGAAACATGATTTTTTTCTCTATAGCTCTCTTATAAAATATGTCTTTTATTTTGGTAAAATATGCATAACACACTATTTATTGTTCTGACCAATATTAAGTGTACAGTTCAGTGGCATTAAATGTACTCATCACTGGTATCAATACCCCAAACTTTCTCATTACCCAGTGCAAACTCTGTACCCATTAAACTTTGACTCCCATTTTCCCCTTACTCCAGCCCCCACTAGCCTCTACACTCTTTTAAGTCTATATGAATTTGCATACTATAGGTACATCATATAAGTAGAATCATACATTGTATCTCTGTGCCTGACTTATTTTATCAAACATAATATTTTGACGGTCCATCCATGTTGCAACATATAAAAGTTTAATTCCTTTAAATGGCTGAATAGCATTTCATTGTGTGTGTATAGACATTTTGTTTATCCATTAATCTGTTGATAGACATTTGGGTTATTTCTACCTTTTGTGAATAATACTGCCATGAAGATTGACATACCCACTTTAACTTTTTTGCTTAATACCAACCTGTGCATCCTGGAGTAACATCTAAGGGGTTGGGCAAATAGCAATCATGGGGAACTTCAAGATAAGCAATTTCCAGAGATCGCCTGTAGCTGTTAGATTTTAACTTTATGGCCAGCTAGATTTGAGAGAACTCATTGAATACCTGAGAAATTTAACAGAGACATAAGAAGGGTCAAACCTTGGTAGAGCTGAGCTGGCCATAGAGTAGTGACAACCCTAGACCTGCCCAACAAATCTTAAACTCAAATAAATAAAGGTGATCCATAAGTAAATTAGATGCCTCTTAAGAAACATTCAGATACTCAAAAATATAACATTCATAAAGTATAACATCTTAAAAGTTGCTAGAAATTCTCAGAAATTGAAAATTGTGAAAAAAATCAGTCAATATAAATATAAATAAATAAATAAATCATCAATCCAGAAAGGACTAACAAGATGGAATTAGCAAATAAAGACTTTAATACATCTATTATGAATATACCCAAGGATTTAAAATAAAACATTAAGATGAAGTAAGTCATGAAAGACATAAAAAAGAATAAAATGGAAACCTTACAGATTGAATACAATAACTGAAAAGCAGAATCCACTTAACTGGATTAATAGCAAGTTATACACTGCAGAAGAAAGGATCAGTGAAGTTTAAGACTCATAAATAAAAATTATTTAAAATGAAGAACACAGAAAAAAGCTGAAAATATTTACAAAGCCTCAGGGTTTTATAGGGCAATATTAAGTACTTGGAGTTACAGAAGGAGAAAAAAAAATAGCCAAAAATTTCCTGACGATTAAAAATCTACAGAGCCAAAATAATTAAATGAAATGTAAATGTTATAAAAGTTTCAATAAACAGATACTGTCAGATTAGATAAAAAAGAAAATTCAATTTTATGCTATTTACAAGAAACACATTCAAATACAAATATTCAGGCTGACACTAAAAGGATGGAAAAAAAAAATACCATGCAAACACTATCACAGGAATCCCGGAAAAGGCTAAGGTGGTAGAGTAATAAGACCTTAGGCTTACCTCATCTCTCAACCACAGCTAGATTAAAATCACATCATTCTGAACACCCAGGAAATCAATCTGAGGACTGAGAGAATAAACTGAACAATTACAGGGACAAAAGAGGCAGCATCATGGAAGGTAGGAGGTATAGAGATGTGACTTGGGGGAAAAAAGAATCACAGGTACTATGGGGGGGGGGAGCCCTGATCAGCAAGACCAGAGGGTGAGAGAGAGAGAGTGAGAGAGAGAGAGAGAGAGAGAGAGCAAGCAAGTCTCAGGGCACTTCACAAGAAAAACACATCTCCAAAATCACTGATTGGGAAAATAGGAGGGTATGATTTTTGCAAAATTTTAAGGGAAGTAGAGCTCAAAGTCTGACATTTTAGAAGTCTGTACTGTCACCAGGGTGTAGCCTGGTGGGCATAGAGGGACTCATGAGGAGAAGGAGGGCAGAGGCCTGGTAGTGGACAGTGGTCTGAAGATCCCCTGGGTTGCATTGGGAGAGACAGTTCCCCTTTTTGGAGTGCATTTGGGAGAGGTGGCACTGCTTCTATGGGGACAAAAGAGCTGGCAGGTGACAGTAAGCTATCCCATTCATTTGCACAGGAGCAGAGGCAGATGCTGAGGGCAGCTAATCTGGACCATGGCTTTTTGCTGTGTTTCACCATAAACTCCAAACCTCTGTGTGTTCCTGCAACTGCCCTCTGGGACAAACTGGCACCACCACAGCCAACAAGACCCTCCCGCAGAGGATCAGTGAAAGCCCATGCCACACTGGGTCCCTTAAATTTGGAGTTTTGAAACCCAGAAAGCATCCTTGAGGTAAAACATGGATGTACTCTGCCACCAGGTAGGTGGACAGACTGGACACAGGGTGAAGGTAGGGATCTGAGGGAGCCTGGGACAAATGAGAGGAGATTATTTGCTCTTCTGTGAGATCTTCCTGTGCAGCAGCAGGTGTAAACTTTCCCCTCTGGGGGCAAGAGGGGGCAAGAGAGCCCACTGATGACATTTTTACCCCTACCAATCAACACAACTATGATTCAGTGAGCAGCACAGCATCCAGAGTGGAGGCTTGAGTTCATTAGCTAGGCCTACCCCTTTACAATCTACGGGTATTTTTTTTTTTTTTACAAGAGCAAGTATGCCTGAGAGTCACAGCAACAGTGGGTCCCTCCTAGAAGATCAGCACAAACCCCTTCACCCACCTAGTCTACTGAACATAAAGTGCTGCAAAGCTTTAGCTCTAGCAGAAATAGGATCCATCCTCTTCTAACAAGCAGGCCAAAACACATCTAGTTAAAACTCACCACGCAGTGGACGTAATCCAAACACTCACCACAATAGGCAAGGAGAAACTCTGCAGAGGACTGACTGGTGGAAAAGTGTAGACAAAACACAGCAGCAGAATACATACAGAATACACGAGGAACCCTTTCCAAAGCATCAGGCCATGGACAGTATAAGGCCTCTTCTTAACAGTGTCATTACTCTCAGGAGGTGGCAACATATCAGACTTTTTTTAAACACAAAGAAGACAGAGACGTAGACAAAATGCCACGATGATGGAATTCATCCCAAAAAAGAATAAAAAGAAGTCATGGCCAGGGATCTAAGCAAAACAGATATAAGTAATATGCCTGAACAAGAATTTAAAACAACAATCATAAGGATACTAGCTGGACTTGAGAAAGGCATAGAAGACACCAGGGAGTCCCTTACCACAGATATAAAAGACTAAAAACTAGTCAGGACAAAATAAAAAAGACCTATAACCAAGATGTAAAAATAACTGTATGCAATAAAAACAAAGATGGAAGAAGCAAAGGAATAAATAAGTGATATAGGAGATAAAATAATGGAAAATAATGAAGCTTTCTGAAAAGAGGAAAAGAAAAATGTTGGATCATGAATGTAGTCTTGGGGAATTCAGTGACTTCATAAACCATAATAATATTTGTATCATAGGACTTCTGGAAGTAGAAGGGAGGGAAGAAGGGACAGAGGGTTTCTTTGAGCAAATTATAGCTGAAAGCATACCAAAACTGGGGAAGGAAACAGACATCTACATCTAGGAATCACAGAAAACTCCCATCAAAATCAACAAAAACAGGCTAACATCAAGACATAGTATAATAAAATATGCAAAATACAGAGATAAGGGGGGAGAAAAAACAACTAAAAGCAGCAAGAGAAAACAAATCCCTAACTTACAAGGCAAGACAAATAAGGTTAGCAGCAGATTTATTCACAGAAATTTAATAGGCCAGAAGTGAGTGGCATAACATATTCAATGTGTTGAATGTGAAATTTATGTAGCCAAGAATACCTTACCCAGCAAGGCTGTCATTCAGAATAGAAGAGAGAATTCCTGAGAACTAAAGGAGTTTGAGACCACTAAACCAGCCCTGCAAGAAATATTAAAGGGAACACCTTGAGTGAGAAAGAAATACCAAGCAACGAAGACTAGAAGGGAATAGAGAAAATCTCCAGAAACACTGATTTTACAGGTAATTCAAGGGCACTAAATTCATGTTTATCAGTAATCATCACTCTGAATGTAAATGCACTAAATGCTACAATCAAAAGACATAAGGTATCAGAATGGATAATAAAAATTAGAACATTTGTATGCTGTCTATAGGAGATTCATTTTAGACCTAAAGACACCTGAAGATTGAAAGTGAGGGGGGACAGAGAGCAATTTATCATGCTAATGGACATCAAAAAAACCCAGAGTACCTTCCACGTATCTGATAAATTATATTTTAAACCAAAGCCTATAACAACAGATGAAGAAAGGCACTATATCAAAATAAAGGGGTCTACCCAACAAGAAGATCTGACAATTCTAAATCTTTATGCCCTCAACTTGGGAGCACCCAAATATATAAATCAATTAATAACAAATGTAAAGAAACTCATTGGTAAAAATAGAATAATAGTAGGGGAATTTAAAACCCCAGACACAGGAATGGATAGATCATCTAAGCAGAAAATCAACAATGAATGACATACTGGGTCAGATGGACTTCACAGACATATTCAGAACATTTCACCCTAAAGCAGCAGAATACACATTCTTTTCAAGTACACATGGAACATTCTCCAGAATATATCACATACTGTGTCACAAATCAGGCCTCAATAAGTACAAAAAGATTGAGATCATCCCATGCATATTTTCCTACCAGAACACTATGAAAGTTGAGGTCAACCACAAGAAAAAATTTAGAAAGACCACAAATACATGGAAGTTAAAGAACATCCTACTAAAGAATGAGTGTGTTAACCAGAAAATTCAAGAAGAAATAAAGAAATAGGTGGAAGCAAATGAAAAATGAAATCATGGTCCAAAACCTTTGGGTTGCAGGAAAAGTGGTCACAAGAAGGAAGTATATAGCAATACAGGCCTACCTCAAGAAGTAAGAGAAGTCTCAAATACACAATCTACCCTTATACCTAAAGGAGCTAGAAAAGGAACAGCAAATAAAGTCTAATGTCAGCAGAAGGGAAATAATAAATATTAGAGCGGAAATAAATAATATAGAAACAACCTCCCCAGTAGAATAGTTAAATGAAAGTAGGAGGTAGTTTATTGAAAGAATTAATGAAATTGATAAGCTGCTAGCCAGATTTATCAAAAAGAAAAAAAAGACTCAAATAAATAAAATCACAAATGAAAGAGGAGAGATCACAAACAACACCATAGAAATACAAACAATTATGAGAGAATATTATGAAAAATTATATGCCAAAAAATTGGGCAATCTGGAAGAAATTGATAAGTTCCTAGAACATATAAACTATCACCACTGAAACAGAAGAAGTAGAAAATTTGAACAGATCTGCAACAAGCAAATAAATTGAATCAGTAATCAAAACTCTCCCAACAAACAAGACTCCTGGGCCAGATGACTTCCAGAGGGACTCTACCAAAATTTGAAGAAATGTTAATATCTTTTCATCTCAAACTGTTCCAGAAAATAGAAATGGCAGGAAAACTTCCAAATTCATTTTATAAGGCCTGCATTACCTTGACTCCAAAAGCCAAGACCTCACTAAAAAGGAGAATTACAGACTAATACCCCTGATGAACATGGGTGCAAAAATTCTCAACAAGACACTAACAGATCAAATCCAGCATACATTAAAAAACTGATTCACCACAATCAAGTGAGATTTACTCCTGGGCTACAAGGGTAGTTCCATAATCACAAATCATTCAATGTGATATACACTAATAAAGGAAAGTACAAGAACCATATGCTCTCAATAGATGCAGAAAAAAAATCTGACAAAGTACAGCATCCATTCTTGATAAAACCCCCAATAAAGTAGGGATGAAGGGAATATACCTCAAACATTATAAAGGCCATATATGAAAGAATCACAGCTAATATCACCCTGAGTGGGGAAAAACTGATAGGTTTTCCTTTATGATCAAGAGCAAGACACTGGTGTCCACTTTCACCATTATTATTTAACATAGTACTGGAAGTCTTAGCCTCAACAATCAGACAACAAAAAGAAATAAAAGGCATCTATTTTGGCAAGGAAGAAATTTTAGCTCTTTGAAGACTACATGATACTCCACATAAAAGCTCAAAAAACTACCAAGAAATTGTTAGAACTCATATATGTTCAGCAAATTTGCAGGATACAGTTCAATGCACATAAATCTGTTGCATTTGTATACACTAATAATGAAGCAACAGAAAAAGAAATGAAAGAATTTGTCCCATTTACAATGTAACCGAAACCATAAGATACCTAGGAATAAACCTAACCAAAGAGATAAAAGATCTGTACTCTGAAAACCACAGAACACTTATGAAAGAAATTGAAGAGCACACAAAGAAATGGAAAAACATTCCATACTCATGGACTGGAAGAACAAGTATTGCTAAAATCTAAAAATTTGATGCAATCCTTATCAAAATACCACCAACATTTTTCACAAAGCTAGAAGAAACTATCCTTAAATTTGTATGGAACCACAAAATACCTCAAATAGCCAAAGCAATCTTGAAAAAGGAAAAGCAAAGCTGGAGGCATCACAATTCTGGAAGGGCAACCTACAGAATAGGAGAGGATATTTGCAAATGACATATCTGATAAAGGGTTAGAATCCAAAATCTACAAAGAACTTAACAAACTCAATACCCAAAATACAAATGATCCAGTTAAGAAATGGGCTTAAGACATGAATAGAATTTTTTCCAAAGAAGACATACAAATAGATAATAGGCACATTAAAAGATGCTTAACATCAATGATCATCAGGGAAATACAAATCAAAAGTACAATGAGATCTCAGCTCACACTTGTTAGAATGGCTAAGATTAACAAAATAGGAAATAACAGGTGTTGGCAAGGATGTGGAGAAAGGGGAACCCTCTTGCACAGTTGGTGGGAATTTAAACTGATACAGTCACTGTGGAAAACAGTATGGAGGTTTCTAAAAAAGTTAATTATAGAACTACTCTCCAACCAGCAATTACACTACTAGGTATTTACCAAAAGGATACTAAAATACTAATTTGAAGGGACATATGCACCCAGATGTTTATAGCAGCATTTTCAACAATAGTCAAATGATATAAAGATCCCATGTGTCCATTGACTGATGAGTGGATAAAGAAAATGTGTATCTATATCTATATATCTATATCTATCTATCTATCTATCTATCTATCTATCTATCTATCTATCTATCTATC
>NC_081575.1:24941883-24948436 GCF_022355385.1 Mustela nigripes | reverse complement strand
AGTGTTACTTTGTCATTAAAAAGAATGAAATCTTGCCATTTGTAATTATGTCAGTGGAGGTTGCTATGTGAAATAAGTCAGTCTGAGAAAGACAAATACCATATGATTTCACCAAATGTGGAAGATAATAAGCAAAAACAGATGAGCAAATTGGAAGAGAGAAAAAAAGAGAGGGAAGCAAATCACAAGAGACTCTTAACTATAGAGAGGATACTGAAGGTTGATAGAAGGGTTGTGGGCAAAAAATAGACTAAATATGTGCTGAGTATTAAGGAGGGCAATTCTGTTGAGCACTGGGTGTTATATGTAAGTTATGTATCACTAAAATCTATTCTTTGATTTAACATTACAGTATATCTTAACTAACTGGAATTTAAATAAAAACTTGAAACTACCACCAAAAAGGAAATATTATGATATCTGGAGTGTTATATTAATATCAAAGATTTTAGGTAAAGAATATTTTCAAAGATAAAGAGATGTAGCTCATAATGATAAAAGGATCAATTCATGAGGAAGACACAACAATTCTGAATAAGTAAAGGTAGAAGACTTGAAAAACACTAATAGCCACTTAAGTGGCATTTATAAAACACTACATCCCCAACAGCAAAATGTATATTATATTCAAGTACATTTGGAATAGTCACCAAGATATATAATATGTTTGACTATAAATAGTCTAACTAAATTTCAAAGGAATGCAATGAAACAGAGTCTGTTTCTTGATCCCAAAGAAATTAAATTAGAAATTAATAACACAAATGTATTAGGAAAATCACTAATTATTTAGATATTAATAACCCCAAATCTTTAACCCATGATTTAGAGGAGAAATCACAGGGGAATTAGATTAAGTTTTGAGCTGAGTGAAAATGAAAACCCAGCATATCAAATTTTCAGAACATAGCTGAAGCAGTATTTACAAGGATAATACATCATGACTAATTGGGTTTAACCCTCAAATAAAAGCTTCCTTTGACATTTTAAAATCAATTATACTTCACTGTAATAACTATAATGAAAAAATAATCCTTATGAATATAGGAAAGTGAATTTGACAAAATTCAACACCTGCCCTGATAACCTCCAGCAAGTTAGGAATAGGAAGAAACTTAATCTACTTGATAAAATAAAGCAAAACAATAAGAATACCGCCAAGAGAAATTAAAGAAGACCTAAATAAGTTGAGCCATATACCAAGTATATGGATCGTGAGTCTGAGCAGTTTAAACATATTAATTGCTGGGTGGTTAAATGCCTGGGTGGTTCAGTTGGTTGGGCCTCAATTCTTAGTATTGGCTTTGGTCATGGTCTCAGGGTCATAGTTTCAGGGCCCTGTGCCAGAATTTGTGCTCATCTCAGAGTCTACTTGTCCCTCTCCCTCCCCTCTGCCCCTGCCTACCCACCCCCTGCTCATGTTCATGTGCTTTCTCTCTCTGTCTCTAAAGTAAATGGATAAATAAAATCTTAAAAAAAAATAAATGTGTCAATTCTTCTCAGACTGATCTATGGACTCCATACAATCCCAAATAAATTCCCATCAAGTATTATAGAGAAATTGATAATTGATTCTAAAATTAATATGGAAATGCAAAGGTATTACATTAACCAAACCAATTTTGAAAAAGAGTAATAAATTTGGTGGAATGACATTGCCTGGTTTCAAAACTAACACTAAAGCTGTCTTTTTAAAGATGATTATGTACAGATCTTATTGATCCAGGAAACATAAGATTTCAGATATAAACCAGACATATATGGTGAATTGATTTTTAACAAAGTATTAAGATAATTCAGCAAGGAAATGGATAGTCTTTTCAGTAAGTTAGTGGCTCTGAATTAACTAAATATCAGTTTGGAAAAAATGAACATTGATCTTTATCTCACATCATATACAACTAAATTCAAAACGGATCATAGGCTTTAGTGAAAAAACTGAGTAACAATCATCTAAATGATACCACGGGGGGAGAGGGGAAGAAATCTTTGTGACTTTGAGAACGGCAGAAATTTCTTAGAGGAAATAAAAGTGCTAACCATAAAATTAAAAAAAAAAAAAGGATGAACTGAATATCATGAAAATAAAAGCTATTTGCTTTGAAATACAATTATGAAAATAAAAAGATAAGCTCTAGACTGGTAGAAAAGATTCTCTATACATAATTGACAAAGAATTGATATCCATAATATATAAAACAACACCACCACCAAAAAGTTCTCTCATAACTAAATATTAAGGAAAAAAAAACAGCTCAATACAATTTGGAGAAATATTTGAACAGAAACTTTACCAAAGAAGATATGATATGATATGATATGATATGATATGATAAAGAAGATATGAATGATAACTAAGCACATGAAAAGATTCTCAACATTAATCATTATGGGACTACAGTTGAAACTAAAATGTCACACCACTTCACATGCACTAGAATGATTACAATTAAGACTGAAAAATGTTAATGAGGATGGGGAGCAATCAGGAAACTTATGTATTGTTGGTAGGGGTATAAAGTGGTATAACCACTTTAGATAACAATCTGATCATTTCTTAGGAAGTTAAATATCTGCCTACCATATGACCCAGCCATTCTACTCCTAGTTATTTATTTACCCAACAGAAATGACTGGTATTCAAATTTTAATAACAACTTTATTCATAATGACCCACAACTTGAAATCACCCAAATAAGCTTCAATAGGCAAAAGGATAGATATATTGTGGTATATCTGCACAATGGACTGCTACTTATTAATAAAAAGGAACAAACTCCTGATACACACAAAAATAGATAAATCTCAGAAACATGCTGAATGAAAGAAGCCAGACATGGGGCACCTGGGTGGCTCAGTGGTTTGGGCTGCTGCCTTCGGCTCGGGTCATGATCTCAGGGTCCTGGGATCGAGCCCCGCATCGGGCTCTCTGCTATGCAGGAAGCCTGCTTCCCTCTCTCTCTCTCTCTCTCTCTCTCTCTCTGCCTGCCTCTCTGCCTACTTGTGATCTCTGTCTGTCAAATAAATAAATAAAATCTTTAAAAAAAAGAAAGAAATAAAGAAGCCAGACAGAAAATAAAACTATTATTTCATTTATGGGAAACTCTGGAATAGCCAAACAAACCTTTAAAGAGGGAAATCTCATCTGTGGTTGTTTAGGGCTAGTGATTTGGATGAGGGGGAAGGATAAGTGTTTTTTTCTTCTTTTCTTTTTTTTGTGGGGACAATAATGTAAATATTCTTGATGTGGTGGTGGTTAAATAAGTACATACATGTCAGAATTCATTGAATTATGCGATTTAAATGAGTGCTTTTTATTTAGCATAAATTAAATTAAAATCAAATTAATTTAGAAAGAAGAAAACCCAAGTAGGCAAAACAGAAAGTACTGCTCTGTTTGCTAGCTATATTTATATTCTTGCACTTTCAACGATGACTTCCTAGAGTATAGGTTCCTGATTACTTACCCTTAGGTAAGTAAAAAGGGAACAGTCACAAGGGGAAAATCTGAGGACTTTCCATTGTTACTGAGAACATATATATGCTGTAATATATTGTATATGTTATGGAAATTAAGAAAGTAGGTTAAAATTATTTTATATAGAAATAATCTATCAAGAATTTATCAACCACTCAACATCTATTAGAAGTGCAAAAATCAGAGGAGGAGACAAGATAACAGAGACATAGGAGGCGCTGTTTCAACTTGTCCCCTAAAGTAAACTGATTACAAAAGAACTCTAATCACCCATGAAATCAGCCTGAGATTAGAATTACACACTTCAGGATCTCTACAGGGGCAGAAGATGCCACTGGACAGAAGCGTTCCAGAGGGCACCTTGACTGCACCATTGTTGATACATCCAGCTACACATCCATTCAGCCATGCCTCACCAAAATGACTAGGAGGAGGAAGGCCCAACAGAAGAAAAAATCAGAGACTGGGCCCTCTCCATCAGCACTTTTGGATATGGTTATAAACAGTATGTTAGAAAGAGAATTCAGGCTAACAATTATCCAGGCAATAGCTAGGTTGGAGAAAGCCTTAAAAAAAAAAGTTTTATTTATTTATTTGACAAAGAGAGAGAGAACACAAGTAGGCAGAAAGGCAGACAGAGAGAGAGGGGGAAGCAGGCTCCCCACTGAGCAGAGAGCCCAACGTGGGACTCGATTCCAGGACCCTGAGATCATATCCTGAGCCAAAGGCAGAAGCTTAACCCACTGAGCCACCCTGGCGCCCCTAGAGAAAGCCTTTGATGACAAAATGGAATTCATTAGGGCAGAAGTGAAAGCCACCAGGGATGATGATAACAATGAGTTCTAATCTAACCTAAATTATCTAACAGCTAGGGTAAAAGAGGCAGAAGATAGAATTAGTGATCTGGAGGACAAACTGATAGAGAAAAAGGATCAGGATGAAACCTGGAACAAACAGCTTAGAAGCCATGGAAACAGAATTAGGGAAATAAATGATGCCATGAAATGTTCCAATGTGAGAATTATTGGAATCCCTGAGGGTAAGGAGAAAGAAAAAAGACTAGAAGATATAGTTGAACAAATTCTCCATGAAAATTTTCCCAGTCTGGCGAATGGAACCAGCGTTCATGTACTAAAGGAAGAAAGGGCTACCCCCAAGATTATAGAATCTAGAAAGGCCTCAAGACACATGATTGTGAAAATAATGAAGCATAATTTTAGACAGGACTTCTTCAAAGCAGCTAGGGGAAAGAGATTCCTTAGGTATAGAGGAAAGCCCACCAGAATAATGTCAGACTTGTCCACAGGAACCTGGCAAGCCAGGCAGGGCTGTCAAGATGTATTCAGGGCATGAACTGAGAAAAACATGCAGCCAAGAATACTTTACCCAGCAAGACTGACATTTAAAATGGATGGAGAGATAAAGAGCTTCCAAGACTGGCAAGGTTTAAAAGAGTATGTGACCACAAAGCCAGCACTGTAAGAAATATTAAGGGAAATTCTATAAAAGAGGAAAAAACCCAAGAATATAATTGAACAGAAATATATGGAGATAATCTATAGAAACAAAGATTTCACTAATAACACGATGTCAATAAAAAATGTATCTCTCAATAATCACTCTCAATGTGAATAGCCTAAATGCACCCATAAAATGGCACAGGGTTGAAGATTGGATAAAATGACAGGACCTATCCATATGTTGTCTACAAGAAACCCATTTTGAACCTAGGGGTACATCCAGATTGAAAGTGAAGGAACGGAGAAGCATCTTTCATGCCAATGGGCCTCAAAAGAAGGCTGGGGTAACAATTTTCATACCAGATAAATTAGATTTTAAACTAAAGACTGTAGTCAGAGATATAGGACACTACATAATTCTTAAAGGGACTATCCACCAAGAAGATCTAAGAATTATAAATATTTATGCACCCAATATGGGAGCAGACAACTACATAAGACAACTGTTAATCAAGATGAAGAGTAATATTGATATGAATACATTAATAGTAGGAGATCTTAACATGCCACTCTCAGTAATAGATCATCCAAGCAGAAAATCAATAAAGAAACAAGAGCATTCAATGACACATTGGACCAGATGGACCTCATAGATATATACAGAACATTCCACCCTAAAATAACAGAATACTCATTCTTCTCAAGCGCACATGGAACCTTCTCCAGAATAGACCACATACTGGGTCACAAATCAGGACTCAACCGATACCAAACAACTGAGATTATTCCCTGCATATTCTCAGATCACAATGCTTTGAACTGAAGCTTAATCACAAGGAAAGGTTTGGAGGGAACTCAAACACCTGGAAGCTAAAGACCACCTTGCTTAAGAATGCTTGGATCAACCAGGAGATCAAAGAAGAACTGAAACAATTCATGGAAACCAATGAGAATGAAGACACTTCAGTCCAAAACCTATGGGATACAGCAAAGGCAGGCCTAAGGGGGAAATACATAGCCATCCAGGCATCCCTCAAAAAAATTGAAAAATCTAGAATACACCAGTTGTCTCTACAATTTAAAAACTGGAGAATCAAAAACAAATTAAACTGACTCCACACACAAGAAGAGAAATAATCAAGATGAGAGGAGGTATCAAGGAGATAGAAACTAGAGATATAGTAGAACACATCAATAAAACTAGAAACTGTTTTTTTTAAAGAATAAATAAGATCAATAAATCATTGGCCACACTAATCCAAAAGGAAAGAGAGAAGGCCTAAATTAATAAAATTATGAATGAAAAGGGAGATATCACAACTAACACCAAGGAAATAGAAACAATAATCAGAAATTATTATCAACAGCTATATGCCAATAAGCTAAGTAACCTAGATGAAATGGATGCATTCCTGGAAAACTATAAACTTCCAAAATTGAAGCAGGAATAAATTGACAATCTGAATAGACTGATATCTAGTAATGAGATTGAAACAGTGATTAAAAAAAAACCTCTCAAAAAACAAGAGCCCAGGACCTGATGGAATCCCTAGGGAATTCTATCAAACTTTCAAAGAAGAAATAACACCCATTCTCCTGAAGCTGTTTCAAAAAA
>NC_081575.1:24895104-24936883 GCF_022355385.1 Mustela nigripes | reverse complement strand
TAAAAATATATGTTTATAAAAAATAAAAAATTAAAAAAAAAACATTAGGGAAAATCAGAGATGATGGCTTTCTTTTCAAGAAATTTAAAAAAATTGCATGGATTGCATGGAGCACTGGGTATGGTGCAAAACAATGAATACTGTTACGCTGAAAAGAAATAAAAATAAAAATCAAATCTGGAGTCCCTCTGAAACACATAGATCACAAACCCAGAACAATATAAGGCAAGTTAAAACCCTTATATGTGACATACATATATATGTATTGCCTACAGATGATTTATATTATGATGATTATGAAAGGTTAGAATAGATTATTTGTATTTTGTTTTTATGTCAAAAGCCACTCTGTAGGTCTGATTTGCTCTCTTTCAGATTCTTGCTAAGACACTAATTAGTTGTGTGAATATAGGGAACATAGCTACTTTTCTCTTTCTTCTTCTTCTGGGACTCCTATAATATGTATATATTGTTACATTTGATGGAGTCACTGAGTTCCCTAAATTTATTCTGGGTTTTGCATAAGTTTTTTTTCTTTTATTCAGCTTGATTATTTTCCATTACTATTTATTCTACTTCACTAATTCATTCATCTGCTTCTTCCTTCCTGTTGTTCATTCTATCCAGTATCATCATTGATACTGGATTGATATTGATGGTATCCAATATCATCATTCTATCCTTATCATCATTGCTTTGAATTCTCTAAGAGGTATGTCACCTTTTTGTTTTGGTTAGATGTCTAGGGTTGGCCTTGTCCTGTTCTTTCATTTAGGATAAATTTCTCTGTGTCCTCATTTTGTCTGCCTCTCTGTTCTGATTCTGTATGTTAAGAACATCAGCTTTGTCTTCTATCTTCAGGCATGTTACTTATCTGGCCATGGCCTTGTCCTGTTCTTTTATTTTGTCTGCCCCTCTGTGTCTGTTTCTCTGTGTTAAGAAAGTCAGCTATGTTTTCTGCTCTCGAAAGTAGTGACTTTATGAAGAGGTGGTCCTGGAGTGCCCTGCAGTGCAGTGTCCCCGTTCATGAGAACGTGGCACTTCAGGAGAGTATCCTATGTGCATTGCTTACAGTTTGCTCTTTTGTCAGTCACTTTTCTTTTCAGTGCAGTCATCTGCCTGTTGTGGGGTATGTTTACTCTGTTGTATTAGTAGGACTCAGGCAGTCCAGCTCTGAGTGTTCATACCTGCTGGGGAAACTGGGAGTAGGTTGGTGGTGTTAACATAACTTGTGTTGGGCCACTAGTCCTATGCCAGATCCCCTGAGAAGCTGTCGTGGCTGGGAACCGTGCACTGGGGTGGCCAGTGTTGTGAGGCTGGGTGTAGCAAGTGGTAATGTTTGGGTATACCTGAGCCTGGTGTGTGAAGGTTGTTGGGGTATGCACCTGGTCATGGCAGTGAAGCTGGCCCCTGCTTAGTGGCTGTTCACTCTGTGACATGAGGGTTAATCCTGCAACAGCTGTGCATCAAGCAAGTGTATACGAATTTCCTGTAGCTTTAACAAAATATACCCTGAGCCCTGGACCTAAGCTAGCAGCCTTGGAGTGGGCAAGTCCTCAGGAGCAGTTGTGGGCATGGTGCATGTTTTCAGGCTAGGCAGAAAGTGTCTGTGCAGCCCCACCTCCCACAGATGGCCTTGTATTTTTTTCTGGGGGGCAGGGGAAGAAAATGGCACCTGCCAGCTCCCTTGTTTTCAAAGACATTCTTTAATTTGAAGTAAATATGCACAGATCTTTATCCCATTTGCCTGTGGCATTATGTAAACTCCTGTTTTTGTGTTGCCTCTCTGTGCAGGCTGCCATGTCTTTAAGGGTAGCACCCAGCTATCACTTGTGCTTCAACTTGCCTAGTACTGAGTCAGCTGACTTTTATTTAAAACTGCAAGCTCCAAGTCCCACTGGTTTTACAAACTCATGGAATTCAGCTCCTCTGGTTTTGAAAAACCAAAAGTTTTAGGGATTAGACTTCCTCATGTGAATTCTTTGGTGAAAGGGCCCATTTCTCTACCTTCTCTGTGTGTGCAGCTCCCTCCCCACAATGGGCAGCATCCCTCTTCCTTTCTGCTTTTCTAAACTTTCAGATGTTGCTCCTCTCTGTATTTATTTTTGGAGTTTGTTCTGCCAGTCTTCAGATTGCTCTGCTTTAGAGATTTGGGTACATAGTTTTAAATGTAATATAGGTTGAACTCAGTGTTCTACTCTATCATCTTCCCAAGTCCTTCCTCTGTACCCCCTGTAGTGGCTTTAGACTTTTGATCCAAATAAAAAAGTTTCATTTTTCTTGAAGATCAAAAATACTGTACAATGATGAAATACTATTCTATTTCTGATGATTTACAACTATTTCAGAATAGCACTCATTGATTTTTTGCAGGAAGGTTTTTATTAGCTTCTGTATTAATGTTAATAATTTAGGTAATTGTATCAAAGCAGATATTTTGCATATGTTAAAAGATGAAAACAAATAATTTATGATTTCATGAAAATCTAAGCTAAATTTAAAGACTGCTAATGATTATCTGGAACTAATACATAATAGAAAGCATGCAAAAACTTCTTTAAGCTTTAGAAAGCACATATTAATTAAAGAAAATCTTTTTAAAGAAAATATTGGATACAATACAACAAAATAGAGACCCTCTGCAAAACTGAAATAAAAAATTGTAATAATTAATTTATTTTTTATAAAATATATTTATTTAAGGGGCACCTGGGTGGCTCAGTGGATTAAAGCCTCTGCCTTCAGCTCAGGTCATGATCCTGGCGTCCTGGGAAAGATCCTCACATCAGGCTCTCTGCTTGGGAGGGAACCTGCTTCCCCCTCTCTCTCTTCCTTCCTCTCTGCCTACTTGTGATCTCTGTCTGTCAAATAAATAAATAAAATCTTTAAAAAATACTTATTTATTTGACAAAAAGACACAGTGAGAGAGGGAACACAAGCTCGGGGAGTGGAAGAGGAAGAAGCAGGCTTTCCACTGAGCAGGGAGCCTGATGTGGGGTTTGATCCCAGGACCCTGGGATCATGACCTGAGGAGAAGACAGATGCTTAATGACTGAGGCACCCAGGAGCCCCGTAATAATTTATTTTTTAAATAGACTTGTAAAAATTAAATTCTTATAAAGTTGGTTGAAAAGTCACCATGACTTGAAAAAGAAAAGATTTTTAAGGAAGTGCAATATTATTCTGATTTTTATCTAATTTTATAAAAACTCTGGAGTCTCCAGATCAAGACCCTGCTTAATGGAGAGTCTGCTTCTTCAGCCCCTCATGCTGCTCGTACTCTTTCTCTCTCTCTCAGATAAATAATTTTAAAAAATGGTGAATGGTCAATTTTATATTATGTAAGTTGTATCTCAATACAAACATGGGAAGAATTTGTGAGACTTCTTAAATCAGGTAGAAGCATACTTTGGATTCATATTTTAGGTGAAATTCAATAACCTATACTGTTTAGATGCAAGTGAAGTAATGCTTTTCTGATAGAGCTGGTTAATTAAGTAAGTTTAGAAAACTTGAGTCCTGGATTCGGCAGTCACTATTGAGCTGTGTAAGCTAAGAAAAGTCATTTATCTTCTTTCTGCCTTTGTGGTTTTACCTGTTAGCCTGAAAGAATTGTAGGGAGAAAGTCATCTTCCCTTGTGTGAGTGATTTTATGTATGTAGGTAAAGGGGAATTGTGGTTGCCACTTGAAAGCATGAGTAATGTGAAGTGCTTCAGAGGATAGTCCAGAAAATCAATTCAAGATGTAGAAAATACAGAAAGTAGCCCTTTCAAGCACAGTGAAGGAGGAAGAGAGGCAAAAGAATGTATCTGAACCTGTGTTTCTTTGTATGGGGACTTCATGTGATTGCTATTATCTTCAAATGGGATTAGGGAACACAAAGCTGAAAGAATACTGAAGTTTGGAAATGTTGATGCAAAGAAATGCACTGACCATTTATATCATCTAAGAAAATATTTTGGGGCTTTCTTGAGGATTCCCTCAGAGATTACTTCTCCTGAATCTTCATTCTCAGCCCAAATTCTCTTTTGAGAGTTAAATGTTAGAATACCTTTTTTCCTTTGTCATTCCAATTAGCATTTTATTTTATTTTTAAAAAGATTTTATTTATTTATTTGACAGAGAGATCACAAGTAGGCAGAGAGGCAGGCAGAGAGAGAGTGGGAAGCAGACTCCTCGCTGAGCAGAGAACCCGATGCGAGGCTCAATCCCAGGACCCTGAGATCATGACCTGAGCTGAAGGCAGAGGCTTAACCCACTGAGCCACCCAGGTGCCCCTAAATTGGCATTTTTTTTTGCATTTTAATAAATTTTCTCAATATTCTTTATTTTGACCTGGCTTAACCTGGAAGGTAAGGATGAAATCACCCCAAAAGGAATTTATTTATGCATGAGCACAGCTATAAAGTAGATCACTTATTTTTACTTGAGTGCTTTCCTCTCTTTTGTGGAATAGTGTTTGAAATAGTGTTTGAAATTTTCTATAAATGTTGTATATGTGCTCAGAGACTATTTATAACATGGTGTGCATTTATGAATGAAAGCATAAGTAAACACTACCTTTCTGCTGTTTTGAATATCTGTGATGTCATTTTCTATTCAAATGTTGTGCAATGTTGTACTGTGCTTTCAAATAGCTTCTGGGTCCAGACTCAGAGGTGACTACATTTCAGTGCAGGATGACATGATTAAAGTGTATATTTGGGAGATATGATCTTGTAATCATTTTTTTATACAGAATTTTCAATGAAGTTAATAGGAGATGTGTACATGGACTGATTGCAGATTTTGGCTCATTATATACTTTTTTGAAGTGATTTAAGATTCTTTGAGATGAAAAGTGGTATATAAATGTAATACTCCACAAAACTTTTTATTATGGTATCCTTCAAACAAATTGCAGCATAAAACATTTTGCAAAGATGGGCAATAAAAGTTTCATAAAATAAAAAGAGTAGAAGAAAGATGAAGCAAAACAAGGAAAAGAAATAGAAAAGGTGGCCTTGAGTGACACTGTAAAAAGGTGGAGATATGTATGGATATAACTGTAAATGGTTATTATCAATATTATGATACATTAGTTTTGTTGGGTTAGCAATTTATTTTGAAACAATTTCTAATATCAGATATTCATATTCTATTTAAGTATATTGTGTGAAAGAAAAAATGTATAATTTAACCTGAGCAATGCCCTGAGCTACCCAAATTAGCTGAAAAAAATGTTTTTCTCCGCCTATACAAACCTAGAGAAAATGACAGTTTGATTTTGCTAAGATACTTTCCAAGTCTACTTCAAATTGCATTGCACTTTTTTAAAGATTTGTTTATTTGAGAGAAATAGAGAGGAGAGGCAGAGGGGGAAGGAGAGAATCTCAAGCAGACTCCATGCCCACCATTGGGCTCTATCCCATGACCCTGAGATCATGACCCAAGCTGAATTCAAAAGTTGGACACTTAGCTATGCCACAGAGGTGTCCCTGAATTTCACTTTGAAAGAAAAGTATATATTCAGGAATATTTTCAAAGGATGAGATTAGTTTAGGCAAACTAGAAAACATGATAAATCCTATACTAGATTTCTTTTTGATTCTACAGAAAACAAACTTGTAATGAAGCAAAGAAACTCTGTGACTGGAGAAAAATGAAAAAGGTACAAAGCAAATGCATAATAAGTAATAAATAATAAATTTTTCAAAGTAAAAACAAAACAAACCAAAACTTCAAAACAAACCAGCATAATTTACCCAAAGGATAAAAAAATACAAATTCAAAAGGATACATGCACTGTGATATATAACAACATTATCAATAATAGCCAAATTATAGAAAAAGCCAAATGTCCACCAACTAATGAATGTATAAGAAAGATGTGGTATATATATACAATGGAATATTACTTAGCCATATAAGAATGAAATCCTACCATTTGTAACAACATGGATGGAGCTAGAGATTATTATGTTAAGTGAAATAAGTCAGTCAGAGAAAGACAAATACCATAAGATTTCATTCATATGTGGAATTTAAGTAACAAAACAAAAATGAGGAGGGAAAAAAAGAGAGGAAAACCAAAGGGCAGACTCTTGGCTGTAGAGACCAGACTAATGGTTGCTGGACTCGGGGGGGTTTGAGTGGGTCATGGGAATTAAAGAAGACACGGTGATGAGCACCGAGTGTTGTATGTAGGTAATGAATCACTAGGTTCCATTCTTGGAACTAATATTGTATTATATGTTAATTAACTGGAATTTAAATAAAAACTTGGAACAAAAAAATAAAATAAACATTAAAGGAAAAATACCCTTCAAGAAAGTATTTTCAATTTTCAAATAAACTTTTTTGCTTCTATGATAAATGAGTAACATATTTACTATTATAAACTCATCTCATATACAGTTAAAGTGCATGAATTATTTCACAAAGAAAAAAATATAGTTTATATTTGTTAATAAAATAATGATTAAAAATTTTTAAAAAGAAATTAATATGACATGATGTTAAATTTTCTTATTGCCAATGATTCCATTATTGGAAAGTAAAAGAATGTTGAGTAATTTATAACTGTTGTAATTTATACTCTTCATGAAGACATTTATTTATTTTAAAATTTATTTGAGAGAGAGATGATATATATATATACATATATATGTGTATATATATATATGTGTATATATATATATATATATATATATTTAAATTTATTTATTTATTTGAGAGAGAGCAAGAACAAGCCTGGGGGAGTGGAGAGGGGGACAGAGGGAGAGAATCTCAAGTAGATTCCCCACTGAGCCCAGAGCCCAATGTGGGGCTATTTCTCATGACCCTGAGATCATGACCTGAGCTGAAATGAAGAGTCAGATGCCTAATAAACTCCATCCAGGCATCCTAAGAAAATTTGTAACTTAAATACAAACTCATTTAGAATAGATTAACTAACAGGTTCAAAGAGTTTGTTTTTCTAAGGCTATAGACCATTTATACTTCTACTCAGGGCCTCATTTTCTCTATCTGTAAAGTGGAGGTTGTATTAGTATTTCTGAGACTCCTTTTAGACTCAGATCTTCTGAAACCGTCCCTTTTAGATGTATTGATTTAGTTTTTGGGAAGATTATCATAAGGTAAAATCTTGTTACTGCTGTGCTATATTATTATTGTCTGGTCCATTGTGTTCTAATCACAATGTTTTCATCAAATCAAACATGGGGAAAGAAATACAAAATTAACACAAAAAGGTGGCAGGCAATGCATGAATCTTTAACAGTTACTCTCAAGTGAGTTGGGCTGTGAAGATTTAAGACTACTAAGAGTTTATTAAAAGTGCACACAAGGGAGACAAACCATAAGTGACTCTTAATCTCACAAAACAAATTGAGGGTTGCTGGGGGGAGGGGGTTTGGGAGAAGGGGGTGGGATTATGGACATTGAGGAGGGTATGTGCTTTGGTGAGTGCTGTGAAGTGTGTAAACCTGGTGATTCACAGATCTGTACCCCTGGGGATAAAAATATATGTTTATAAAAAATAAAAATTAAAAAAAAAAGCGCACACAAGGAAAAGGAAAATATTTACTCTTACTTCCTTTCAATATAAGTCATTTCATCTTGGTGACATGGTACCCAATATATATCATGTGATAATGCTAAAGAAATACAAAAGAAAAATAGCATTAGCTAATTAACTTACTTGTGGAGAAACATAGAACAGACAGACCCCTTAAGCCCTTCGGAGATCTCTGTAATATTTGATTAGGGTTTAGACTTGTACTTGGAGCAAATGACAGAAGCTCTTTTCTGAAACAGATGTGGCATAAGGGGGTGCCTCGGTGGCTCAGTGGGTTAAACCTCTGCCTTTGGCTCAGGTCATGATCTTAGGGTCCTGGGATCGAGCCCTGCATCGGGCTCTGTGCTCCGCAGGGAGCCTGTCCCCACCCCTACTCTGCCTGTCTCTCTGCCTACTTGTGAACTCTCTCTTTCTGTCAAACTAATAAATAAAATCTTTTTTAAAAAAGTGGCATAAGAAAAGCAAAAATACAACAGAGGTAACATAGTCTAAGCCAAAACGATGGGGGCACCTGGGTGGCTCAGTCATTGGTCATCTGCCTTTGGCTCAGGTCGTGGTCCTGGGGTCCTGGGATGAAGCCTTGCATCGGGTTTCCTACTTAGTGGTGGGCCTACTTCTCCTTCTCCCACTCCCCCTGCTTGTGTTCCTTCTCTCACTGTCTCTCTCTGTCAAATAGGTGAAAAAAAATGTTGAAAAAACAAAACAATACAAAACAAAAGCTGACATCAGTGATGCATTCTCAACTTTCCCAGTGCTTAAAATAATAACTTTCTTACAGATAACACACACATCTGGATATGCTCACTTGTGTGCATATCCATGTGTGAACACACATACCTCTGCTTTGCCCAAGCCCTTAACCAGCTACTTGTGTTTTAGAACAGTTGCTTTGAAATATAAACATCTGTCTACTTCTGTTGGAGCAGATCTATTTATAATTACAGAATCATGGCCTTTGCTGGATGAAATATTCATGTATACTCTATTGCCAAACTGCACTTATGGCATAGTAAACTGCAAACATTATATTAAAACCAATTTAGCAACATGGTTCATGCCAACTTAATAAAAAATGTCATTTTAAATATTGTTTAAAAGCACTAGTGTTTTGGTGAGTGCTGTGAAGTGTGTAAACCTGGTGATTCACAGACCTGTACCCCTGGGGATAAAAATATATGTTTATAAAAAATAAAAAATTATATTAAAAAAAGCACTAGTTTAATGACTTTTATAAAACTGGACCGCCACAATGTATTTATTATCTACAGTATATTTGGAGAAACTAAGATGAAAATGAAAAGAAGTAGTTAAACTCAGTCACATATTTCCTAAGTAATGATAAGGCATTAATAAAGGGTCTCCAGGGGCGCCTGGGTTAAGCATCTGACTCTTGATTTTGGCTCAGGTTGTGATCTCAGGGTCCTGAGATTCAGCCCCACATCAGGCTCTGGGCTCAATGGGGAATCTGCTTGATATTCTCTCCTTCTTCCTCTGTCCCCTAACCCCTTATGTATTCATGCTCACTCTCTCTCTCTCTAAAACAACAACAAAAATCTTTTAAAAAGTAGGAGGTCTCCATTTCTGAGCAGTCCTACTACATAAGGGTGATCTGATGCCTTCGAATTGGCTCCCAAACCTTAAACTGCTTATTGCCTGACACATCCATACATTGTAGTGTCCTGCTGTCACAAACTACAAAAAGACAATAATGGACAATCTGACCCATTTAGGGGTGGGGGAATGTATTTGCAAAAGGATTAATGCCAAGACATGCTATTTTCCCTGTAAACTCCCTTAGTTTATTTCTGTTTATTGTTCAAAGGAGTCAAATCAAAGTGTGCATGTGTATTGGAAGTTTAAAAATATATTATGACCACGAGTTATGTATGGAATTTTGGACTATCTGATGCAGTTTTAGTGATATTTTACAACTCTTTTCTTAAAGCATTGTTATCTCTCCCTCTGTCACTTTCTTCCTTTCCTTTTCCTTTGATTTTCATTCCTGGGAGGCTTTCAAGGCTAGAGAATACAGAAACATCTATTGGGCATTAGGATTTATAAAGAAATGATAACTTTAAGGCTTCAGGTTGAGTTTTAAATGTGGATAGTATAATATTTTCCCATCAAATCTTTTCATCAGAATATATTAAAGGGGATTATTTGTGATCCAAATATTATGGTTTGAAAGATTATTTGGTTATTGTCTCATTAATGAAAACTGTGACTAAGTAGTATTTGCTGACTTAGGTATTTCATGATGCTCTGGAGTGAAAAAAAAATGAATAGCAAACTCATGTTTTGGAAAAAAAATTAAAATTTGTTTTAACAAAACCCAAATAAAAATGTTATAATATAGGATGTAGTACCAGATGGTCTTTAATATATGGTGGACTGATAGAGAAACATTTTGAGCCAACTGCAAGTATGAGAATTATTGAGTTTCAGTATTGACTCAACAGCTTAGGATCCACTTACAGAAACTGCAGAGTTTAATCAATATAGTGAAATATTCCACTATACAATTCAATTTATGTCTTTCAACAAGAATCATATGTAACTGTGCATTAAATCAGTAAAAGCAAAAATGGATTCACCTCTACCACTTTGGCACTAATGTAGAAAGACAATGTGATGGAAGAAGAGATGTCATGACTTTGTGAATGTAATAGCGTATCATTTCTTGTAATAAAAAAATAAAACACAGAAATACAGTAGGGATCTATAATTTTTAACTGCATAATTAAACATTTACCGTATTCTGAATGGATAACATTCATTTGAATGTGTTATGCATTTCCTTTAATAAACAGTATAATTATTAAAATAAGGATAGAATGGTGAAAATTATTAAGCATCTAATGTTCTTATTTCCAGCTCTGCCACTAACTAGCTAACTTACCTTAGTTACTTTATCTCTCCGAGTTTCAACTTCATCACTGAAAAGAACGACTTGGATTTAAACATCTCTAAGGTCCCTTTCACTTCTCTTACATTTGTGATTTTATTCAAATCATCTTAATATTGACAATAACTGAGTAACTGAAAATTTATCATTTAATGATTTATATACACAACATTTCTAATTATTGTGAATTGATTCTTATAGACAGTAGTAAAAACTATTTTTCCAAGTATTTTATAGTATTATTTTGAGGAAAATAAATATTTTAGTTATTGATAGTTGATATTCACACCTTAATTAGGGAAGGGATATAAAAATTTCAAAATATTTTGCCGAACCTTTTAATGTGTTAAGAAAAAATAAATAGAATAAGTAACTATGGGATACATGTTCATGTTATCAAAACTGCAAAACAAATTGCACAAAATTAAACGCTTAAAAAGCCAAACATTAATTATTTCATAATTTTTGTGGGTCAGGAATCCAGGCACAGCTTATCTGAGTCCTTGGCAAAGCTGTAATCAAGGTGTCAGTCCGAGCTGGATTTTCATCTGGGATTGGACTGAGAAAGTGCTTCCAAGCTCTCTCAGATTGTTGGCAGAATTTATTTCTTTATGGCTGTAGGACTCAACAGCAGCTTGCCTCTTCGAAACCAAAAAGGAGAACAAGATCCTAGAACAATTCTGCTAGCAAATAGCATTTTATATAACCTAGCACAGTGATGGGAATGACATCCTATTACCTTTGACATATTTTGTTGGTTAGAAGAATATCACCAGTCCCACTTCCACTCAAAGTGAAGGGGATGTACAAAGACATGTTGTACAAAACACCGGGAAGCAAGTATCATGGAGTCTGCCTAAAGGTTTGTTCACCATGGAAGAAATATGAGGGTGCAAATTGTGTTCCATTAAAATTTCTTTCTTTCTCTCTCTCCTTGCCTTACCTTCCCCTTCCCCCTTCCCCTCTTCCTGTTCACCTTGTCCTCCTCTCTCTTTCATCTTTTTTTTTTTTTAGTAAAACTGATCATTGTGACTGAATTGTGCAGATGCTCTGTGCACATCTGAAGTGTCAAGAGCTGCATTACTGATGGTGCACAGCCTCAATTACAGGTACATATCCTGAGGACAAAGAATGGCTTTCCTGCCTTACAGAGTACTAACTACTAATGGATTATGTGATAATTTGTCAAATGTTTTTACTTCTAACTATGTAATTATGTTAAAATTCCCCTGATGAAAATCTGTTCCTGAACGTTAACCAAGTCAAAGTTTCAAGTGAGGATTGATTTAATTTGGCAGCTAGTGTAGGAAAATTCTCACTCATTTCATGCCCCATTTTAGTATCAGTGACTTAACAACCAGTAATTTAAAATAATTTATAATTCTAAAAGACAAATTTTTCTTAGGAATTTAGTGACTAGAGAGAGAAAACATAAGTACAAGGTGAAGCATGATCACTAACACGAGATGGAAGGAATTTTTTTTCAATATTATTTGCTCTCAAATGTTTATGGATTGATGATCCAGATGTTCTTCTGTTTCCTTGTTTCTGGTCTATAGCTATTTAATCAGTACTTCTATTTCTGGGTAAGTAGGGAGAAGTAATTAAATTCAAACTCAAACCACTTTCCACTCTCAAGAAAATGGTCTCTAATTATGTTATCTAGACTCCTATAGTTAAATCTTGGAGCTTCCCTTCTGACGAGTACTTCTCAGTGTTTGTTTCTTTTGCAAACTAGTGTTTCTGTGCCACAGTGATTTAAAGTTGGGTTATTCAGATTATTTTTTTGATCCAGTGTTGAAGATTCTTATACCTTTTGTCTCTGAGGTGTTGCATTTATAATTCAACACTGTTGAAAACTTTAAACTACATTGGGGTAGGGCAATAACTCCACTTACATGTTGTGACTTCTGCACAGAAGAATTATTGCTTTACTGACAAGACAATGATGTAAAATGAATGAAGCCTACAGTTGTTTTGGTCAAGGTGAATCTATGAACAGCGTTAACAGAAACTGCTGTGTGAGACAGAGGTGTTAACAAACCAAACGCAAACCTTCTTTTTTTGGGGGGGGGGTAACATGTGAGACATTATGCACTAAAGGAAATCCAACAAAGCTGAAGTAATCATTTTATAAAAATAATAAAGAATATTGTTAATTCTTCTAATACATGGAAGTGCATGTGCTAAGGAGCACAGTGCTGCCTCATTCACAAGGGTATTTCAAATGAAAGGAAACAAGGCAGATTTGTTTTTTTCTATCTGTTTTCTACAGATCTTTGAACTTCCAAATGGCATATATTATTTCATATCAATCCAGGGCCCTAAAGGGTTTATTTTCCAGTGAGATTTTGTGAGCTTATATGGTGATATTTTGTCATTCAATAAACACTTCTTGATCATCAACTATTTAAAAGGATCTGGCAATAAGTATTTATTATTTTGAGTATTTTAATTAATGAAATAAAGAGTTGAATAATTCCTCAAAAGTGCGCTCTTAAATTGCTTGTACAATTTTAAAATTCCTTTTAAAAAGCTGGTCTTTGGTCTAACTTTTTTTTCTCCTTTCCCTGTCAAATCAAATTATTGGAACATTCCTATAATTAAAAATATATATATGCCAGGGGAAAATTATATTTTGTGAACAGAAATATATAATTTTTCTCATGCACTCACCTGTTCTGTTAAAAATATTCACAAGGACAATACTGGTAGACTGCATTACTACAATAAGACCAACTATCTGTTTCCATTCTCATGCGGGTGTATTTCCCCCCAGTATTCATATCTTGGTCAAATAATGATTATTCAGGTATTGAAGTCAGTAAAATATTTTTTCAAATAATTATGCAACCAAATAGAAAGAGAGGAAGAGAGAATTATATTTGTTACCCACAGGTCAAGGGCACAAATAGTTTACTGGGAAAACCTCAGGAACATAGCCTTTAAAAAAACTGTTGCAAGGAATCAGCTTTTAATTCTAGCTTCAAAAGTATACAGTTTAAAGAAGTTGGCTAAAATCTTTGAGTAATATAACGTCTGAACTGTGAATAGTTTCTGAAAGGGAATGAAAATTCTGTATTTACTATATCAGAAATTAGTTCAGTCTTTTGTCTCATAAAAGTACAAAATAATGACAGATGTGAAGTACCTATACTCCAAAGACCAGTGCAAAGGAATTGTCTGCTATTTTCTTTTTAGTATATATGTGCTTAAATTAGTAGTCATGTTCATTAGATTTTGTTCTTTTTCAATTTTTGTGGGTTTTTTTCTTTATTTAATTCCTTTTCAGTGTAACAGAATTCATTGTTTTTGCACCACACCCAGTGCTCCATGCAATCCATGCCCTCCGTAATACCCACCACCTGGCTCCCTCAACCTCCCACCCCCCACCCCTTCAAAATGCTCAGATTGCTTTTCAGAGTCTATAGTCTCTCATGGCTCATCTCCCCTTCCAATTTCCCTCAACTCCCTTCTCCTCTCCATCTCCCCATGTCCTCTTGGTTATTTTTTATGCTCCACAAATAAGTGAAACCATATGATAATTGACTCTCTGCTTGACTTATTTCACTCAGCATAATCTCTTCCAGCCCCATCCATGTTGCTACAAAAGTTGAGTATTCATCCTTTCTGATGGAGGCATAATACTCCATAGCGTATATGGACCACATCTTCCTTATCCATTCGTCCATTGAAGGGCATCTTGGTTCTTTCCATAGTTTGGCGACCGTGGCCAGAGCTGCTATGAACATTGGGGTACAGATGGCCCTTCTTTTGAGTACATCTGTATCTGTGGGGTAAATACCCAGTATTGCAATTGCAGGGTCATAGGGAAGCTCTATTTTTAATTTCTTAAGAAATCACCAGACTGTTCTCCAAAGTGGCTGCCCCAACTTGCATTCCCGCCAATAGTGTAAGAGGGCTTCCCTTTCTTTTCTTTCCTCTTTCCCTTTACTTTCCCATCCTCTCCAATGCACGATGTTTCCTGTCTTGCTAATTTTGTCCATTCTAACTGGTGTAAGGTGGTATCTCAATGTGGTTTTGATTTGAATCTTCCTCATGGCTAATGATGATGAACATTTTTTCCATGTGCCATTTGTATGTCTTCACTGGAGAAGTGTCTATTCATGTCTTCTGCCCATTTTTTGACATGATTATCTGTTTTGTGTGTGTTGAGTTTGAGAAATTCTTTATAAATCCTGGATATCAGCCTTTTGTCTGTACTGTCATTTACAAATATCTTCTCCCATTCCGTGGGTTGCCTCTTTGTTTTGTTTTGTTGACTTTGTTTTGTTGACTGTTTCCTTTGCTGTGTAGAAGGTTTTGATCTTGACGAAGTCCCAAAAGTTCATTTTCGCTTTTGTTTCCTTTGCCTTTGGAGAAGAAATTGCTGTGGCTGATATCGAAAAGGTTACTGCCTATGTTCTCCTATAGGATTCTGATGGATTCCTGTCTCACGTTGAGGTCTTTTATCCATTTCAAGTTTATTTTTGCGTATGGTGTAAGAGAATGGTTGAGTTTCATTCCTCTACATATAGATGTCCAATTTTTCCAGCACCATCTATTGAAGAGACTGTCTTTTTTCCACTGCATATTTTTTCCTGCTTTGTCGAACATTATTTGACCATAGAGTTAAGGGTCCCTATTTAGGCTATCTACTCTGTTTCCCTGGTCTCTGTGTCTGATTTTATGCCAGTATTATGTTGTCTTGGTGATCACAGCACTGAAGTAAAGCTTGAAATCAGATAACGTGATGCTGCCAGTTTTGTTTTTCTTTTCAACATTACCTTAGCGATTCGAGGTCTCTTCTGATTCCATACAAGTTTTAGGATTATTTGCTCCAGCTCTTTGAAAAACACCGGTGGAATTTTGATCCAAATGGTATTAAAAGTGTAGATTGCTCTAGGCAGTATAGACATTTTGACAATGTTTATTCTTCCAATCCAAGAGCATGGAATGGTCTTCCATCTTTTTTTGTCTTCTTCAATTTCTTTCATGAGTGGTCTGTAGTTCCTTGAGTACAGTTCCTTTACCTCTTTGGTTAGGTTTATTCCCAGGTATCTTATGGTTCTTGGTGCTATAGTAAATGGAATCAATTCTCCAATTTCCCTTTCTGTGTTTTCATTGTTAGTGTATAAGAAAGTCACTGATTTCTGTACATTGACTTTGTATCCTGCCACATGACTGAATTGGTGTATGAGTTCTAGTAGTTTGGAGGTGGAGCCTTTAGGGTTTACCCTATAAAGTATCATGTCATCTGAGAAGAGAGAGAGTTTGACTTCTTCATTGCCAATTTGGATACCTTTTTATTTCTCTTTGTTGTCTGATTGCTGTTGCTAGGACTTCTAATACTATGTTGAACAAGAGTCATCAGAGTGGGCATCCTTGTCGTGTTCCTGATCTCAAGGGGAAGGCTGTCAGCTTTTTCCCATTGAGGATGATATTTGCTGTGGGTTTTTCATAGATAGATTTTATGAAGTTTAGGAATGTTCCCTCTATCCCTATACTTTGAAGTGTTTTAATCAGGAACAGATGCTGGATTTTGTCAAATGCTTCTTCTGCGTCAACTGAGAGGACCGTATCATTCTTCTCTCTTCTCTTATTGATTTGTTCTATCACATTGATTGATTTGCAAATTTTGAACCATCCTTGCAACCTAAGGATGAATCCCATCTTGTCATGCAGGATAATTTTTTTAATGTGCTCTTGGATCATATTTGCTAGGATCTTGTTGAGAATCGTAGCATCTATATTCATCAGTGATATTGGTCTGAAATTCTCCTTTTTGGTGGGGTCTTTGCCTGGTTTGGGGATCATGGTATTGCTGGCTTCATAAAAAGAGTCTAGAAGGTTTCCTTCTGCTTCAATTTTTTTGAAACAGTTTCAGGAGAATAGGTGTTATTTCTTCTTTGTAAGTTTGATAGAATTCCCCAGGGAATCCATCAGGTCCTGGGCTCTTGTTTTTTGGGAGATTTTTGATCACTGCTTCAATCTCGTTACTAGAAATTGGTCTATTCAGGTTGTCAATTTCTTCCTGGTTCAATTTTGGAAGTTTATAATTTTCTAGGAATGTATCAATTTCATCTAGGTTGCTTAACTTATTGGCAGATAACTGTTGATGATAACTTCAGATTATTGTTTCTATTTCCTTGGTGTTAGTTGTGATCTCTCCCTTTTCATTCATAATTTTATTAATTTGGGCTTTCTCTTATTTCTTTTGGATTAGTGTGGCCAATGGTTTATTGATCTTATTGATTCTTTCAAAAAAAAAAAAACAGCTTCTAGTTCCATTGATGCATTCTACTGTATCTCTAGTTTATACCTCATTAATCTCTGCTCTAATCTTCATTATTTCCCTTTTGTGTGTGGATTTGGCTTAATTTGTTTTCGATTCTCCAGTTCTTTAAGGTGTAGAGACAGTTGGTGTATTCTGGAGTTTTCAAGTTTTTTGAGGGAGGCTTAGATGGCTATGTATTCCCCCCTTAGGACCGCCTTTGCTGTATTCCATAGGTTTGGGGCTGAAGTGTCTTCATTCTTATTGGTTTCCATGAATTGTTTAAGATCTTCTTTGATCTGGTTGATCCAAGCATTCTTAAGCAAGGTAGTCTTTAGATTCCAGGTGTTTGAGTTCCTTCCAAACTTTTCCTTGTGATTTAGCTCCAGTTTCAAAACATAGTGATCTGAGAAAATGCAGGGAATAATCTCAATATTTTGGTATCGGTTGAGTCCTGATTTGTGACCCAGTATGTGGTCTATTCTGGAGAAAGTTCTATGTGCACTTCAGAAGAATGAGTATTCTGTTGTTTTAAGGTGCAATGTTCTTTATATATCTATGAGGTCCATCTGGTCCAATGTATCATTCAATGCTCTTGTTTCTTTATTGATTTTCTGCTTGAATTATCTGTCTAATACTAAGAGTAGTGTGTTAAGATCTCCTACTATTAATGTATTCATATAAATATGACTCTTTTTCTTGATTAACAGTTTTCTTATGTAATTGGTTGCTCCCATATTGGGGGCATGAATCTTTACAATTGTTAGATCTTTTTGGTGGATTGTCCCTTTAAGAATTATGTAGTGTCCTTCTGTATCTCTGTCTACAGTCTTTAGTTTAAAATCTAATTTATCTTATATGAGAATCACTACCCCATCCCTCTTTTGAGGTCCATTGGCATGAAAGATGCTTCTCCTTCTCTTCACTTTCAGTCTGGGTGTATCCTTGGGCTCTATATAGGTCTCTTGTAGACAACATATGGATGGGTCCTGTTGTTTTATCCAATCTGCAACCCTGTGTCATTTTATAGGTGCATTTAAGCCATTCACATTGAGAGTGAATATTGTGAGTTACGTTTTTATTGACATCATGTTACCTTTGAAGTCTTTCTTTCTGCAGATTGTCTCCATATATTTCTGTTCAAAGATATTCTTAGGATTTTTCCTCTTTTATAGAATCCCCCCTTAATATTTTCTGTCAGCTTGGTGGTTGCATACTCTTTTAAACCTTGCAGTCTTGGAAGCTCTTTATCTTTCCATCCATTTTGAATGTCAGTCTTGCTGGATGAAGTATTCTTGGCTGCATGTTCTTCTCACTTAGTGTCCTGAATATATTTTGAGTATATATAAACCCTTTCTGGCTTGCCAGGTTTCTGTGGACAGGTCTGACATTTTTCTGATGGGCTTTCCTTTGTACATAAAGAACTTCTTTGTTTTAGCTGCTTTCACGAGGTCCTGGCTATAATTATGATTTGCCATTCTCACTATCAGGTGTCTTGAGGTCTGTCTAGATTCTATAATCTTGTGGGGAGACCGTTATTCCTCTAGTACATGGATGCTGGTTCCACTCATGAGATTGGGAAAATTTTCATAAAGAATTTGTTCAACTATATCTTCTAGTCTTTTTTCTTTTTCCTTCCCATCAGGGATTCCAATAATTCTGACGTTGGAATGTTTCATGGTGTCATTTATTTCCCTAATTCTGTTTTAATGGCTTCTAAGCTGTTTGTTCCAGGCTTTATCCCGATCCTTCCTCTTTATCTGTTTGTCCTCAAGATCACTAATTCTATCTTCTGTCTCAGTTACCCTAGCTTTTAGAGTATTTAGATTAGATTGGAACTCATTGAGAACATTGTGAACATCATCCCTAGTGGCTTTCACTTCTGCCTAATCAATTCCTTTTTGTCATCCATGGCTTTCTCCAACTTAGCTATTGCCTGGATAATTTGTTAGCCTGAATTCCCTTTATGACATATTGTCTTTGTCCATAGCCATTAACTTTTTTGCAGAAGGCCCAGCCTCTGAATTTTTCTTCTGTTGGGCATTCCTCCTCCTAGTCATTTTGGTGAGAGTTGGCTGAATGGATGTAGCTGAATGTATCAACTGTGGTGCTGGCAAGGTGCACCCTGGAATGTTTCTGAGCAATCAAGAATCCCCACCCAAATGAAAGAAAACAGAAAGAAAAAAAGGGAAAGAGAGGAGAAAAAGAAAGATAAAATAAAAAAGAAGGCCCAGTCAAATGGGCCCCAAGTTGAGATATATGAAGGATACAAACAAAACAGACAAACAAAAAGACTGATAAAAGTAGATGACAAGAGAAAAAAATTAAATCTATAAAAACAAAACAAAACAAAGAACCTCATCAAAAAGAACCCTATGTATAAGATTTATATACTTCCAGGACAAAAACAAATACACAGAAACAATGGTGGAAGAAAAAGTTGGGAGAGTGGTTATAAATTCTCAGTGTGAGTGAGGAATGTTATTTTGATTCTTCTTGGATGTATCTTGATATCTTTGTTAAAAGACTCAACTTTCCTAATATAAAGGGGGATTAAAAACTGCTTTACTTATAGGGGTAGCATTGATTGGGGAAAGGGGATTACCTTGAAGTTTAACTCTATATGCATTTAAAAATACATATGTATAAATGAATAAACTAAACTAATCAAAAATAAAAAAAAATAAAAAGAAAAGCAAAAGAAAAACACAGGTATATGTATCAAAAAGTTCAGGTTAGAAGGTTATTATGGAATTTGATGTCCTGGGTATCTCACTGTGATGGTAATAGGTTAAAAACTTATCTATAAAAAAATAAACCAGAATAGTGGGAATGAATTAAAAATAAAAGTTGTATCTATGAAGTAGTGGTGGTTGTGTTCTTGTCCCACCTCCCCCCCCCCCCCCCCGTTGGCTTTCTGGGGGAGGGGCCTGCCACGTGGTTTTTCAGGCAGTGTTCCCTGAGTTAAGTCCTCCTGCCCCCATCAAGTGGGTGGGCTCTGAGGAAACAGGTTTTTCAGGCTTTTGTTCTTTGGAGGTTTGTTTCTTTGTTTGTTCATTTGTTTTCTATCACCTTGGAAGCTTTTGATGATTTTTGGAGGTTTAGAGGAAAGTAAACTGCCCTCAGACGTCCCTCACAGAGAGAAGCCTCTGTCTGTTCCCCTCTGGGTGTTCCAGAACACATAAACTCCCCCTTGGCCGCTGGCAGAGCATGTTACCAGTCACAGTCTCTGGGGTTACAGGAATTCCTGCTTGTACCCAAACCAAGATAGCCATGGCTGTCTGGGCAGCTCCAGACCGCCAGAGAGGTTCCAAGCAGCAATAGTGCACACTGAGATTTTCCCACTGGCCCAGGCTGGGAATGCTCAGACTCTCTGGGTCTGAGAGCACCAGCTGGCACCTGCAGCATCTCTCTCAGGGAGGGGTGAGGGGCACGACTCAGACTCTGGTAGCGGGGCGTGTGTGTGGAGAGTGCAAAAGGCTGTGGTTCTGCCAGCTGGTGAGGCTCCCTGCCTCTCATGGGAGCTGCCACCCAGACACTCTCAGGCTGCTGGCGGCTCAGGGACCAAGACCTGATTTCTTTGCCACACTCTCTCTGGCTCAGCACCAGAGGTGGCTGTCCTGGATCCGGGGACTTAAGCCCCTGTCCCTAACCATCCCAATTCCCACAATTTACCCCCACGATCCTTTCCTTTTTTTGAGTGCTTTCAACCAGACTCCAAGTTAACATTCATCCCCAACTGCAGGACACTCTTGTATTGGGTTATTACTTTCCAATGGGTCACTTCTGGTGGCTCCCTTCCCCTTTTGTTTATCTTCTGATATCAGTCCGATGTTACCACTCCACTTTACCTGCCCACTGGCATCTTTTGTCCCCATAGAGATCCAGAAGTGTATAATTCTAATCTCAGGCTGGTATCATGGGTGATCAGAGTTCTTTGGTAGGTAATCAGCTCATTTTAGGGTACAGGTTGAAACGGTGCCTCCTGCTACTTCCCAGCCATCTTGTCTCCTCCTATTTTTGTGGTTTTTATGAAGTTCTGAGTTCGAAGTATCACTTTGTGTTTTAAGAGGACATTCAGATTGGATGATCTCAAATGCCATTTTAGTTAAAGTCCTGGTGATGGTAAGAATAGTTCTTGTTTGGAGCTTGTACCTATTTGGGTGAACCTCTTTTAAAAAAACTCTTTATCAGTGAATGATTTAGGTAACACTTGAAAAAATTAAGTACCCTGGTATTCTCATCTGGAAAATGGGATGATTAATATTAGCTTACCTCTTTAGGTTCTTGTAAACAATAACTAATAAAAATAGTTGTAAGCACTAGTTAAAATACTAAGTGCCATACAAATGTTTGTTCAATAGGAAGAAGAGCAACAGCAGCACTTTGCATCTTACCAGATGCCCGAATTTTAAGTAAAGTTTTTTCCTCCAAGTTCTGATGTAATTTATTGCCAAGTACAAAAATTATCTCAATTTACCTATGCTCAGTGATGCTGACATTTAACTCATTACCATGAAGAGTGTTTTGAAAGAGTTTTAACATCTAAAGAAGATAGGAAGTCAAGTTTTTTTTTTTTTTATTATCCACCCCCAACTCTTTCACTCTCTTACTTTCAATAAGCAGATATTAGTATTTCTGTGAACTCTTCAGAAGTGCTGAGGATAGAGAAAAATAAATCTCAAAATTTTAATTCCTCTGGCACTTCCATCTTAGTCTCACTTTCATTTTGATCTTAGATAAAACCAGAGATTTTAATTTTAAATTATAACAGCTGAAATTTATTTTGTATTTCTAAGGAGTCTTTATCATGACTGATTTAAGAAATGTACATTGTTTAGGCTTTAGAAAAGAGATCTCTTAACTAGGTAAAGCAGTAGGGCAGAGAGGCTGATCAATTTAAGAGAAGATCCAGGATAATTCATTGTCTAAACTGGAGATCCTCCAGGATTTACAATCCCTTTACCTACAAGCTCTCTTAAGTTACCTTTCTTGGAAATCTGTATGCTCTCTATAAATTCAACTTCTATGGAGGAGTTAAAGATCATGGCCATCTCCTTACGAAAATTAGACTGGGTAAATGCCTGGGACTGCAAAATATTAAGTTTTGGAGGACAGGTCTACATTTTGTCTCCATCCTTCCTGTCAATATGATTTTATTGCTTAGTTGTCCCTGCATTCTTTTATGTGTTCTTCTCCATATTGGATGATGATGATGATAATGATTATAATTTTTATTCTATTTTCTCTTCTCTTCTTTCTGTGGATTTCATAGTGATAATATCTTTGGCAACTCATAACAGTGGATTCCACAATTGGTTAGCATTATTACATGTGTTAGTAGCTAAAATACTTTCTTCCTTTGCAAAAATTGGGGAGAATTCTCCAACTTTCTTTCCTTTCTATTCTCACTTGGGTCTCTCATTGTCTTGCATAAAATATGGTCTTTTTCTCTTGATTATATATAAAAAAGGGACTCAATGATCACCTTGGTAATGTGTTTCAGTGACTGGTCTTTCTATAATATAAAGTTTCCTTCTGAGAAAAAAATGCACACATTAGAAAAAAAAAAAAGGAGTATAAGGAGCTATTATCAAGCTACTGGACTATTACTGCCACTACTAATGCTACTTCTAATAAAGATGAGACCAAAAGCAGTATTAGTGTTAGTAGTAAGCACCACCTATTGACCCACACCATGTTCCAGGGATTGTTATGACAACTTCATATACTGCATTTCATTTTTAAAGCCTTACAAATGTAGGTTGATTTAAGTGATTTGCAGTGTTATTCAAAGTAAATATGTTTTTAATAGAAAAATCAAACTTGGGAATTCATATTGACATCCTATTATTTTCAACCAACGTTATTAGTACTCATCCTGGCATTGTTTTGATGAAGTTAAATAAACATACTGACATTTTACTATAGCCTTGCTATCTTCCTTGAGTTCATCAAAGACCAAACTGCCTAATAATGAAATCTTTGGTATCTCAATGTGTATTTGAATGGAAATGGAAAGATTTCTATGTAGAAAATCTTGTTTTGCTGATGATTTAGTGTATTAATCAATAAGAATGAAATGTAAATTTTTCAATGTTATTTTTATCTACATTCTTTGCATGTCTAAGGATCAAGGAGTAAAAGTGTACATGAGAACATCCAGGATATTTAAAAGTGAGGTGGGTAAAGGCTGGTGTAATTTTTTATATCATTAACCAACTGTCACATTGTCAGTTAAATTTACCTTTTTTTTTAAGCCTGTTTATGGTTCACTTTGAATAAATACAATAGCTGAAGGGAAAGGAAAAATTCCAACTTTCTGATTTGTCAACTTGAAAAATGATGAAGATAATCAAAATGGATGGGGGAGTGCATTTTAAGTAGCATATGTTTGGGAGACTGATTATCTGCATTTTTTCATGTTTGTTTACAGATGGTTAATGTTATGCCTCTGTAACATTTGAAAGCATTTTTTTTTTTTTGGTTTAGTTTCGAAACTCCTATCAATGGTTATGATTCTCGCAAAGATACAACAAATATTTTCAAATTGATTGCTAGTCTAGAGGGGATTAGAAATGATCACAGTGCCTAAAAATGTAGGAAGAATGGGGGAAGTACATTATTTGATATGAACAATGCTTCTTTCATAAGGAGGAGTTTCTTCAGAGTCACTAGTAAAACAATATTAACAGATTGAATTTTGAAAACAATATTTAATAAACCTCTCATACATGAATAACTTACTTGCATAGATAATCCCATATCCATTGAAATATGAAGGTATATTACTTTGTCCAGTGTTCTCCATTATTCACCAACTAATTCAATTCTTCCTTCCTCTTTCCCATGAATTCATATACCTGATATATTTAGGATTGAATGTTTGTATAAGTTAAATATTGTTACATAACAAATTAACTTCAAACTTGGTGGTTTAAAACAACAAATAATTATTATCCCAGTTTCTCTGAGTCAAGAATTTGGGAGAAATTTACCTGGGTGAGTCTGGTTTAGGGTCTTTCATAATGTTAGCCAGGATTATAGTCATCTGAGGGATTGAATAAGAGGTTGGAGGATTTACTTGCAAGCTCATTTACATGGCTATTGTTAAAAGTCCTCAAATTCCTCACTGGCAGAAGGCCTCAGTTCCACACTCTCTGTCTAAGTGAGTATCTTCATGACATAGCATCTGGTGCTCCCTAGAATAAATGACCCAGGAGAGAGAGAAAGAGGAAAAGAAAGAGAGGGAGAGAGAGAGAGAGGGAAAGAGAATTTTAGTGCTTTTCATGAATGATCTCCAAAGTCATACAGCATTTTTTTTCTAGAATCTCATCACTAACTCACACTGAAGTAGAAGGAAATTAGACACTGCCTCTTGAAATGAAGAGGATCAAAGATTTTGTGGACATATCTTAAAACCATCACATTATTGGTCACTTGTCTCTTTTACTCATTCTTCATAGTCAATAAGAAAACCACCTGAACAGATTTTATTTCTCTGTGGCTTAAATGGCAGCTGGTAGTAGATACCTATAGATTGTTCCTATAATCTCTTTAATATCTTAATTTTATTTTATACTTGACTAACAGTGCTTCCAAATAGAATTTTAAAATTTTTTTCCCTGGATGCTCATAGCCACATTCAAAGCAGTCTCTTGTATATTTTCCAGGAAATGTTTTATCCATTCTGTGTTTGGCTCCTTTGATGGGTACTGAATATGACATTTCTTCAGTTTTACCAGTGGTTTTCTGTTTCACTAGCATCTTTTATGGTAACGTTATGGATTAGACCTTGATATTGAGCAGGATGCTAATAATACATGGCATACAAGCATAAAGGGAGCATTGAATTTAGAGTAGTTTTATAAATAAATTTTAAATAAAGTTAATAGTAATTATTATTTTATGACAACATAAAAATATAAAACATAGAAACATACTGTGAATAGTTTTTTGACCTACATAACCCAGAAAAGCTATAAAATCATATAGATTTTTGTCTAGAAGGAAACATAGGAATGTGTAGTCCAAGCTTTTTAATTTACAGATGCAGAAACTGAGTAACTTATTTTCTGGGATAAAGAGCTTTGCAGATTAGAAGAAAACCTAATTAAAAGAAGGCTAATGAGAGTTTGAAAAGACCCGTTCACTTCTGCAGAGGTAGGTGGAGAGTTGGCAAGGTCAATATGTACTGCTTTGAGTTCAGCTTTGGCACACAGAATCACAATCAAAATCCCAAAACTCAAAGCCACACGCAATAATTCTCATCTTGAAGAAAGAAAGCTCAGAAAATCAACCATAATACATCTAAATCAAGCAACATAACTTTCCAGTATAAACTGGAACCAGTATAAACTGGTTGCAAACCATATAGCAGGAGATCAAAATAAGTTAATTCATTAGATAGTTTTATTAGTTATAAGTCAGTTAAATGTTAGGGGATATTTACTACGAATTAAGACTAGTTTTGGAATTCTGGAAGCCATTCTTATAATCATTAGCTAGTAGTAGTCCTTGTCTTTTAAGCCCATATTTAATAAGTTTCCAGTCTTTTTTTTTCCCCATCTAGCATATCGCTTTACCTATTTTCCTATATGGCCCATTCCATCTCTGACACTCTCTTAACATTCTAATTTTTCTAATCCAGCTTTCCTTATATTGTACCATCATGTTAAATATACCTTTGGCTGAATCCACCTATCTACCTTTTTGTAGTCTTATAGGGGAATGCTGCATTATACTAAGATAAAAATTATACAAACTATTGTCATTTTAGAATATTACTATTTTAGAATATTAATATAATGATTAAATATTATATTTATAACATTTATAAATATTTTTGTATCTATATTACATATTTATAATATAATATAATAATTAAATATCACTATTTTAGAATATGGCTCTAGGGAAGAAGTGGGATAAGGATGGGATGCATAGTGTATTTAAAGCATTGGGAATGCTCTCTTTCTTGATCTGTAAACAGGTATATTGATAATTTTAATATTTTCACTATATATTTATGCTTAATTCAGTTTTCTGTATAGGTGATGTATTAATCAAGGTTTTCCAGAGAAACAGAACCAATAAAATGTGTAAATATATAGAAAGGGATTTGTTTTAAGTGGCTCATACAATTGGAGAGGCTTAGTGAGTCTAAAATCTGACGGGGGAAGCTAGAAGGCTAGAGACCCAGAAAAGGGGTAATGTTGCTGATGAAGCTTGAAGAATCTGTTGGAGGATTCCCCCTTGTTTAGAAGAAAATCAACCTTTTATTCTATATAGGCCTTCAGCTGATTGGATAAGGTCCATCCAAATTTATGGAGGGCAATTTACTTTACTGAAAGTCCACTGATTGGGGCATGTGCACCTGAAGGTTTTATAGCAGCAATGTCCACAATAGCCAAACTATTATAAGAACCACGATGTTTACCAACTGAAGAATGGATAAGGAAGATGTGATACACACACACACACACACACACACACACACACACACACACTGGCATACTATGCACCCATCAAAAAACCTGAAATCTTGCCATTTACAACGATGTGGGTGGAATTAGAGGGTATTACGCTAAGCAAAATATGTCAATCAGAGAAAGACAATTGTCATATGATCTCTCTGATATGAGGAATTTGAGAGGGTGGAGGTTGATGGGGCAAAGGGAGGGAAAAATGAAACAAGATGGGACCAGGGAGGGAGAAAAACCATAAGAGACTCTTAATCTCAGGAAACAGAGTGAGGGCTGCTGGTGTGGGGGAGGGATATGGTGGCTGGGTGATGGACATTGGTGAGGTTATGTGCTATGATGAGTGCTGTGAATTATGTAAGACTTATGATGCACAGATCTGTGCCTCTGAAACAAATAATACATTACATGTTAGTACAAATTTTAAAGAAGTTCACTGATTAAAATGTAAATATCATTCAAAAATATTCTCTCAGTATTATCCACAGTGATATTTGACCAAATATCTAGACACAGTAGCCCAGCCAAGTTGACACAGATTTAACCATCCCAGATGGTTAATATTACACAATATAATATTTACATCAGTCACTTTTTCTGATGGTCCCTCAATGCTACCTGACAATATTTCTACATTTTCCCTGTCAACTTTCTTTCACTATGTACAACAGTTATTTCAAAAAAATTTCAATCTCTTTAAGTCTCCAACTTTCTACAGTTGATTACCTTTTGCTTATTTCACATAGAAAATGAATACCATTAAATTACCTTTACTTCCTTCACTGCTATCAGATCAGAAATTACATCTGCATCCAATCCCTTGTTTTCCTCTTTCCCTTTTAGAAGGGAGGGGTATCCTTCCTGCTTTTCAAGGCAAAGAATTTTACTTGTAATCTGAGTCCAGTCCTCCTATCCTTTCTTATCTTTATAGGAATCTTGCTCTATGGGTTATTTCTCTTTTGTATTGCTAACCTCTCTGTTTCTGTTGACTCATTCCAAGCTTCTATCCTCATTAATGGACCTCAGAGACCAATAAAACTTTCCATCAAATAGTATTATCCTTGACAGTTTTTGTTTTGTTGCTGTGAGATTTACTTAAATCCCAGACAACTCTGTTCTTTTATTTGTTACTTTATTTACATGTAACATAATTTGGATGTTGTTGCTTCATTGAATAGTCAGGGTGTTTAGCCTTTTTCATTTTGTCACCATACAAACCTTGACAAAATAGGTATCAGGGGCAATTTCCATCTTTTGGAGGCAAGTACAGCCTAGACGGGTCCAAAGTTAGGCTCTTGGGTTAAAAATTCTCATCATTTTACTTTTATTTGTGAGAGTTTGGGCAAGTTGCTACACTGTTAAGTCTCCACTTTTTTTTCATCTGAAAATGGAGACACTAAATGTGCCTTCTTCATATGATTGCCATTAGAGTTAAATGAGAGAAAAGAAAAATATTTGCAGTATCTGATACAGTAAGCAATGAATACCTGCTGATCAGTATTTTCCAATATGGATAAAAACAGACTAAAATGAACAACAATCTTTCACATTATTCCTTATGTTCCACAAGTAAGTGAAACCATATTATAATTGACTTTTCTCCCTTTGACTTATTTCACTCAATATAATCTCCTCCAGTCCCATCCATTTTGATGCAAAAGTTGGGTATTCATCCCTTTTTCTGTTTCTTTTTTCTTTTTTTCTTTGAGGACAGACTCTATTTTAATAAACTCTATTTATATGGCATCATTCTTTTTTTTTTCTTTTTTACATTTACACAGATATTTTACATTTCTTTCTTTTCATTTTATTTTATTTCTTTTCAGTGTTCCAGAATTTATTGTTTATAAACCATACCCAGTCCTCCATGCAATACGTGCCCTCCTTAATACCCACCACCAGGCTCATCCCTCTCGGTTTGTTCTCAGAGTCCAAAGTCTCTCATGCTTTTTCTCCCCCTCTGATTTACTCCAACACACTTCTCCTCTTCATCTCCAAATGTCTTCTGTGTTATTCCTTATGCTCCACAAGTAAGTGAAACCATATGATAATTGACTCTCTCTGTTTCACTTATTTCACTCAGCATAATCTCTTCCAGTTCCATCCATGTTGGTACAAAATTTGGGCATTCATCCTTTCTGATGGAGGCATAATACTCCATAGTGTATATGCACCACATCTTCCTTATCCATTCGTCCATTGAAGGGCATCTTGGTTCTTTCCACAGTTTGGCAACTGTGGCCATTGCTGCTATAAACACTGGGGTACAGATGGCCCTTCTTTTCACAACATCTGTATTTTGGGGTAAATACCCAGTAGTGCAATTGCAGCATCATAGGGAAGCTCTATTTTTAATTTCTAAAGGAATATCCACACTGTTTTCCAAAGTGGCTTCACCAACTTGCATTCCCACCAACAATGTAAAAGAGCTACCCTTTCTCTACAACCTCTCCAACACTTGTTGATTACTGTCTTGCTAATTTTGGCCATTGGTATCTCAATGCAGTTTTTTTTTTTTTGAGTCTCCCTGATTACTAATGATGATGAACATTTTTTCATGTGTCTGTTAGCCACTTGTATGTCTTCTTTGGAGAAGTGTCTGTTCATATCTTCTGCTCATTTTTTGGTGTGATTATCTGTTTTGTGTGTGTTGAGTTTGAGGAGTTCTTTATAGATCTTGGATATCAGCCCTTTGTAGTGTCATTTGAGAATATCTTCTCCCATTCCATGGATTGCCTCTTTGTTTTGTTGACTGTTTCCTTTGCTATGCAGAACTTTTTGATCTTGGTGAAGTCCCAAAAGTTCATTATCTCTCTCTCTCTCTCTCTCTCTGTATATATATAAATATATATATATATACTGTAAAAAAAAGACAGTCTCTTCAATAAATGGTGCTGGGAAAACTGGACAGATATATATCTGTCTTTTTTCCACTGCATATTTTTTCCTGTTTTGTCGAACATTATTTGACCATAGAGTTGAGGGTCCCTATCTGGGCTCTCTACTTTGTCCATGGACTATGTGTCTGCTTTTGTCCCAGTATCATTCTTTCTTCATGATCACAGCATTGTAGTAAAGCTTGAAATCAGGCAGCATATTGCCCCCAGTTTTGTTTTTCTTTTCACCATTTCCTTAGTGATTCAGGGTCTCTTCTGATTCCATACAAATTTTAGGACTATTTGTTTCAACTCTTTGAAAAATGCTGGTGGAATTTTGATCAGGATGGCATTAAAAGTATAGATTGCTCTAGGCAGTATAGACATTTTGACAATGTTTACTCTTCCTATCCATGAGCATGGAATGGTATTCCATCATTTTGGGTCTTTTTCAATTTCTTTCATGAGTGTTCTGTAGTTCTTTGAGTAAATATCCTTGACCTCTTTGGTTAGGTTTATTCCCAAGTGTCTTGTGGTTCTTGGTGCTATGGTAAATGGAATCAATTCTCTCATTTCCCTTTCTATATTTTCATTGTTAGTGTATAAGAAAGCAACCAATTTTTGTACATTGATTTTGTATCCTACCACATTATTGAATTGCTGTATGAGTTTGAGGGTGGAGTCTTTTGGGTTTTCCATATAAAGAATCATGTCATCTGAGAAGAGAGAGAGTTTGACTTCTTCATTGCCAATTTGGATACCTTTTATTTCTCTTTGTTGTTTGATTGCTGTTGCTAGGACTTCTAATACTATGTTGAACAAGAGTGGTGAGAGTGGGCATCCTTGTCGTGTTCCTGATCTCAAAGGGAAGACTGTCCGCTTTTTCCCATTGAGGATGATATTTGCTGTGGGTTTTTCATAGATAGATTTTATAAAGTTGAGGAATGTTCCTTTTCTCCCTATACTTTGAGGCGTTTTAGTCAGGAAAGGATGCTGTATCTTGTCAAATGCTTTTTTGCATCAGTTGAGACAACCATGTGGTTCTTCTCTCTTCTCTTATTGATTTGTTTCTTTTTTAAAAAATATTTTTTTTATTTATTTACTTGACAGAGAGAGAGAGAGAGAGAGCCAGAGAACACAAGTAGGCAGAGAGTCAGGCAGAGGGAGGGAGAGAGAGAAGCAGGCTCCCTGTTGAGCAGAGATCCCGATGTGGGACTCGATCCTAGGATTCTGAGATCATGACCTGAACTGAAGGCAGAGGCTTAATCTACTGAGCCACCCAGGCACCCCTAATTTGTTTTATCACATTGATTGATTTGCAAATGTTGAACCACCTTTGCATCCCATAGATAAATTCCACCTGGTCATGGTGGATAATCTTTGTAATGTACTGTTGGATCCTATTAGCTAGGATATTGTTGAGATCTTAGCATCCATATTCATCAGGGATATTGGTCTGAAATTCTCCTTTTTTGGGGTCTTTGCCTAGTTTGGGGATTAGGGTAATGCTCGCTTAATAAATAGAGTCTGGAAGTTTTCCTTCTGTTTCCAGTTTTTGAAACATCTTCAGGAGAATAGGTATTATTTCTTCTTTGAATGTTTGGTGGAATTCTCCAGGGAATCCTTCAGATCCTGGGCTCTTCTTTTTTTGCGAGGTTTTTTTTTTTTTTTTTTTTTTTTGTTTGTTTGTTTGTTTTTATCATGGCTTCAATCTTGTTACTAGATATTGGTCTACTTAGGTTGTCAATTTCTTCCTGATTCAGTTTTGGAAGTTTATAGTTTTCCAGGAATGAATCCATTTCACCTAGGATGCCCAACTTACTGACATATAACTGTTGATAATAATTTCTGATGATTGTTTCTATTTCCTTGGTGTTAGTCATGATCTCTCCCTTTCCATTCATAATTTTATGAATTTGGGTCCTCTCTCTTTTCTTTTGGATTAGTTTGGCCAATGGTTTATCAATCTTACTGATTCTTTCAAAAAAGCAGCTTCTAGTTTCGTTGATGTGTTGTACTATATCTCTATTTTCTGTCTCTTTGATCTCTGTTCTAATCTTGATTATTTCCCTTCTTGTGTGTGGGGTTGGCTTAATTTGTTGTGGATTCTCCAGTTCTTTAAGGTGTAAAGAGAGCTGGTATATTATGGATTTTTCAATTTTTTTTTAAGGGAAGCTTGGATGGCTATGTATTTCCCCCTTAGGACTGCCTTTGCTGTATCCCACAGGTTTTGGACTGAAGTGTCTTCATTCTCATTGGTTTCCATAAATTGTTTAAGTTCTTTGATTTCCTGGTTGATTCAAACATACTTAGCAGGTGGTCTTTATCCTCCAAGTTTTTGAATTCCTTCCAAATATTCTCTTGTGATTCAGTTCCCATTTCAAAACATTGTGGTCTAAGAATATGCAGGGAATAAACTCAATCTTTTGGTATCAGTTGAGCCCTGATTTGTGACCCAGTATGCAGTCTATTCTGGAGATAGTTCCAAGTGTGCTCGAGAAGAATGAGTATTCTGTTTTTTTAGGGTGGAATGTTTTGTATATATCTATGAGGTCCATCTGGTCCAATGTGTCATTCAATGCTTTTGTTTCTTTTGATTTTCTGTTTGGATGACCCATTACTGAGAGTGGCATGTTATGATTCCCTACTATTAATGTATTAATATCAATATGACATTTTATCTTGATTATCAGTTGTCTTATACAGTTGTTTGCTCCTGTATTGGGAGCATAAATATCTACAATTGTTAGATCTTCTTGGTAGATGGACCCCTGAAGAATGATGTAGTGTCCTTTGTTATCTCTGACTACAGTCTTTAGTTTAAAATTGAATTTATCTTATATGAGAATTGCTACCCTTTTATTTTGAGGTCCATTAGCATGAAAGATGCTTTTCCGTCCATTTTCTTTCAGTCTCGATGTATCTATAGGTTCCAAATGGGTCTCTTTTAGACAGCATATGGACGGGTCCTGTCATTTTATCCAATCTGCAACCCTGTGTCATTTTATGGAAGCATTTAGGCCATTCACATTGAGAGTTATTATTGAAAGATATGTTTTTGTTGACATCATGTTGCCTGTGAAGTCCTTGTTTCTATAAATTGTTTCTGCAAATTTCTGTTCTATGTCACTCTTGGGTTCTTTCTTCTGTTATAGAACCCCCCGCCTCAATATTTCTAGTAGTGCCAACTTGGTGGTCACATACTGTTAAACCTCGCCGGTCTTGGAAGCTATTTATCTTTCCATCCATTTTGAATGTCAGTCTTGCTGGATAAAGTATTCTTGGCTGCATGTTCTTCTCATTTAGCACCCCAAATATATCTTACCAGCCCTTTCTGGCTTGCCAGGTTTCTGTGGACAGGTCTAACATTATTCTGATGGACCTTTCTCTTCATGTAAGGAATCTCTTCCCCCTAGATGCTCTCAAAAGCTCTTGTCTAAAATTGTGATTCATCAGTTTCAAAATCAAGTGTCTTGAGGTCTTTCTAGATTCATTGATCTTTGGGGGTGATATTTCTGCCTCTAGGACACAAACGCTGGTTCTATTCCCCAGATTGGGAAACTTTTCATTGAGAATTTGTTCAACTATATCAGATAGTCCTCTTTCTTTCTCCTCACCCTCAGGGATCCCAATAATTCTGACATCAGAACATTTCATGGCATCATTTATTTCCCTAATTCTGTTTTCATGGCTTCTAAGCTGTTTGTTTCAGGCCTTCTCCTGATCCTTTTTCTCTATCCGTTTGTCCTCGAGATTATTAATTCTATCTTCTGCCTTGGTTTTCATAGCTGTTAGAGAATTTAGATTAGATTGGAACTCATTGATAGCATTTTTAGCTTCTTCAAGGGTGGCTTTCACTTCTGCTTTAATTGATTCCTTTTTGCCATTAAGAGTTTTCTCCAACCTAGCCATTGCCTGGATAATTGTTACCTTGAATTCACATTCTGACACACTGTTTATGTCCATATCCAATAGTTCTAGTGGAGAGGGCACAGTCTCAGAATTTTTCCTCTGTTGCATGTTCCTCCTCCTAGTCCTTTTGGTGAAAGGTGTTTGAGGGGATGTGTAGCTTAATATGTCAACCACAATCCAGGCAAGGTGCACCCTGAAATGCTTCTGTGCAATCAGAAGTCACCACAAAAAAGAAAAAGAAAGGAAAAAGAGAGAGACAGAAAAAAAGAGAGAGAGAGAGAGAGAGAGATGACCCAGCCAGAATAGTCCCCAAAGGTAAGATTTATAAGGTATACAAACAAAAATGGACAAACAAAAAGACCAACAAAATTAAATGACAAAAAAAAAAAAAGAAGAAGAACCCAGCCAAAATGAACCCCATGTATAAGATTTATATACTACCGGAACAAAAACAAATACACAGAAACACTGACAGAAGAAAAAGATAGGAGGGTGGTTATAAATCCTAGATGTGGGCGTGGAAGGTTATTTTGATTTTTCCTTGGTGTATTTTGATATCTTTGTTAAAAGACTCAACTTTCCAGAGATAAAGGGAGATTAAGATTGGTTTATATATGGGGATAGTATTGATTGGAGAAAGAGGATTACCTTGATGCTTATATCTATATGTATATTAAAAAAAATAGAAAAGCAAAAGAAAAACACAGGTATATGTATGAAAAAAGTTCAAGTTAAAAGGTTATTATGAAATATGTTGTATTAAACCTCTTGTTGTAATGGTAAGTAGGTTAAAAAATTAAAAAGAACAAGAATAGTGAGAACAGATTAAAAAAGTTGTATCTATGAAGTATACAGGTTTTAGGGCAATATGGGAGATTAATATCTAGTTTTTCCCCTGATGTTGGGGTTTTACAGTTTTATGGTAAACTGTGGTTGTTGTCCTCTCATTCTTTTGGCTGGATTTCTGGGGGAGGGGCCTGCCACATTGATTTTCTGTTAGTCTTGCTTGGGTTGAGTCCTCCTGCTTCCTGTCAAGGGGCTGGGCTCTGTGGAAACTGGTTTTTCATGCTTTTGTTCTCTGGAGGTTTTTATTCTTTGGTGGCTTTTTGGTAGATGTAGTGGAAAGCAGACTGCACCCAGACCTCCATCTCAGAGAGAAGCTTCTGTCTTCTTCCTTCTGGGTGATCCAGAACACACAGGCTACCTCTCTACAGACAGAGGTACCTCCACTGAACTGTGCAACCTCCCACAGGCAGTTCACTTCCCCAGGCACCCTCTCAGGGGTAGCCCAAAGTTCCCACTTGTCTCTGCACCCCTGTGCCTCTAACACTGCTAACGATAATGGTCCAGGGAGCCTGCTTCCAGTGGCTGCCTTTGCCTGGATACCAGACTGCTTGAGAGATCCCAACGACAGATAGCATGCTGAGATTTTCAAGCTAGTGCTAGGAGTTTTCAGACTCTTGGCTGGTCCTAGAGACCACCGACTAGTGCCCATATGGAGCTCTTTCTAGCACTGGTGGAATGTGCAGTGTGTGTGCAGAGTGCAAAAGTCTGTGGTTCTAGAGAGCACTGGCTGGTGTATACACTAGACTCCCTCACATGCGCTGGGAGGAGTGGGCCCAGCCCAGCACTGGTGCCAGCAGCAGAAAGCCATGGGCTCAGGGACCATGGCCTGGAGGCTTTGCTGCACTCTCTCTGGCATGGGTGGTCGCCTGGGTACATGGGCTTAGGCCTGTGCCCACCCGATTCCACCAGTTGCCCCTTAAGATCTTTTACTCTTTTTAAGTGCTTTTAACCAGACTCAAAGTTAAGGCTGATCCCCAATCATAGGGCTCTCTCATATTGGGGTATTACTTTCCAATGGATCACTTCTGGTGACTCCCTCCCCCTTCCATTTGCATTCCGATATCAGTCCAATCATTCCTAATATGCTTTTCTTCTTCACTGGAGTCTTCTACCCCCATAGAGCTCTAGAAGTGCATAATCCTATATCTGAGGCTGATTTCATGGGTGTTCAGAGTGTTCTGGTAGATAATTAGCTCTCTTTAGGGGACTGGTTGAAACAGGGTCTCCTACTTCTCCACCATCTTGCCCCTCCTCCCTATTCATCCTATCTGATGGCTGAGTAATATTCCACTGTATATATGAACCACATCTTCTCTAGTCATTCGTTTTTTGAAGGTCATCTAAGCTCTTTCCACGGGTTAGCTCTTGTGGGCATTGTTGGTTTTGTATAGTTCTATTCTAATAAAATCTCTGTCTTTCTATATTCCCTATGATATACTGTTCATCTGTAAAATGTAATACTTTATTTTTTCTGGAATTATTAAAATAAACGGGTAGATGTGTGTTTACTATTTATCTTATGGTGAATACTTACACAGTTTTTTAGCTCTGTAGTCTTTCAATTGTTCTAAATCAAAATAACCTAAAATGACAACTGTAACAAAGAAATACACTAGTTTTAAAATAATCTTTTAGATTAATATCTATCAAAAATGGACAAACTTCAGATTCTACTACCAAAGTATATTAATACCAAAAAGGATTGATTCCTTTTCAATAATAACTGAATATGCATGTGTATAATTTATCATGATCAGGGTCACTTTCTATCAAGAGACATCCATCTCTCAATTACTTTGTATTTTATTTTCTTGGGTCTATGAATTCATTGTTTCAATTATCATTTAGTTAAGTCACATCTTTCACATATTAATAAATCTATTAGTTTGAAAATGCAATCAATATGGTAATCAACTAATGCTGCTTTGGAGTCACTGTTTTCATGTAAAGCATTTTCTTTCTTTTTTCTTTAAAGATTTTATTTATTTATTTGACAGAGAGATCACAAGTAGGCAGGGAGGCAGGCAGAGAGAGAGAGAGGGGAAGAAGTCTCCCTGCCAAGCAGAGAGCCCAATGTGGGGCTTGATCTCAGGACCCTGAGATCATGACCTCAGCTGAAGGCAGAGGCTTAACCTCTGAGACGCCCAGGCACCCCTAAAGCATTTTATTTCTAAAAGGCCCATGTTAAAATACAGGTGCATCCTGGAGAAGTTATACTTTGATGATGAGGACTATGGATTGGTCACTTTGATTACCTATGATCAAATGGAACAACTGGGAAACAAGACCTTATAAGTTCTGGCTACGAAGCTCTACCCATGAGAAGGAGGGAAGAATGAAAACACTGTAGGAAAGGATGTTGGGAATTGAGTGGCATTACAAATGCATCATGGTCCCAGAGATAAATGTGGTATTACTATATGAGTTGCACTCAAAGGTTTGCTAAAACTGTTCTCCAAGCTGAATTCAGAAGTCTAAAACAAAAGTTCAGGACATTGTTTAATACCTCTTACTGGTGGTCATTTGAAAATGATGGCTCATCTGCTCAGATTACCAAATGTAAAATGGAGTTCTGAAATTTTTAAGCTACTCCTGAGATTCTTGTCTTTCTTTTAGAACAGAAGTTAAAGAGTGTTTTTTTAAAATTTATTTTTTATTTATTTTCAGCATAACAGTATTCATTATTTTTGCACCACACCCAGTGCTCCATGCAATCCGTGCCCTCCATAATACCCACCACCTGGTACCCCAACCTCCCATGCCCCGCCACTTCAAACAACTCCAATTGTTTTTCAGAGTCCATAGTCTCTCATGGTTCACCTCCCCTTCCAATTTACCCCAACTCCCTTCTCTCTAACTCTCCATGTCCCCCATGCTATCTGCTATGATCCACAAATAAGTGAAACCATATGATAATTGACTCTCTCTGTTTGACTTATTTCACTCAGCATAATCTCCTCCATTCCTGTCAATGTTGCTACAAAAGTTGGGTATTCATCCTTTCTGATGGAGGCATAATACTCCATAGTGTATATGCACCACATCTTCCTTATCCATTCATCCATTGAAGGGCATCTTTGTTCTTTCCACAGTTTGGCGACCGTGGCCATTGCTGCTATAAACATTGGGGTACAGATGGCCCTTCTTTTCACGACATCTGTATCTTTGGGGTAAATACCCAGGAGTGCAACTGCAGGGTCATAGGGAAGTTCTATTTTTAATTTCTTGAGGAATCTCCACACTGTTCTCCAAAGAGGCTGCACCAGCCTGCATTCCCACCAACAGTGTAAGAGGGTTCCCCTTTCTCCACATCCCCTCCAACACATGTTGTTTCCTGTCTTGCTAATTTTGGCCATTCTAACTGGTGTAAGGTGATATCTCAATGTGGTTTTAATTTGAATCTCCCTGATGGCTAGTGATGATGAACATTTTTTCATGTGTCTGATAGCCATTTGTATGTCTTCATTGGAGAAGTGTCTGTTCATATCTTCTGCCCATTTTTTGATATGATTGTCTGTTTTGTGTGTGTTGAATTTGAGGAGTTCTTTATAGATCATGGATATCTCAACTCTATGGGCAAATAATCTTCGACAAAACAGGAAAAATATACAGTGGAAAAAAGACAGTCTCTTCAATAAATGGTGCTGGGAAAACTGGGCAGCTAGCTATATGTAGAAGAAGGAAACTTCATTTTCTTACATCGTACACAATGATAAACTCAAAATGGATAAAAGAGCTTAAGGTGAGACAGGAACCCATCAGAACCCTAGAGGAGAACATAGGCAGTAATTTCTTCGATATCAGCCACAGCAACTTCTTTCAAGATATGCCTCCAAAGTCAAAGGAAATAAAAGTGAAAATAAACTTTTGGGACTTCATCAAAATTAAAATCTTCTGCACAGCAAAGGAAACAGTCAACAAAACAAAGAGGCAGCCCACGGAATGGGAGAAGATATTTGCAAATGAGAGTAAAGAGTGTTTTAAATCTTAGCTGAAGACAGTGAGAACTGAGACCATAATATTTTAGATATTTTTTTTCACAGATCATGTACTTTTCATTCATGAAGGTTAGAGAGACATTTGACAGTAAATATTTACCTTATAAAGTTATGCTAGCATTTGAACTTTTCTTAATTATGATATTTCTCACTGAGTGGTTTAAAAAAAAACTCTGATGAGAGAAATGAGGAAATAAACAAGTCTGATGTTAGTATACTGCCCTTTCTGACAGGCAAAAGCCCTTTGAAGAAAGGGTTTCATTTAAAAACAGAATTATCAATGCTATTTAGATGCCTTATATATGCATGGTTCTATTTTTTATTTTTTTTAACCTTCAACTTAAGATGTTACAATAGTTGTTATTAACTCTGCTGATTCACTATTTTTTCTTTTTCAAAATTTAAAATAACCATTGTAAAAAAAATAATCTTATCTTATACTGTAATATACAATAATATTGTTTAGGTCCACCACTAAAATAATTTTGGTGTTAAGGGTCAAGTGTCATTACATTAAGGTAGGAAAATAGACTTAGATCACACAATTTTTAAAGCAGTGTGTGCATTCAAATACTGATTACTTTAGTGCAAATTTAGTAACCTAATATTGTCAGAAAATGATGAAATTTCAACAGCAAGTGTACTAGGAATTTGTCTTACAAGAACTTAGCTCATGTTTTCTCAACTTCAGCACTACTAATATTTTGGGGCAGATTCCTTCTTGTGGGGGCCTATATTGGCATTGTAGAATGTTTAACAGTGTTCATTAACTTTACCCACTAATGTTAAGAGTATATCAGTAAGATACTGTCCATAAATACACCAGATATTGTTGAATGATTCCTGGAGGACAAAATCTCTCCCATTTGAGAACTCCTGCCTTAGCTGACTAAGTTGACCATACCACTGACTTAGCTGATCCATTAGATCCACCATCTTAATCTTTCCTTCACTATGATGTCATCTGCATATCATTCCTCTGAGTATTTAAGTTTATATATTTTTATAACAGTGTTTTTAAGTGGTTTTAGGCTGAATCACATTTGGCTTTTGTTTCCATGTGAATTACATCAATTTTAGGCACCGGGAGAACTTATTTTTCTAGCCCCTTCATAATATATAGTAGAGTGCTTTGTGTCAAATAAGACCATCAAGAATGTTGATTGACATTGATACCAACTAGTCTTGGGGAACGTAATGTTGTTTCTCTCTGTTTGGTTCAGGGCATTTTATTATTCTATTTATATAATAACTAAGATACTTCCTGAAAATGCAGCCCAGGCTGAAATTCTATAAATAAATTTCAGTTTATGGGGTCTTAAAATAAAAATATACTTTAAATTGATTTCAAAGTCTACTCTGAGAAAACCTGTGTCCTACTTGCATAAAAACACGAATAAATGAAATGTTATGAGACAGCCACTAATCAATTTTCAGTCATTTTCATCTTATAAAACTAAACCAAACCAAACTAAAATAAAAAAATCTTGCTCTGCATTCTTTATTGATATATCATGACCTTATCATAGATTTTTTAGCCATTTTAAAAGCTTTCAGTGCAAAGGGCTTGGCTCACCATCTGGAGAGGAGAAAGCTGACAAGTTAATCAAGCAGACTGATGATGTGGTGGCTAAATAAAAAAGGTCAAAACCATGTATTATTTCTTGAAATGTATCTACTGATTTGATAATAATGTCAAGTTCAAATATTAAAGACCATTTAATAGAGTACCAAAAAAAATTTCTTGGGGCAAAGAAATTTTGACCTCAAAGTGAAGTCTGTGACCTATTTCAGCTGTTGATCAGAAGTCATTTATTCACTATTCTTTCACTCTTTCATCCACCCATCCATCCACCCATCCACCCATCCATCCATTTGTCCTTTTATCCATTCAACATTTATCAGACACTAGCTCTAAGCCCAGTACTAGGGAGATTGTGTAAAAAAAAAATAAAACATTGTTACTGTCCATGAACAGCATACTGTCTAGATCAATATTTCCCACTACATGTTCAGAGGAATAATGGTCTTATAAGATACTAGTTACTTACTCCGTGGTAATATTTTTATTTTCTGAATTTTCTGGAATAATTAAAATAAATCTCAATTTTCTAATATGCCAAGTATTTTTTACATAAGATCTTAATATAAAGAATTTTAATATTGACCTTGAAAAATGAGAGGGTCTAAAATATCTGTTAAAAACTATAAAGTTAGATGTACTTCTGGTAGCACTTTAGCAATTTAGTTGGATGTTTTCCACATTGCTTATGGTATAAAATTCACTTAATGTAGCAAGGAAATATGATGTTACTAAAACAATCTGAGAAATTCATTTCTCAGAACGGATACCTGTGTGGATGGCTATAGGAAAATGGGTTTTAAAAGAAGTCTGGCTTCTTTCTGAAGAAAAAAAGGCAAATATTGTAATTTGTAATTCATTTCAATCAAATTACAAAGGTTCACTTACACTTTGGAAAGTGGGAAGATGGGCCAAATTTTAATCAATGAGAGTCATGATAAACATATCACTTTATAAAAAATGATAGTGGGTTGAGGAAAGTAGTAGAAAAGGTAATATTTCTCTGTGTGAAGAATATTATTTTGGTAAGTGCTTATCAAGTAACACAGAATTGGAGATAAAGTCTTGATTTTTTGTCTTTACATTAGGTCAGTAGGTCACTTCTGTTTGTATTTATTTGTTAATTTATATAGAAGTTAGCAGATTAGCTCAATGTAATTTTAAGGATAAATTCATGCTTCACTCAAGTATACACACAAAACATAAAATCATTAATATTGTGGATGGCTAAATTTCAAAAGTTCAGAAACTCCCTACTGATCAGCAGTTAGATGAACCTGATATTGATTCGGAGTTTATCTAAATGGTTTATCTGGTACTGTCGTAAACTTAGAATGTTATTTACATAAGGTCAATGAAAATGTGAAATGTCTAGTTTCATGGAATTTGGATGTGGGGGGAAAACTAGTGTTTTCAAGCACATTAATTGACAGGATTAATTAAGTGTTATGTAGCATTAGTCACTTCAAAACTAAAAACTAAAAATTGGTTTTTATTCACCATAAGCTAGTGCTTATGGTGAATAAAATATATTTCTGTATCTTTAGTGATACCATAAACTGTACCTGGTTGAAAAGGGTCTTATGTTTTATTGTGTTCCTACATTTATAAATTTTTTTCAAAGATTTTATTTATTTATTTGACAAAGAGAGATCAAAGCAGGCAGAGAGAGAGAGAAGAGGAAGCAGGCTCCCTGCCAAGCAGAGAGCCTGATGAGGGACTCAATCCCAAGACCCTGATATCATGACCTGAGCTGAAGGTAGATGCTTAACCCACTGAGCCACAAAGGCACCCCTAAATTTCTAATTTGTAAGACTGTTCCATACTTGTTCATGGCTCAAACACAAAACCATCAACTCTCATATATCTATAAAACCTCAGAATAATATGGTAAATAATAGAATTATGAAGAGCCATTCATAGTGGAACATTTTAATTTTTTGTGTACTGATAAGTGACCTTATTTAAATAGAATGGAAGTAAAGCAGTTGTTGTATTCTTGTCACTTTTCCCAAAATATCAGTCAAAGGTATCAAAATATGTAATTAAGCATTTTTAGATATAATCTTTTTCTTTAAGATTTCAAAATTATATTATTGAAGATTATAATTGTAGCAGTGCTTTAGCACCAGAAAATAAGGGGAAGGGAAGATGAGACAACACTGGGAATGTCCTTGAACATCTAGGACCTATGTTCATTATAATTATAATGGTCAACAGTATAATGAAAGTTGCAACATTGATTGTAGGGTTTTTATTTTTTTATTTTTTTAATTTTTTATTTTTTATAAACATATATTTTTATCCCCATGGGTACAGGTCTGTGAATCACCAGGTTTACACAC
>NC_081575.1:24876453-24890104 GCF_022355385.1 Mustela nigripes | reverse complement strand
CAAGGTAACACCGAGCTGTGAGCTTACTGTCGGCTCTGTCTCTGTAGTTGGCTTCCCCATTCCAATACTTGCAAGCTCTGTGACACTCAGACACCCCTGATCCTTCTGTGACCCTGCGGGACCTGAGGCCACGCTGACCCCGCGTGGGCTTCGCCCCGATTTAGCCTCTGGAGCGATGTCCCTCAGTGGAACAGACTTTTAAAAGTCCTGATTTTGTGCGCCATTGCTCCGCCGCTTGCTAGGAGCCGGCCCCTCCCCCCGGGGTCTATTTTCCCGTCGCTTTGCATTCACTTCTCCGCGTGTCCTACCTTTAGAAAGTGGTTGTTTTTCTGTTTCCAGAATTGCTGTTCTTCTCTTCAATCTGCCGATGGATTTTCAGGTGTTTGCAATCTTTAGATAAGCTATCTAGTTGTTCTCAGGCTAGCTGAAGTAGTCTCAGCCTGCTACTTCTCCGCCATCTTGACTCCTCCTTATTTTAGGTTTATTATATGCCAAGAACTGTTACATTATCTTTCCTAATACTCAAAAGTATTTTGTGAGGTAGATACTGTTTTTATCTTTTTACTTGGAGATGTTAAATATCCTTCCCCAGCTCTTAAAGATGCAAGTTGTTTTGGGGTTTGAACCAAAGTTGTTCTGACTTCAAAGCTCAAGTTTCTGACTACTTGGTAACTGTGCCCCTTTGAGAATCCTTAGCTAATATGTATTGAAAAAGTGTCTTAGAATCATAAAATTGTTAAGCTATAGACTGGAAGGGCACTTCATTAGCTGGTGTGTAATTACTGATACTATTCATGAACATTCTCAGATCCGGCAGTATGATCTTATGGAAGAAAACCAAACAAATAATCTGTGGGGGACATACAAATTCTCACTAAGATCTCTGATTACCTTCTTTGGGCACATAACTCACTGAAGATAGATACAGTCATATGACTTGCTTTATCTTGTGAAATAAGAAGAGAAGGGACCTGTAACATTTGTGGGTAGAAGAATTTAAAGTCATATGTGAGATTCTCCGTGTCCTCTTTTCTTGCCATAGTAATTGTGAAAGCATGCATTTATCATATTGTGGGTGAGGAAGAAAGGCCAAAACATCCTGGAATATTGAGTGACCAAATACAGGTTAGATGCCCTGGAAGCTCTCCTAGATTCAAAGTGGATGTTGTGTGAGTGAGAAACTTTTGATGTCCTAGGCCCCTGAGATATTGGTACATAGCCTGAACTCACTTAATCTGATTGAACATATTCAGACCACGTGTGTTCTATCAATAGTTCTAATTTTCAAGATCACTAAAAACAAACCATTAACTTCCATGAATCTTAGTTTTGTATTTTAAAATTATGATTTCTAGTCTGTGTCTTCCTCCTGAGATTTTGGGAGAGATCACAGGGTTATATAAAAGAACATATGAAAGCCTTCTATAAACTGTTTATTATTACTTAAGCAGGAATTATGGTTTCTTCATGGTCATTATTTGGTGAACAGTTTTCAGTTGAGTGGCTGATTTTCAAAAGTTAGGGTTAGAAGACAAAACATATTAATTTATTATTTTATTTTTATTTTTTTGAAGATTTTATTTATTTATTTGACAGACAGAGATCACAAGTAGGCAGAAAGGCAGGCAGAGTGAGAGAAGGAAGCAGGATACCCACAGAGCAGGTAGCCTGATGTGGGGCTCAATCCCAGAACCCGGGATCATGACCTGAGCTGAAGGCAGAGACTTTAACCCACTGAGCCACCCAGGTGTCCCAAAATGTATTTTTTTTAACGATTTTATTTACTTATTTGACAGAAAGAAATCACAAGCAAGCAGAGAGGAAGACAGAGAGAGAGGAGGAAGCAGGATCCCCATAGAGTGGAAAGCCCAATGTGGGGCTCGATCCCAGGACACTGAGATCATGACCTGAGCTGAAGGCAGAGCCTTAACCCACTGAGCCACACAGGTGCCCTGACAAAATATATTCTTAAGAGTGGTGGCAGAAAGATAAAATTCAAATGAACATATTGATGAATTTAAGGAGAAAAAAAATAGTTGTTTAGTACAACATAGAAAATAATAAGATATATTCAACTGTTATGGCAATTAGACAAGGAGTTACAGCCTATTCTAGCAAGAAAAAAAAACCCCAAGGACAATAACTGAGAAATATTTGTTTAAAAGTATTTTTAAATAGCTAGAGATAAACGCCTTAACTGCTAATAACCTTTACAATGTGTTTAGCATTTCTGAAATTTCTTATAAATTCTAATTGTCAAGGATGTGAGGTCTACACTTTAAGTAAATTTTGGGAGTAGGAGACAAATATTACCAGAAATTGAAATGACTTTAAAAAAGGAGTTAAATTTCTGTCTGTTTTTTTCTTTTTTGTCTTCTGTCAGTCTGAGGGACATTAAACGGCTCTTAGTGGAGAAAAAAAAAAAAGGTCATTAATAGTTTAGTACCCATAAACCCCAGAGGTGTTACCATGAACACGATATGATGTGTAAGCAAAGATAAATCACAAGCTCTATACTTTGTATCTCTGGAAATCTCCTCTACTGAAGGATAGGGCTACATTTAACATGTAATGTTCAGGGGCACCTGGGTGACTCAATTATTAAGCATCTGCCTTCAGCTCAGATCATGATCTCAGGGTCCTGGGATTGAGTCCTGCCTTGGGCTCTCTGCTCAGTGGGAAGTCTGCTTCTCTCTCTCCAGCTTCCTATGTTTGTATTCCCTCTCTCATTGTATCTCTCTGTCAAATAAACATATAAAATCTTTAAAACATATGTAATTTACAAAATCCCAAATAATATAAATGGATAGTTCCATCTTCAGGAGGTGGAGATTACTCCCCTTAATCCTGCTAGTGTGAACTAGACATAGTGACTTATTTCACAGGAGTATTGATCACGGAAACCAAGAAATACTAACTTTATAGCAGGGAAACCTGGCAAACACCAAAAAAATCGGTCTCAGTTAATATCACCAGTGATGTCATATACTTCTTGATATGATATATTGATAAGGCACTTTTCCTCTGTAGTATTCTTCCCCCAAAATCATAATCCTAGTCTAATCATGAGAAAAAAAATAAGAAAACACAAATAAGGATATATTCTACAAAATTTATAACCAGTTCTCCTCTAAGTTGTCAGTCAGAAAAAGAATTCATTAACATCTTATCAGTTTTTTTTATCTGTACTTTTTTTGTTCCAGAATTCTTTTTCTGTTCCTGGATCTTATCTAGGATACCACACTGTATGTAGTTTCCATGTCTCCATGGTCTACTTTGGCCTTTGACAATTTCTTATTGTTTCCATGGTTTTACTGACTGACATGTTAAATCTTCCTTGAAAGTTAAATACAGAACTACCCTATGATTCAACAATTGTCCTACTAGGTATTTACCCAAAGTATATAAAAATCCTTATTCAAAGGGAAACACATACCCTGATGTTTATACCAACAGTACCTACAATAGAGAAATGAGACCCTGTATCCATTTTCTGATGAATGGATAAAGAAGAGGTGATATAGAAAAGATGATGGATGAGTAGGAGACCCTATTTCAACTGGTCTCTATTGAGCTGGATATCTACCAACCCATTCTGAAAATCCACAAAATCAGCCTGAGATGTAAGATCTTATCCTAGGTAAGAACCAGAAACAGAAAAAGTACATAGTGAAAAAACTGGTAAGATGTTAATGAATTATTTTTCTGACTGATAATTTTGAAGAGAACTTGTTACATATTTTGTAGAATGTATCCTTATTTGGGTTTTCTGATTTGTTTTCATATATAGATATCTACAGACAGAATATCTCAGGTGGTTGGTCTCGAGGTATGATGTAGGGAGCCGTGATTCTGTAGGCAGATATCAGAAGATAAATGGAAGGGGAAGGGAGCCTCTGGGATCCTACACCACCAGGGAGCAAAAGCCTCCTGCACTGGGGATTGGGCACAGACTTGCAGACCAGTAGTGGTGGGGAAAAAACTTTAGGGCAGCCTTTCAGACTGAAACCTGGTGCTGTGGTGGCATATGTGAATTTGGGGTGGCTTGCAGCTTTAGAAGAACAAAAGGCAGAAACGTGCCTGGACCTGGAAGTGAGGACTGGGAGTGCTGCTGTGAGATGCACAACTCAGGATGCTGTGGATTTTAGCAGCACAAACAGAAACAAGGATAGCATGGACTGGAGTGCTCAGTGGAGAGTGGACAATTATCTCTCCATTTTGAGACGAGGTTTGGATACAGTCACTTCTGCTCTGACTCTCAGAAGAGATGTGGAAAGGCACCAGGGAAAGCCTCCAGAGAACAAAACCCCCCAAAACTGGTTTTAATTGAGTCAGTGCTCACCCACAGGGGGCAGGGCAACTCTGCCCAAACAGGGTTGCCTGAGTAACAGTGCAGAAGTCCCCTCCTGAGGAGGCAGTCTGGAAGTACAAGAGGATGACAACCCTAAGGTCCTTATGAACCATGTGCATCCTGCTTGGGTTGTGATCAATAATTTGGACTCAACTACCCCTCAACAGAATGATTAAGAGGAGGAACCTCCAACACAGGAAAGATTCAGAGACTGTGATCTATGCCACAGAACTAATGGATATGGATATAAGCAAGACGTTAGAGTTAGACTTCAGGGTAATGGACATAAGCAAGATGTTAGAGTTAGACTTCAGGGTAACAGTTATGAAGACAATACATAGGTGGGAGAAAACCATTATGGAAACATAGATTCTCTAAGGGCAGAAACGAGAGCTAATCTGGCAGAACTTAAAAATGCTATTAATGAGATCAAATCTAATCTAGATACTCTAACAGCTAGGGTAAATGAGGCAGAAGAATGACTTAGTGATCTAGAAGACAAACATAGAAAAGAAGGAACAGAAGGAGACCTGGAACAAGGACCTTTAAATCCATGGAAACAGGATTAGAGAAATAAATGATGCCATGAAATGTTCCAATGTCAGAATTACTGGGATCCCTGATGGGGTAGCGAGAGAGGATGAGAAGATATATTTGAGCAAATTGTAGCTGAGAACTTCCCTAATATGGAGAATGAAACAAGCATTTGTATCTTAGAGGCAGAGAGGATCCACCCCAAGATCAAGGAAAGAAGACCAACAGGCATGTAATAGTAAAACTCGCAAATCTTGGAACCAAGGAAACCATCTTTAGGGCAGTTGGGGGAAGAGATTCCTAACATATAGAGGAAGGAACATCAGAGTGATGCCAGACCTGTCCAAAGAGACCCGGCAAACCAGAAAGTGCTGGCAAGACATTCAGGGTACTAAATGAGAAAAATATGCAGCCAAGAATTCTTTATCTGGCAAGGCTGTCATTCAAAATGGATGGAGTGATGAGTTAGGACCAGAAGAGACTAAAATAATATGTGAACACTAAGCTGGTCTTGCTAAGAAATATTAAGGGGGAGTTCTATAGAAAGAGAAAGACCCCAAGAGTAATATAGAATAGAAATATACAAAGACAATCTATAGAAACAAGGAATTCACAGACAAACGATGACAATAAAATCGTATCTTTCAAAAAATCACTCTCAACGTGAATGGAGTGCTCCCATAAAACAGCATAGGGTTGTGGATTGGATAAAAAGACGGTAACTGTCCATATGCTTTCCACAAGAGACTCATTTTTAACTTAAAGATACACCCAGACTGAAATTGAAGGGATGGAGTATCATCTTTCATGCCAACAGATCACAAAAGATAGCTGCAGTAGCAATTCTTATATCAGATAAATTATATTTTAAGCAAAAGACTGTATTCAGAGATATAGAAGGACACTCTATCATTCTTAAAGGGTCTAACCAACAAGAAGATCCAATAACCATAAATATCTATGTCCCCAACATGGGAGTAGCCAACTACATAAGCCAACTGTTAACCAAAATAGAAAGACATATTGATAATAATATAATAATAGTAGAAGACCTCAACACTCCACTCTCAGCAATAGACAGATCATCTAAGCAGAACATCAACAAAGAAACAAGACCTTTGAATGACACACTGAACCAGATGGACCTCATAAATATATACAGAACATTCCACCCTAACACAACAAAGTACTCATTCTTCTCAAGTGCACATGGAACTCTCTCCAAAATAGACCACATACTGGGCCACAAATCAGGTCTCAACCAGTACCAAAAATCACTCTCAAAGACACACAAACCCTGAGCTTATTCCCAGCATATTCTCAGACCACAATGCTTTGAAACTGGAACTCAATCACGAGAAAAAGTTTTGAAAGTATTCAAACACTTGAAAGCTAAAGACCAGACTGCTCAAGAATGTTTGGGTCAACCAGGAAATCAAAGAAGAACTTAAGCAACTCATGGAAACCAGTGATAATGAAAACATATTTGTTCAAAACCTATGGGATATGGCAAGGGTGGTCGTAAGGGAGAAATATATAGCCATCCAAGCCTCATTCAAAAAGATAGAAAAATCCTGAACACACAAACGATATTTACACCTTAAAGATCTGGAGAATGAACAATAAATTAAGCCTAACCACACAGGAGAAGGGAAATAATTAAGATTAGAGCAGAGATCAATGAACTAGAAACCAGAAATACAGGAGAACACATCAATGAAACTAGAAGCTTGTTCCTTTAGAGAAGTAATAAGATTGATAAACCACTGGCCAGACTTATCCAAAAGAAAAGAGAAAGGATCCAAATTAATAAAATTATAAATGAAAGGGGAGAGATCATGACTAACACCAAGGAAATAGAAACAATTATCAGAAATTGTTATCAACAACTATATGCCAATAAATTAAGCAACCTGGAAGAAATGGATGCATTCCTGGGATTCTATAAACTAACAAGACTGAAACAGGAAGAAATTGACAACATGAATAGACCAATAACCAGTAATGAGATTGAACCAGTGATCAAAATCTTCCCAAAAACAAGATTTCAGGGCGTGATGGATTCCCTGGGAAATTCTACCATGCATTCAAAGAAGAAATAATACCTATCCTCCTGAAACTGTTTCAAAAAATAGAAACAGAAGGAAAACTTCCAGACTCATTCTATGTGGCCAGCATTACCTTGATCCCCAAACCAGGCAAAAACCCCTATCAAGAAGGAGACGTTTGGGGCACCTGGGTGGCTCAGTGGGTTAAAGCCTCTGCCTCTGGCTTAGTTCATGATCTCAGGATCCTGGGATTGAGCCCTGCATCTGGCTCTCTGCTCAGCGGGAAGCCTGCTTCCTCCTCTCTCTCAGCCTGCCTCTCTGCCTACTTGTGATCTCTCTCTGTCAAATAAATAAATAAAATCTTTAAAAAAAGGAGACTTTCAGACCAATATCCCTGTTGAATATGGATGCCAAAATTCTCAACAGTACATTAAAAGGATTATACACCATGACCAGGTGGAATTTATCCCTGGGATGCAAGGGTGACTCAACATTTGTAAATCAATTAATGTGATGGAACACAATAATGAGAGAAGAGACAAAAGCCACTCCTCTCAATTGATGCAGAAAACGCATTTGACAAAATACAGCTTCCTTTCCTGATTAAAACTCTTCAGAGTATAGACATAGAGTGAACATTCCTCAATTTCATCAAATCCATCTATGAAAAACCCACAGTGAATATCATTCTCAATGAGGAAAAGCTGAGAGCCTTTCCCTTAAGATCAGAAACACAACAAGGGTGTCCACTCTCACCACTATTGTTCAACACAGTACTAAAAGTCCTAGCAACAGCAATCAGAAAACAAAACAAACAAACAAACAAAAGGCATTGACATTGGCAAAGAAGTAGTCAAACTCTCTTCTCAGATGACATGATACTTTATGTGGAAAACCCAAAAGATTCCACCCCCATATAACTAGAACTCATACAGCAATTCAGTAATGTAGCAAGATTAAAAAGATCAATTCACAGAAATCAGTTGCTTTCTTATATATTAACAACATAACTGTAGAAAGAGAAATTTGAGAATCAATTCCATTTACAATAGCACCAAAAACCGTACGATACCTTGTAATAAACCTAACCAAAGAGGTAAAAGATCTATACTCTAGGAACTACCAAACACTCATGAAAGATTGAAGAAAACACAAAAAAATAGAAAGATTGAAGAAGACACAGAAAGATAGAAAAACATTACACTCATAGGATCAGAAAAATAAACATTATTAAAATGCCTATACCCCTCAGAGCAATCTACACTTTCAGTGACATCCCAATCAAAATAACAATGGCATTTTTCAAATTGCTGAAACAAACAATCTTAAAATTTGAATGGGACCACAAAAGACCCTGAATAGTTAGGGAAATGTTAAAAAAAAAAAAACAACAAAGCTGGGGCCATCATGTTGCCTGATTTCAAGCTATATTACAAAGCTGTGACCAATAAGACTATATGGTACTGGCACAAAAACAGACACCTAGACCAATGGAACAGAATAGAGGTCCCAGATATGGACTCTCAACTCTTTGGTCAAATCTTTGACAAAGCTGAAAAAAATGTCCAATACAAAAAAGACAGTCTCTTCAGTAAATGGTGTTGGGAAAATTGGACAGCTATATACAGAAGAATGAAACTTGACCATTCTCTTACACCATACACAAAGATAAGCTCTAAATGGGTGAAATACTTCAATGTGGGACAGGAATCCATCAAAATCCTAGAGGAGAACACATTGGCCACAGCAACTTCTTTCAGGACATGTCTCCAATGGCAAGGGAAACAAAAGCAAAAACCAACTTTTGGGATTTCATCAAAATAAAAAGCTTCTGCACAGCAAAGGAAACAGTCAACAAAACAAAGAGGCAACCCATGGAATGGGAGAAGATATTTGCAAATGACATCACAGACAAAGGGTTGATATCCGGGATTCATAAAAAACTCAACTCCCCCAAACCAGATAATCATGTCAAAAATTGGGCAGAAGAAATGAACAGACAGTTATCCAAAGAAGACATAGGAGGGCCTAACAGACACATGAAAAAAGTGTTCATTGTCATTAGTCATCATAGAAATTCAAATCAAAACCACATTGAGATACCACCTTACACCAGTTAGAATGGCAAAAATTGACAAGGTAAAAAATAACAAATGTTGTAGTGGTTGTGGAGAGTGAGGAACCCTCTTACACTGTTGGTGGGAATGCAAGTTGGTGCAGCCACTTTGGAAAACAGTGTGGAGGTCCTCATAAGATTAAAAGTAGAGCTACTCTATGATCCAGCAATTTCGTGATTAGGTATTTACCCCAGTGATGCAGACATGTGAGAAGATAGGTCATATCCTCTCCAGTGTTCATAGCAGCAAAGTCCACAATAGCCAGTCTGTGGAAAGAGCTGAGATGCTCTTCAACAGATGAATGGATAAAGAAAATGTGGTACATATATACAATAGACTATTACTCAGCCATCAGAAAGGATGAATACCCAATTTTTGCATCAGCATGTGTGGGACTGGAGGAGATTATGCTAAGTGAGATAAGTCAAGCAGAAAAGTCAGTTATCACATGGTTTGACTTATTTGTGGAATATAAGGACTAGCATGGAGGATATTAGGAGAAGGTAGGGAAAAATGAAGGGTGGGAAATCAGAGTGGAAGAGCAACTATGAGACACTATGGGCTCTGAGGAACAAACTGAGAGTTTTAGAGGGGAGAGGGATGGAGGGAATGGTTAGCCCAGCGATGGGTCTTAGGGAGGGCAGGATTGGATGGAGCACTGGGTGTTATACCTAAGCAATGAATCATGGAACACTGCATCAAAAACTAATGATATACTCTATGGTAACTAACATAACATAATAACAAGAAATAAAATAATCAGGAAGACAGCAAAAAAGAAAGATGTGATATATACATTGGATTATTACTCATCCATCAAAAAGAATGAAATATTGCCATTTACAATGATGTGTATTGAGCTAGAAACTGTTAAACTAAGAGAAATTTCTCTTATTTCTCTTAGTGTAACATACCACATGGTTTCACTCATATGTGTAAGTTAAGAAACAAAAACGAATACAGGGAGAAATATGAGTGAAGAAAACCAAGGACCAGGCTCTTAATTATAGAGAACAAACTGAGGGTTACCAGAGGGTGGTGGGTGGGAGGATGGGTTAAACAGGTGATGGATATTAAGGAGTGCACTTGTGATGAACACTGGGTATTGTATGTTTGAGTCTTGAACTACTAAATTCTGCATCTGAAATTGAAACTACTATTACACTGTATGTTAGTTAACTTGTTAACTAACTTAAATAAAAACTTGGAAGAAAAAATTAAAATAATTGCTACATCATTATTAACTAAACCTCCATATTGTTTCCCAAAAGAGCTGGAGCAGTTTGCATTCCCACCAACAGTCTAAGAGGGTTCCCTTTTCTCCACATCCTTGCTAACATCTTCTGTTTTCTGTGTTGTTAATTTTAACCATTCTGACAGGTGTGAGGTGATATCTCATACTAGTTTTGATTTGTATTTCCCTGATGCTGAGTAGTGTCAAGCATCTTTTCACATGTCTGTTAGTTGTCTGTATGTCTTCTTTGGAAAAAATGTCTATTCATGTCTGCTGTCCATTCTTAACAGGATCATTTGTTTTTTGGGTGTTGAGTTTGATAAGTTCTTTGTAGATTTTGGATTCTAACCCTTTATCAGATGTGTCATTTGTAAATACCTTCTCCCACTGTGAAGGTTGCTTTTAGTTTTATTGACTGTTGTCACTGTTATCAACAGTGAGAGTTCCTTCACTGTTCAGAAACTTTTAATTTTGATGATGTCCCAGTAGTTTATTTTTACTTTTGTTTCCCTTGCCTCAGGAGACATATCTAGTAACAAGTTGCTATGGCTGATGTCAAAATGGATACTGCCTGAATTCTCTTCTTGGATTTTAATAGTTCCCTGTCCCACACTTAGGTTTTAAATCCATTTTGAATTTATTTTTGTGTATGATGTAAAAAAGTGGTCTAGATTGATTCTTCTGCACGTTTCAGTTCAGCTTTCCCAATAACATTTGTTGAAGAGACTGTCCTATTTTTACTGGATATTCTTTCTTCTTTTGTTGAAGATTAGTTGACCATATACTGTGGGTTCATTTTTTGGTTTGCTATTCTGTTCTGTTGATGTATGTGTCTATTTTTGTGCCAATACCATATTATCTTGTTGCCCACAGCTTTGCAAAAATAGTTTGAACTCTGAAATTGTGATGTCTCCAGCTTTTCTGTTTTTTTTTTTTTTCCAAGACTGCTTTGGCTATTCAAGGCCTTTGTCATTCCATACAAATTTTTTGGATTCTTTGTTCTAGCTCTGTGAAAAATGCTGGTGTGATTTTGATAGAGAATCCATCAAATGTGTAGATTGCTCTGGGTAGTATAGACATTTTAATGATATTTGTTCTTCCAATCAATGAGCATGGAATGCTTTTCCATTTCTTTGTGTTATCATCAATTTATTCCATCTGTGCTTTATAGTTTTCTGAGTGCAGATTTATTATTTCTTTGGTTAGGTTTATTCTTAGGTATCTCATATATTTTGGTACAATTGTAAATGAGATCAATTCCTTGGTTTCTCTTTCTCTTTCCCTTTCTCTTAATTATTGGTGTATAGAAATGTAATAGATTTATGTATGTTGATTTTGTATCCTGCAACTTTGCTGAGTTTGGGTATCAGGTCTAACAATTTTTTATTGGAGTCTTTTGGGTTTTCTACTTAGAACATTGTGTTATCTGCAAATATTCTAAGTTTGGCTTCTTCCTTGCTGATTTGGATGCTTTTTATTTCTTTTTGTTGTCTGATTGCTGAGGCTAGAACTTCCAGTACTATGATAAATGACAGTGGTGAGAGTGCACATCTCCGTCTTTTTCCTGACCAGAGGAAAATCTCTTGGGTTTTCCCCATTGAGAATGATATTAGCTGTGGGTCTTTCATATATGGTCTTCATGATGTTAAGGTATGTTCCCTCTATCCCTACTTTGTTGAGAGTTTTTGTTATGATTGGATATTGTATTTTATAAAGTACTTTTTCTGCATCTATTAAAATAATCATATGGTTCTTATAATTTCTTTTGTTAATGTGGTATATAATGTTGATTCATTTGCAAATATTGAACCATTCTTACAGCCCAGAAATTAATCCTGGTTCATTGTGGTGAATCATTCTTTCAATGTATTGTTAGATTCAGTTTGGTAGATTTTATAAAGAATTTCTGTATCCATGTTCATCAGATATATTTGCCTTCCTTTTTTTTTTTTAATTTATTTCTTTACAGCACAACAGTATTCATTGTTTTTGCACCATGCCCAGTGCTCCATGCAATCCATGCCCTCTCTAATACCCACCACCTGGTTTCCACAACCTCCCACCCCCTGCCCCTTCAAAATGCTCAGATTGTTTTTCAGAGACCATAGTCTCTCATGGTTCACCTTCCCTTCCAATTTCCCTCAACTCCCTTCTCCTCTCCATCTCCCCTTGTCCTCCATGCTATTTGTTATGCTCCACAAATAAGTGAAACCATATGATAATTGACTCTCTCTGCTTGACTTATTTCACTCAGCATAATCTCTTCCAGTCCCATCCATGTTGCTACAAAAGTTGGGTATTCGTCCTTTCCGATGGAGGCATAATACTCCATAGTGTATATGGACCACATCTTTCTTATCAATTCGTCCATTGAAGGGCATCTTGGTTCTTTCCACAGTTTGGTGACCCCGGCCAATTGTTGCTATAAACATTGGGGAACAGATGGTCCTTCTTTTGAGTACATCTGTATCTTTGGGGTCAATACCCAGTAATACAATTGCAGGGTCATAGGGAATCTCTATTTTTAATTTCTTGAGGAATCTCCACACTGTTCTCCAAAGTGGTTGCCCCAACTTGCATTCCCACCAACAGTGTAAGAGGGTTCCCCTTTCTCCACATCCTCTCCAACACGTGTTGCTTCCTTTCTTGCTAATTTTGGCCATTCTAACTGGTGTAAGGTGATATCTCAATGAGGTTTTAATTTGAATCTCCCTGATGGCTAGTGATGATGAACATTTCTTCATGTGTCTGATAGCCATTTGTATGTCTTCATTGCAGAAGTGTCCATTCATATCTTCTGCCCATTTTTTATATGATTGTCTGTTTCTTGTGTGTTGAGTTTGAAAAGTTCTTTATAGATCCTGGATATCAACCTTTTTTCTCTACTGTCATTTGCAAATATCTTCTCCCATTCTCCTTTTTGGTGGGGTCTTTGCCTGGTTTGGGGATCAGGGTAATGCTGGCTTCATAGAAAGAGTCTGGAAATTTTCCTTCTGCTTCAATTTTTTGAAACAGCTTCAGGAGAATAAGTGTTATTTTTCTTTGAAAGTTTGGTAGAATTCCCCAGGGAATCTATTATGTCCTGGCCTCTTGTTTTTTGGGAGGTTTTTGATCACTGCTTCAATCTCATTACTAGATATTGGTGTATTTAAGTTGTCAATTTCTTCCTGGTTCTATTTTGAGAGTTTATAGTTTTCCAGGAATGCATCCATTTCATCGAGGTTGCTTAGCTTATTGGCATATAACTGTTGATAATAACTTCTGATGATTGTTTCTACTTCCTGGGTGTTAGTTGTGATCTCTCCCTTTTCATTCATAATTTTATGAATTTGGGCGTTCTCTCTTTTCTTTTGGATTAGTGTGGCCA
>NC_081575.1:24874432-24876353 GCF_022355385.1 Mustela nigripes | reverse complement strand
TTCCTGGGTGTTAGTTGTGATCTCTCCCTTTTCATTCATAATTTTATGAATTTGGGCTTTCTCTCTTTTCTTTTGGATTAGTGTGGCCAATGGTTTATTGATCTTACTGATTCTTTCAAAAAAACAGCTTCTAGTTTCATTGATACGTTCTACTGTATCTCCGGTTTCTACCTCATTAATCTCTGCTCTAATCTTGATTATTTCCCTTCTTATGTGTGGAGTTGGTTTGATTTGTTGTTGATTCTCCAGTTCTTTAAGGTGTAGAGAGAGCTGCTGTATTCTGGATTTTTCAAATTTTTTTGAGGGAGGCTTGGATGGCTATGTATTTCCCCGTTAGGACCGCCTTGGCGGTATCCCATAGGATTTGGACCAAAGTGTCTTCATTCTCATTGGTTTCCATGAATTGTTTCAGTTCTTATTTGATCTCCTGGTTGATCCAAGCATTCTTAAGCAAGGTGGTCTTTAGCTTCCAGATATCTGAGTTCCTTCTGAATTTTTCCTTGTGATTAAGCTCCAGTTTCAAAGCATTGTGATCTGAGAATGTGCAGGGAATAATCTCAGTCTTTTGGTATCCGTTGAGTCCTGATTTGTCACCCAGTATGTTGTCTATTCTTGAGAATGTTCCATGTGCACTTGAGAAGAATGAGTATTCTGTTGTTTTAGGGTGGAATGTTTTGTAAATATCTATGAGGTCCATCTAATCCAATGTGTCATTCAGTGCTCTTGTTTCTTTATTGATTTTCTACTTCAATGATCTGTCTATTTCTGAGAGAAGCATGTTAAGATCTCCTACTATTAATGTATTCATATCAATATGACTCTTTACCTTGATTAACAGTTTTCTTATGTGATTGGCTGCTCCCATATTGGGGGCATAGATATTTACAATTGTTAGACCATCTTGGTGGATAGTCCCTTTAAGAATGATGTAGTGTCCTTCTGTATCTCTGACTACAGGCTTTAGTTTAAAATCTAATTTTTCTGATATGAGAATTGCTACCCCGGCTTTCTTTTGAGGCCCATTGGCATGAAAGATGCTTCTCCATCCCTTCACTTTCAGTCAGGGTGTATCCTTAGGTTTGAAATGGGTCTCTTGTAGACAACATATGGATGGGTCCTGTCATTTTATCCAATCTGCAACCCTATGTTGTTTTATGGGCGCATTTAGGCCATTCACATTGAGAGTGATTATTGATAGATACGTTTTTATTGACATCGAGTTACCTTTGACATCTTTATTTCTGTAGATTGTCTCTTTATTTCTGTTTAGTGCTATTAGGATTTTTCCCCTTTTATAGAAACCCCCTTAATATTTCCTCCATGTCAGCTTGGTGGTTGCATCGTTTTTTAAGCCTTGCCTGTCTTGGAAACTCTTTATCTCTCCATCCATTTTGAATGTCAGTGTTGCTGTAAAAGGTATTCTTGGCTGCATGTTCTTCTCATTCAGTGCCCTGAATATATCTTGCCAGCCCTTTCTGGCTTGCCAGATCTCTGTGGACAGGTCTAACGTTATTCTGATGGGCTTTCCTCTGTCAGTAAGGAGCCTCTTTGTCCTAGCAGCTTTCAAGAGATTGTATCTACAATTATGATTCCTCAATTTGACTATCAGTTGCCTTGATTTTTTTTTGGAATCTGTAATCTTGGGTGGAGACTGTTTGGCTTCTAGTACATGAACGCTGTTTCCATTCCCGAGATTGGAAAAATTTTCATGAGAACTTGTTTCACTCTATCTTCTAGACTTCTTTTTCTCTCCTCCCCTTCAGGGATTCCAATAATTCTGACGTTGGAACATTTGATGGCATCATTTATTTCCCTGATTCTGTTTTTGTGGCTTCTCAGCTGTTTGTTCCAGGCTTCCTCCTGATCCTTTCTCTCTATCTGTTTGTCCTCCAGATCACTAATTCTATCTTCTGTCTCAGTT
>NC_081575.1:24833421-24869432 GCF_022355385.1 Mustela nigripes | reverse complement strand
CTATCAGGACAAACACAAAAACACAGAAACAGTGGTGGAAGAAAAAGTTGGGAGAGTGCTTATACTTTCTCAGTGTGGGCGAGGAAGTTTGTTTTGATTTTTCCTGGATGTATCTTGATATCTTTGTTAAAGGGCTCAACTTTCCTAAGATAAAGGGGAATAAAAATTGGTTTACCTATAGGGGTAGCATTGATTGGGGAAAGGGGATTACCTTGAGGTTTAACTCTATATGAACATTAGAAAATAAAAGTAAAAAAGGAATAAACTAGACTAAACTAAACTAAAATTTTAAAAAAGAAATTTAAAAAATAGAAATGTAAAATAAAAACACAGGTGTATGTATCAAAAAGTTCAGGTTAGAAGGTTATTATGGGATTTGATGTACTGGGCAGCTCACTGTGATGGAAAATAGGTTAAAAAATTATCTATATAAAAAAAAATGGGCCAGAATAGTGGGAACGAGTTGAAAATAAAAGCTGTCCTATGAAGTAGTGGTGGTTGTTGTCTTGTAGTCTTTTTTTTTTTTTTTTCCTGGTTGGTTTTCTGGGGAAGGGGCCTGCCACGTGGGTTTTCAGTCAATGATATTCCCTGAATTAAGTCCTCCTGTCCCCCTCAAGGGGGTGGGCTCTGAGGAAACCGGTTTTTTCAGGCTTTTGTTCTCTAGAGGTTTTTATGTTTGTTCACTTTTTTTCCCCCCTCTCTCCTTGACCACTTTTGATGCTTTTTGGGTTTAGAGGAAAGCAAACTGCACCCTGACCTCCCTCTCAGAGAGAAGCCTCAGTCTGGTCCCCTGTGGGTGCTGCAGAGTCCATATAAATTTCCCCCTTGGCCTCTGGCAGAGCAGGTTCCAAGTCGCAGTCCCTGGGGATGCAGGATCTTCTGCTTGTACCCAAAACCATGGCAGTGGCGGCTGTCTGGTCATCTCCAGACCACCAGAGAGGTTCCAAGCAGCGAATGCACACTGAGATTTTCCCGCTGGCCCGGGCTGGGAGTGCCTGGTCTTTCTGGGACTAAAAGTGCTGGGCTTGCACGCACCTCTCTCAGGGTATGGTGTGGGTCACGCCCGTGTCTCAGGCTCTAATAGAATGTCACACGTCTAAGAGAGCTGGGCTGGGTCTTTGAGCACCTCTCTTAGGGGAGGGTGTGGGGTGCGCGCGTCTCAGGGTCTGTTAGCAGAGCTAGGCATTCTTCCCTCTGGCGAGGCTCCCAGCCCCTCACGGGAGCTGGACCCCATGCGTTCTTGGGTGTGCTGGTGGCTCAGAGACCAAGACCTGATTTCTCCGCCACACTTTCTCTGGCTCAGCACCAGGGAAGGCTGTCCTGGGTCTGGGGACTTAAGCCCCTGTCCCTAGCTGCCCCAATTCCCACAATTCCCCCTACTTCCCCATGATCCTTTGCTTTTTTTTTTTTTTTTTTTTAGTTTTTTCAACCAGTCTCCAAGTTAATGCTCATCCCCAGATGCAGGGCACTCTCGTATTAGGGGTATTACTTTCCAATTGGTCACCTCTGGTGGTTCCCTCCCCTTTTTGTTTATCTTTTGATATCAGTCCGACGTTCCTCCTCCGCTTTACCTGCCCACTGGCATCTTATGCCCCTGTAGAGATCCAGATGTGTATAATTCTGATCTCAGGCTTATTTCATTGGTGATCAGAGATCTTTGGTAGGTAATCAGCTCACTTTAGGGTACAGGTTGAAACGGCGCCTTCTCCTTCTTCCCTGCCATCTTGTCTCCCCATGCCTTCCTTTTATTAGTGGAGTCTTTGTCCAGTTTTGGTATCAGGGTAATGCTGGCCTCATTGTATTGTTTTGGAATTTTTCCTTCCTTTTCTAATTTTTGGAATAGTTTAAGAAGAATAGGTATTAACTCTTTTTTTCAGTGTTTGGTAGAATTTCCCTGGGAAATGACCTGGACCTGGACTTTTGTTTGGGAGGTTTTCAATTACTGATTTAATTTCTTTCTGGTTATTGGTCTGTTCAAATTTTCTATTTTTTTCCTGTTTCAGTTTTTGTAGTTTATATGTTTGTAGGAATTTATTCATTTCTTCCAGGTTATCCAATTTGTTGGCATATAGTTTTTCCTTCTTTTTTTTTTAAGAGTTTATTTATTTGAGAGAGAGTGAGAGAGTGAGAGTGAACAAGCAGAGGGAGGGGTAGAGGGAGAGGGAGAAGCAGATTCCCCACTGAGAAGGTAGTCTGACATGGGGCTCCATCCCAGGACCTTGAAATCATAATCTGAGCTGAAGGTGCAAGTGGAATTGACTGAGCCAGGTGCCCCTAAATTCTGCATTTAAAAAATTAAACAGCTTCAAATATTAACTGAGCCAGGTGCCCTCCTCTTTGTTGTTGTTGTTTGCTGATTAATCTGGGTAAAGGATGATCATTTTCATTAATTCTTTCAATCAGCTCCTGGATTCATTGATGCATTCTACTTTTTTTGTTTCTATATAATTTGTTCCTGCTTTAATCTTTATTATTTATCTTCCTGTTCTGGCTTAGGGCTTCATTTGTTCTTTTTCTAACTCTTTTGGTGTAAGATTAGGTTGTATATTTGAGATTTTTCTTGCTTCTTGATTTAGGTCTGTATTTCTGATATCCTTGTACCCTCCTAGGACCAATTTTGCAGCAACCCAAATGTTTTGGACTGTGGTTTTTTCATTTTAATTTGCTTCCATGTATTTTTTATTTCTTTTTTAGTTTCCTGGTTAACCCATTCATTCTTTAGTAGGATGTTTTTTAACCTCTATGTATTTGTGGTCTTTCTAATTTTTTTCTTGTGGTTGAGTTCACATTTCAGTGTTTTGCTCTGAAAATATGCAGAGTAGGATCTCAATTTTTTGTACTGGTTGAAGTTGATTTGTGACCCAGTATTTGTGATCTATTCTGGAAAATATTTCAAGTCCACTCAAAAGAATGTGCATTCTGCTGCTTTAGAATAAATTGTTCTGAATATATCTGTTATGTCAATCTAGTCTAGTGTGTCATTCAAAGCCAATTTTTCCTTGTTGATTTTCTGCTTAGATGATCTGCCTATTGCTATCATAGGGTGTTAAAGTCCTCTGCTACTATTGTATTATTATCAATGAGTTTCTTTATGTTTGTTATTAATTGATTTATATATTTGGGTGCTCTCAAGTTGGTGCATAAATATTTACAATAGTTTTTTTCTGGATAGACCCCTTTATTAGGATACAGTGCCCTTCTTCATCCATTTTACAGTCTTCTTCATGTATTATTTCAGTCTTTGGTAAACCTAGTTTGACATACGTATGGTTACTCTGACTTTCTTTTGATGCCCTTTGGCATGATAGATTGTTCTCCTTCCCCCTTACCCTTCAATCTTCAGGTGTCTTTAGGTCTAAAATGAGTCTCTTGTAGGCAGCATATAGATAGGTCTTTTTTTTTTTTTAAATCTATTCTGACATCCTATGTCTTTTGGAGCATTTAGTCCCTTTACATTCAGTGTGTTTATTAATAGATATGAATTTCTTTTGCCACTGTGTTACTTCTTAAGTCATTGTTTCTGGAGATTTTCTCTCTTCCTTTCTAATCTTGCTTCCCCCCCCCCCACTCAAAGATTCCTCTTCATTACTTCTTACAGGACTGGTTTAGTGGGCATGATCTGCTTTAGTGCTTGTTTGTCTGGGAAACTCTTTATCCCTATTTCTATTCTGAATGACAGCTTTGGTGGATGGAATATTCTTGGCTGCATATTTTTCTCATTTACTACGTTAAATATATCATGCCACTCTCTTCTGGTCTGTGAAAACTCTGTGGAGATATCTGCTGCTAACCTTACTTGTTTTCCCTTATAAGTTAGGGACATTTTTGTCTTGTTGCTTTTAGACTTTTTGTGTATCTCCATATTTTGAAATTTAACTATGATATGTTTTGGTGTTGGCCTGCTTTTGTTGATTTTGGTGGTAGTTCTCTGTGCCTCCTGGACTTGGATGTCTGTTTCCTTCCCCAGATTAGGGGAGTTTTCAGCTATAATTTGCTGAAATAAACATTCTGCCCCTTTCCTATCTCTTCTTCTGGGACTCCTATGATACAAATGTTATTATGCTTTATGGATTCACTGAGTTCCCTAAGTCTACATTCATGATCCAGTATTTTTCTTCCCTTCTTCTTTTTATTTTCATTGTTTTCCATAATTTTATCTTCTCTATCACATATTTGTTCCTCTTCTTCTTCCATCCTTGTGATCATTACATTCAGTTGGTTTTGCATGTTGGTTATAGTTATTTTTTATTTTGGCCTAAGTTCTAGGTCTTTTATCTCTGTGGTAATACACTCTCTGGTGTCCTCTATGCTTTTCTCAAGCCCAGCTAGTATCCTTATGATTGATTGTTGTTTTAAGTTCTGGTTCAGGCATATTACTTATATCTATTTTGATTAGATCCCTGACCATGGCCTTTTCTTGTTATTTATTTATTTATTTATTTATCTTTGGGATAAATTCCTCCTTCTTGGCATTTTGTCTATGCTACTGTCTTCTTCTGATTTAGGAAAGTCTGTTATGTTTCCTGCTCCTGAGAGTAATAATTTTATAAAGAGGCCATATACTGTCCAGGGCCTGGTGCTTCAGGAATTATTTCTGTTATATGCTGTGTGCACACCTTTGATATGTTTTTTCACTTTTTCCCTATGGTCAGTCCTCTGAATTGTTTCTCTTTGTCTGCAGTAGGGAGTGTTTTGACCTTGTCCACTGTGTGGTGAGTACTTACTAGGTGTGCTCTGGTCTGCTTGTTAACAGATATCTGATGCTATTTCCACTTGAGTTGAAGCTTTGTAGCATTCTATGGTCAGTAGTTGGGTTGTGTGTGAGGGTTTGTGCTTGTCTTCTAGAGTAGGGGCCCACAATTCTGGTTCTGAGGCACATTTGTCCTAGTAAAGCAGCACTTGCAGTGTGTGTGTGTGGGGGCACTTAGTGGGGTCAAGTCACCACTGTTTGCACTGTGTATTTTACTGAAGTTAGTTTATACTGAGAGGTGGGTGAGACAAATGACACCAGCCCTCTTCCTTACCCTGGAGAGGGGAATTCACATCTGTTGGTGTGCAGGAAGCCCTCATAGAAGACCAAACCATTTCCCTCATATGTTCTAGGTGCCCTTCATATCCCTATCTTCATCCTTTCTATATTCTGGCTATCTTCCTGCCTTGTAGTGCACTGCATCTATTTATCCCAGGAAGGCCAGTTGAGTTTTAAAACTCCAAACTTTAGGGATCTGGAATGGTGAGGACCCATACTCATTCTCTGAGTGAAGGAGTCTCACTGCACTGGGACTGGTACAGGTTTGTCCCAGAAAGTCAGTCATACCAAAGCACAGGAACTTGGTATTTGGAGTAAAGTCCAGCTAAAAGCTGTGTCCAGGTGAGCCACCTCAGCTGGTGGCTTTTTTTTTTATATACCTATGCTGAGGGGTGGGGAAATATAATGGCACCCTCCAGCTCTTTTGTCCCCTGAGAGTCAGTGTCATCTCTCCCAGATGTACTCAAAGAAGGGGGAACCATCTCTCTGAGTGCATCCCAGGAGATCATCAGATCATGCCTTCTGCCTACAGGATCTCTGCCTTCCTTCTCCACAGGAGCAGCGCTGTGCCCACCAAGCTCTGTACCGGCCATGGCATGAACCTCTAAAACTCCAGTCTTTGAGATTTTCTGGTTGTAAGAACTCATGAAAATCATCCTCTCACTTTCCTGGTCAATGTCTTTGGGAGTATGTTCCTTGTGTGATCCCCTGTGTGCTCCCCCTACCCCTCTCCTTATCTTTCTCTCTCTCATCTCTTCCCTTGATCAGGGCTCCCCCCTCTTGGCAGCACCTGAGATCCTTTTCTCCCCCAAATCATGTCTCTGTACTTCCTACATTTCACAATGTGGCCTTTTCTCTCCCTCTAGTTGTGCAATTTGTTCTGTCAGTCCTCAGATCAATTTCTTGGGTATTCAGAATAATTTCAGATGATTCAATGTCCAAGGGATGAGGCAGGACTGAGGTCTTTCTGATACTCCAACATCTTAGCTCATTAATCCAAAACCCATACCCTCACTTTCAATTTGCAGTTGTCTTTAGTCTAAAATGAGTCTCTTGTAGGCAGCATTCAGGTGGGTCTTATTTTTTTTTTAATCCATTCTGACACCCTATGTATTTTGATTGGACTGTTTAGTCCACTTACATTCAGAATAATTATTGATAGATTGCATTTAATGCTACTTTGTTACCTGTTGTTTCTGCAGATTTTCTCTGTTCCTTTCTTGTCCTTCTGGTCTTTCATTTCCATTCAAAGAGTTCCCTTTAATGTTTCTTGCAGGGTTGGTTTAGTGGTCACAAACTCCTTTAGTTTTCTCTGGGAAACTGTCTCCTGTTCTGAATGGTAGCCTTGCTGCTCTCACAGAAGCTCTCCAAGAAGAGTGAATAGTCTCCCCTCTATCCATCCCAGGTATTTTTCAAGATCACCATTTACACACTTTCTTCCTCTTGTTTGCATGCCTTCTCTTCAGGAGCAATGCTGTGTCCTCCAGCCTCTATTCCAGTCAATCCTGCTGATTTTTAAAACTCCAGGTTTTAGACACACAGTGTGGGAAGTGTTCTGTGCTAGTTTTCAGGGGGACAGTGTTGTTATTCTGGGAATGAGGGAGGGTTGACCAAGAAGGGCAGTCATACCATAGTGCAGGGGTGTGGGACTTGGAGTAAGCAGGATAAACAGCCAGTGTTGTGGCTGGGCTGACCTTGGCATGTAGCTCTGCATTTATGCTTGGTGGGATGGTAGGAAAGGATGCCTATTGGTTCCTTTGGTCCATGGAGAGACATCTCTGTGAATGCTACCTCTCAGGGACATGCTCCAAGAAGAGTGAATAATCTCCCCCCATCTGCCCAGGCCTTCCTCAGACTGTGTCATCTACCCTCCGAGATTTTTGCCTGCCTTCTCAGTAGGAGGAGGGCAATGCCCTCAGGGAGCTATCCCAACCAAGCCTGCCAACCTTTAAAACTCACCTTCAAGCTCTACTGGTTGCAAAAACACAAAAATCAGCTCCTCTCATTTTCCCAGCCAATGGTTTTGGGGAAGTATGTATTTTGCGCATTCCCCTGTGTGCTCCTCTCTCACACACCTTTTTCTGTGACCAGTGTTCCTTCCCCTCCACATCACTTGCAATCTTTTTCTCATCCAAACCATGTCTCTGCACTTCCTAACTTCGTCAGTGTGGCCTCTTCTCTCCCTCTAGTTGTGGAGTTTATTTTGTCAGTCCTCAGATTGATTTCTTGGGTATTCAGAATGATTTGATAGTTATTTGTGTTTGAGAGAAAAGATGAGCCTAGGGTCCTCCTACTGAGCCAAAATCTTAGCTCCCTCTCTAATTTATATTTTTGAAAAATGAAAAAAATTTTTGAAAAATTTTATTTTTGAAAAATCATAATAATGAAGATGATAATGGTATGGCAAAATGAAGCTGAGTGGAAGATATATGGGAACTCTTTTGTATTAAGGTTCTCCAGAGAAACAGAACCAAAAGGCCAAATGTATAAACACACATAGACACATACACACATATATAGTTTAGTAGTTTAGTACTGTATAATAGAGAAAATAGTATAGTATGGGTTAGTTCCAGTCCAAGTCCGAAGGGATATGGAGATTTTATATACACACACACACACACACACACACACATATATATATATATATTTATAAATAAAATATATATTATATATATAAATATATAAATAAAATATATATATGTATGTGTGTGTGTATATATATATATATACATATATATATGTATGTGTGTGTGTGTGTGTGTGTGTGTGTGTGTGTGTGTATCTCCCTTGCAACGTCCTAGTTTCAGGCAGTCAGAAAGAAATTCCCTCTTACTCAAGAGAAGGTCAGTCTTTTTGTTCTATTCAGGTCTTCAAATGATTGAACAGATTTTACCCACCTAAGGGAGGACAACATGCTTTATTCAGCCTACCAATTGGAACCTTAGTCTCACCCAGAAACATTCTCACAGACATAACTAGAATGCTAGAACAAATGTCTGTATGTCCTAGTCAGGTTTATATATAAAAAATATATAAAATTAACGATAGCATCCTTATACTAACCTTTTAGCCTTTGTATAAATCTAAAATTATTCCCAAATAAAATTCATCTAAAATATCTATCCAGAATGTTTTAGTTATAGTTATGCAGGGATCAAATTGGACAACTGCTATCAATTCCTTCTAGGTGTCACTTTGATACAAATCAATAACAACTGTCCTCAAATCACTGTAGGCTCCTTGAGTTGTTGACTTTGAGGGAAGGACTTGATGGTATTCATCTCTATATCTTGAGCACATAGCAGGACCCTTGAGAAATATTTTTCGAATGAATTGACATTATCACCTCATAATAAAAAGTTTCAAATTGAATTTTCATGAAAATTGGGTAGGAGACTTTCTCCCAACTTCCTCACAGTTAAAAAAGTTCTTCAGTGGAGGTTCTTAGAAAGATTAAGAAAATATCTTATATATATTCAATGGAACAATGGAGAAGTAAGTGGATGTAAATTGGTTCTCCCAAGATGCAAAACCTGTTCAAGCTGAATCTCCATGTTTCATGATGTCAGCAAAAGGGCCTTCTCAGTGAATGATTACAACTTTGTATTTACTCACAATCCATCTTTTATCTTATAATGCAATTGCTGTTCCAAGTTGTAAATTTGGGTTTTTCAAAACATATAGCCTAGAGTCTGGTGGATGTATGATTTTCCATGTTACTATAGGATCATATCACTAAGTAAATTCTTTAACATTCTCACAGTTGAGTTTAGAGGCATATACACATGAAACCTTTTGGGGGAAGGGTTATACATATTTGTTTTGAAATTAAAATGCGCATGAATTTTCAGCTTCTTTCCTGTTTTGTTCTAATACTGCAAGTAAATATTAAGTGAATGTGAGCAAAGATGCAGAATTATACTCTTAAACACTGAGTTTAGGGCATATACAGCATGAATTGTTATAATAACATTTTCCTATGATTTTATTTTCATTTGAAGTAGTTTCAAGTACCCAAAATTATAACCTTTAATACAAAATATTTAGTTTGAAGACAGTATTTAAAATTTTTATTCATCAATTAGACCTGTATTTAAGTTCTTGAAACAAAGAGATTAGAACAATAGAGAAAAAGAAAGAAATTGAGAGAAAGAAAGTCAATGATGTAGGATTAAGTTGGGAAAGGAGAGGGCAGGATATTTTCACTGAGTTTTGACAAAAGAAAAAAACTCATGCTCTTCTGAAAACAGTCCCCAGGATAAAAGTGGAAAGAAAACTGCAGATTATTCACCAATCCACCAGCACAAAGAAGGTAGATCTGTGCAATTTATCCATTTAATCATATTGATGAGGAACGTCTTGTCTATATCATTAACATAACAGGGGTTATTTAACATTCCATCCATGTTTGAAGTAGCAAATAGGAATTCTTTCAGGAGCCTGGGCACATTCTGATCATGAGAAGAGATCTCCTTCTCCCCCCAGTCCCATTTAGATGATCATCTGTGTTGGTTAATTTTGTGTCAGTTTGGCTAGGCTGTTATTCAGTCAAACACTATCTAGTTTTTGCTGTGAAGGTATTTTCCCTATGTAGTTAACAGCTGCAATCATTTGACTTTAATTAAAGGATATTACCCTTGATAATATAGATCTCATCCAACCAGTTTAAGACCTTAAGAGCAAAACCAGGTTTCTTGGAGAAAAAGAAATCCTACCTCAGGACTGCAGAATTAATTCTCATTTGTGTTTCCAATTAGGTGGTCTGCCTGATAGCTTTCATACTTGCCAGTTCCTATAATTGTATAAGCCAATCCCTTAGAAATAAATCATATATTTTGTATATGATATATTTGTATTTTATATATTTTACATATGATATATATGTATATGTGTATATGTATGTATATGTGCATGTATATATGTATGTACAAATTATATATTTGTATCTATATCTATATCATCTATATTTATATCTATGTATATATATATAGTTTCCCTATTCAGTTTTTCTGGAAAATCCTCATTGATACACCATCCTTACCCCTACGTTTTTAAATGAAGTTAAAACTAAGTAGAATATAAGTATTATAATGGGAGCTATCAGTAAAATTGCATATGATAATCTTCTCTTTGTACTCTTCAGCCTTGTCATCAGTTTGGTGGAAAGCTGGTCAATGAAATTAGGAAAGCTATTTTCAAAAGTGCATGAAGTAGAAAAGTCTTAATTTAATATTTCCTGGTTCTAATTAGAATGATTGATGGAGGTGTTGCATAATCATATAGAACTGGTCAGAATTAGAAGTGCCTTTCCTCTGAAGGTCAAGTGGCCTACAAGTGGGAAAATATAAATTCTCTCAAAATCCTTAAATATTTTTAAGATATATATATTTCTAATATCACTGTCTATACTATACATACCAGAATTGACACTTTTTGTAATGATGAATATGTGGCTACTGAGCACTAAAAATGCAGATAGTATGATGGAGAAGCTAAATTTTAAATTTTACTCATTTTGATCAATTTAAATGTAAATATAGTATAAGGACATGTGACTTGTGGCTACTATATAGGATGGTATAGACTTTATTATATGTATTTTAAATATGAACCTTAAGTTTAAGTAAAAAAACAAACATTTGTGGTGTCATAGTAAATGGAGTCATATAGTTATTGTGTACTCAGTCCGTTTCTTATGTCACTTAAAATGTAAATTTCCATGATTATGTTTTCTGAAAATAGTATGAAAAAACATGTAGTATTTTATTCTATTTTATTTATTTTTCTTTTTATCATTAAAAGTTTGCTTTAATGGGTCTCAAAATCCTGTGACAGATTTTTGGTCATTTCCATTAAAAAGTACTGATTTTAAAAACCAATAACTTAAAACACACACACACACAAATGGTCCACAAATATTCTCCTTTTATTTTGAAGATTTTACAATGCATTGTTCTAATTAACCAGTCTTTTACTATTAAATTTAATGACCAATTGACATGAACTGTTATGCGACCATTCTTTCACCACTGATTAAGACTGTGGTGGCAGATATTGGGGTTAATATTCATTTAGTCTTCTGAGCTTTCTGGGCAGACTTGGTGACCTTGCTAGTGTCAGCTGTCTTCTTGTTCACTGCTTTGATGACACCCACAACAACTGTTGGTCTCATATCACAAACAGAAAAATGACACAGAGGAGGATAGTCAGAGATGCTCTCAACACACATGGACCTTGCCAGGGAACATATCAATGATAGCAGCATCATCAGATTTAAAGAACATGGGGCCACCTTCTGGCTTTTTTCCAGAACAATGATCAATCTTCTTCATCTCAGCAAACTTGCAAGCAATGTGAGCTGTATAACAATCCAACACAGGTACATATCCAGCACTGATGGTTCAGGATAATCACCTGAGCTGTGAAGCCAGATGCTTCCATTGGTGGGTCATTTTTGCTGTCATCAACCACATTACCATGATGAATATCTTTGACAATTGGGTTCTTGTCATTGTCCCCACAAACAGCCTCACTCAAGCTTAATGGTACATTTCAACACACTTGACTACAGTTTTAGCACTGACTGGTGCAAAGGTGAACACCAGGCTGGGTTTAAGAACACCAGTCTCCACTCAAACCACACAGGCAGTACCAATACCACCAATTTTGTAGATGTCCTAGAGAAGCGGATACAAGGGCTTTTCAGCTGGATGAGTTGATGGCAGAATGCAATTCAGAGCTTTGAGCAGCATGGTTCCACTGGCATTGCCACCTTTATAGGCAAATTTCCAACCATTGAACCAAGGCATGTTAGTATTTGTCTCCAGCATGTTGTCACCATTCCAACCAGAAATTAGTACAGATGCTACGGTGTCAGGGTTGCAGCCAATTGTCTTAATGTAGGTGCTGACTTCCTTAACAATTTCCTTATATCTCTTCTAGCTGTAGGGTGGCTCAGTTGAATCAATACTGTTAACACCAATAATTAGTTGTTTCACATCCAGTGTGTAAGCCAGAAGGGCATGTTCACAGGTCTTACCATTCTTGGAGACCTGCTTCAAATTCACAACATCAGCAGCAGCAATCAGGACATCACATTCAGCCTGAGATGTGCCTGTAATCACGTTTTTGATAAAGTCTCTGTGTCCTGAAGCATCAATGATGGTCACATCATACTTGCTGTTTTCAAATTTCCAGAGGGAGATATCAATGTTGATACCATGTTCACATTCAATTTTCAGTTTATCCAAGACCCAGTCATACTTCCCATCTCAACAGCTTCCTTCTCAAATTTTACAGTAGTCCTTCTGTTGATCCCATCACATTTGTAGATCAGATCACCAATAGGGATAAACTTGCTCAAATCCTTGTGTCCAAGGATGGCAATATTGATATGAGCTTTTTTCTTTTTCATTTTGGTTTAGGTTTAGTGATAGTTTACATGACACCTGTGTTCTGGCAGCAAATCCATTGTGAAAAAAGGAAACATATTATTTTATAAAAGGTTTTATTGACAACATGAATTTTTTTAATTTAAATTCCATTACCCAACATATAGTACATTATTAGTTTCAGATGTAGAGTTCAATAATTCATCAGTTGCTCATAACACCCAGTGCTTATCACAACATTTTGTACAGCATTTGAAATGTACATTTGGTAGTAAGAAATAGATTTTATCATTTAATAATTTTATTTTGCTAGTGTCAATTGTCATTCATCTACATGATGGCATTCTTTCCATAGAGAATTCCTTTGAGATATACACACAAAGTTAGCTTTTTGTTTGAGTTAACTTTTACTTAGAATATTTTTTATGTCTGAGATTACACTCATCCAAAATAAATGAGTGTATCTTGTCATATCTAGGTTTTACAAACAATTATGCATGCATAACAATTTCAGTGCTAAATATACATGACAATTAGAATTTTGGGGAAGTATGTAGTACAAAATAATAAACCTTTATTTAGTCTAAGGAAAGGGGGCTTAAGCATGTCAGAGTCATTCAAAATCTGATCTATTCTTTTACTAAGGATAACCTTCAAAGCAACTTCTTACAAGGTGTACTTTGGGCCTTTGAGTATAACCATAAACTCTCTTCTTTCATATTTTCTCATTTGGAAGTGAGTCTCCCAGATTAGCCATATTGCCACAGTAGAGATGTTGAGCATTTATGAAGAAATAGCTTTCCCAAAAGTTGTCTGTGTAAGTCTACTACAAATTAAATTATAGAGGAACGTTTACATTGAAAATCTTCTGAACCAATGAAAAAGCCACAACTAGAAGTATGTCTTGGGATTTACATTCAAGAATAAACTGCTTCTTTGGAGCAAGCTTCTTCTTTTTAAACTGAAATAGGGACAAATCCAAGTGATTTTATGAGAATAATGGACGCTTGCAGAAATTCTGAGATGTATAGTGTTACAAATATGATTCTTTCTCAACTTGTCTGAACCCAAGCCACACATTTTGAATAATAAAGTGGAATTTCTTGAAACTTTCTGAAGGATTCCTAAGCAGTATTTTAAGAACTTGAAGTTATTTCAGCTTTCTTTTTTATGAGTATACATTTTCCTAGAACAATGCAGTCTGTTTTTTAATTCATGTAACTTTTCTCAGTTTAGTTTCATTCAAAATTGATTAAGTGCATATTGTATGTGCAGAAGGAACAAAAGTATAAATATGTATTTCCAGAAGTTCTTTGTATCTCCATCCTAATGACCTTTTATAGACTAATAGCTCTTTGAAGGCTACAACTAGATCCATTATTTAATAGGTAACCTTAGCCCTCTATACACTGCAGTGTTTATTTACTGACAAAGGAAGCCTGCAAAGAAATACATTTGATGATAATCAGATTTTCTTGGCTAAATGTGGAAGAACTCATTGGTTATTAGTTCACCGAATGGAATGGGAATTAAACTTGTCCTTATTTAGATTCAACTCCCATTGACTACATATAAGGTTGTCATTGAATAAAAACTTTGGAATTAACCTTTTATGATTAGTTTCTGCATGGGAAAAAAAAAAAACACATCATAAAGTATTTTACTCACCTTCCTACACCATTCCTCTTTTTCCATTTTGGGGGGTAGAGCAGCATTAATGGTACTGTTGGGATTAAGGGAATCAGATATTTAATGCTTTTCACTTTATTTCAAATGACCCTTTAAATGTCTGCTTTGGGAATGAAACTCATCATTCTGTGAAGGTAATACAGGAAGTATTTTATCTCAGTTGCAAACAAAGTACCCCCTGGCACAGGACTTTTAAAATCTTTGGCATTAAACCTCCTGAAACCCATCTGTGTTGAAAATTAATTTTTTGCTTTGGGACATATTATATTTACATATTTTCTTTTTATTTCACAATATTTAATCTATTTTTTAAAGATTTTATTTATTATTTATTTGACAGAGAGAGTTCACAGTAGACAGAGAGGCAGGCAGAGAGAGAGAGAGGGAAGCAGGCTCCCTGCTGAGCAGAGATCCCGATGTGGGACTCGATCCCAGGATCCTGAGATCATGACCTGAGCCGAAGGCAGCGGCTTAACCCACTGAGCCACCCAGGCGCCCCTTAAATATTTTATTTATTTATTTGACAGAAAGAGATCACAAGTAGACAGAGAAGCAGGCAGAGAGAGAGGGAAGCAAGAAAGCCCGATGCGGGACTCGATCCCAGGACCCTGAGATCATGACCTGAGCCGAAGGCAGCGGCATAACCCACTGAGCCACCCAGGCGCCCTGACACAATATTTAATCTATTGAGAAAACAATTTCTTAGGCCAAGCATAGAATCCAACTCACAGGCCACAAGGTGGGAAAATCTCTGCAATGTAAAACCACAAGTGAGTATATTATTTATAATAGTAATCATTTTAAAGCAACAAATAAATGGTAATTTCTTCATATTTTTCATGGTTTTATTATTTATATGAAACATTTCTTCAAATACATTGAATTTCAATAAATGATTGATGAAAGTAAACTCTGCATATAATTATGTATTCAAAATTCTTCATCTTTTGGGCCACTCTATAATTTTCAAATTGCCCAGAACAGCAATGTCTATGGTTTTGCCTTTTATTCTGAGTAGAATGAAGTTGCATTGAAGAATGCTTATCTGTTCTCTCTCTTTTTAAAAAAAAAAATATTTTATTTATTTGAGAGAGAGTGAGAGATCATGAGCAGAGGGGGAGTAGTGGGAGAAGCAGACTCCCCGATGAGCAGGGAGCCTGACAAAGGAGTTGATCTGAGGACCCTGGGATCAAAACCAGAGCCAAAGGCAAACACCTAACCAGCTGAGCTGTTGTTTTAAACCTGTGGCTTTCAGCAGAAGGTGCATTATTAATTTTCTTCTTCTGGTCCAATTTGGATGTATTATCTTTCTTTCTGTTGTCTGATAGCAGTGGCTAGGACTTATAGTAGTGTGTTAAATAACACTGGTGTGATTGGACATCCCTCTCTTCTTCCTGACCATGGAGGAGAAGCTCTCAGGTTTTCCGCACTGAGGATGATATTAGCTGTGCATTTTTCATACATGGTCTTTATGACGAGGTATGTTCCCTCTATCCCTACTTTGTTGAGGGTTTTTATCAGGAATGGATGTTGTATTTTCTCAAAAATTTCTTTGCATCTTGTGAAATGACCATATGGTTCTTATCCTTTCTTTTATTAATGTGGTGTATCAAATTAATTGTTTTGTGAATATTGAACCACCCTTGCAATACAGGAATAGATCCCATTTGATCATGGAAAATCAGATTTTTAATGTATTGTTGGATTCAGTTTGCTAGTATTTTATTGAGAATTTTTGCACCCATGTTCATGTTCATTGGGGTTTTTGGCTTGTAGTACCCATTTTTAGTGGAATCTTTGTCTCGTTTTGGTATCAGAGTGATGTTGGCCTCATTGAATGAATTTGGAATTTTTCCTCTATTTCTAATTTTTGGGAAATAGTTTGAGAAGAATAGCTATTAATTCTCCTTTAAATGTTTAGTAGAACTCCCCTAGGAAGGCATCTGGCCCTGGACTTTTGTTTTTTGGGAGGTTTTTTGATTACTGATTTAATTTCTTCTGTTGGTTATTGGTCTGTTCAAGTTTTCTATTTTTTCCTGTTTCAGTTTTGGTACTTTATATGTTTGAAGGTATTCACCCTATTCTTCCAGGTTGTTCAATTCGTTGGCATATATTTTTCATAATATTCCTATAGAATTTGTATTACTATGGTGTTGTTATTTTTCTTCTGTAATTTTTGATTTTAATTATTTGGGACCTTTCTTTTTTCTTTTTGATAAGTCTGGCTAGAGGCTTATCAAGTATACTGATTTTTTCGAAAGAACCAACTCCTGGTTTTGTTGATCTTTTCTACTGTTTTAGTTTCTATATAATTTATTTTTGTTCTAATCTTTTTTTAACATCTTAATTTAATTTTATTTTTTTCAATGTTCCAAGATTTATTGTTTATGCACCACACCTATTGCTCCATGCAATACATGCCTTCCTTAATACCTACCATCAGGCTTACCCATCCTCCCACCCCCTTCCCTTCCAAAACCCTCAGTTTGTTTCTCAGAGTTCACAGTTTCTCATGCTTTCTTTCCCCCTCCGATTTCCCCCAATTCACTTTTCCTTTCCTTCTCCTAATGTCCTCCATGTTATTCCTTATGCTCCACAGGTAAGTGAAACCATATGATAATTGACTATCTCTGCTTGACTTATTTCACTCAGCATAATCTCTTCAGTCCCGTCCATCTTGATACAAAAGAAGGGTATTCATTCTTTCTGATGTCTTAGTAATATTCCATTGTATATATTGACCACATCTTCTTTATCCATTCATCTGTTGAAGGGCATCTCAGCTCTTTCCACAGTTTGACAAATGTGGACATTGCTGCTATGAACATTGGGGTACACATGGCCCTTATTTTCACTACAACTGTATCTTTGGATCAAATACCCAGTAATGCAACTGCAGGATCATAGGGAAGCTCTATTTTTAATTTCTTAAGGAATCTCCACACTGTTTCCTAAAGTGGCTACACCAGCTTGCATTCCCACCAACAGTGTAAAAGCGTTCCCCTTTCTCCACATCCTCTTCAACACTTCTTGTTTTATTGTCCTGTTTATTTTGGCCATTCTAACTGGTGTAAGGTGGTATCTCAACTTGGTTTTGGTTTTTTTATTTATCCATTCATCTGTCAATGGACATCTGGGCTCTTTCTATAGTTCGGCTACTGGGGACATTGCTGCTATAAACATTGGAGCATAGGTGTCCCTTTGGATCAATACATTTGTGTCTTTGGAGTAAATTCCTAGTAGTGCAATTGCTGGGTTGTAGGGTAGCTCTATTTTTAACTTCTTGAGGAAACTCCATACTGTTTTCCAGAGTGGCTGTGCCAGTTGGCATTCCCATCAACAGTGTAAGAGTGTTCCTCTTTCTCTGCATACTCACCAACACTTGTTTGCAGTCTTGTTAATTTTAGCCATTCTGACTGCTGTAAAGTGGTATCTCATTATGTTTTTAATTTGATTTCCCTAATGCCAAGTGATGTTGAGCCTTTTTTCATGTGTCTTTTGACCATATGGATGTCTTCTTTGGAGAAATGTCTGTTCATGTCTTATCCATTTCTTGACTGGATTATTTATTTTTTGGTTGTTGAGATTGATAAGTTCTTTATATATCTTGGATTTCAGCCCTTTATCTCGTTAAATAATTTGCAAATATCTCCTCCCATTCCATAGGTTGCCTTTTAGTTTTGTTTCCTTTGCTGCACAAATTTTTTTATCTTGGTTAAGTCCCAATAGTTCATTTTTGCTTTTATTTACTTTGCCTTTGGAGACATATCTAGTAAGAAGTTGCTATAGCCAAAGTCAAAGACATAGCAGCCTGTGTTCTCCTCTGGTATTTTGATGGATTCCAGTCTCACATTTAGGTCTTTCATCCATTTTGAGTTTATCTTTGTGTGTAGAGTAAGAGAATGGTCTAGTTTCATTCCTCTGCATGTGGTTGTACAATTTTCCCAACACCATTTGTAAAGACATTGTCCTTTTTCCATTGGATATTTTTTCCTGCTTTGTCAAAAATTAGTTGACCATAGAGTTGAAGGTCCATTTCTGGGTTCTCTCTTCTGTTCCGTTGATCTGTGTGTCTGTTTCTGTTCCAGTACCATACTGTCTTGATGATCACAGTTTCATATTATAACTTTTTATTATAGCTTTAAGTCTGAAATTGTTATGCTACTAGATTTGGTTTTCTTTTTCAACATTCCTCTGTCTCTTCAGGGTCTTTCTGGTTCCATACAAATTTTAAGATTATTTGTTCCAGATCTGTGAAAAATGTTGATGGTATTTTGATAGATATTTTGCTGAATGTATAAGTTGCTCTGAATAGCATAGACATTTTAACAGTATTTATTCTTCCAATCCATGAGCATGGAAAATTTTTCCATTTCTTATATGACCTTCAGTTTCTTTCAGAACTCTTCTATGGTTTTCAGAGTACAGATTTTTTATCTCTTTGGTTAGGTTTACTCTTAGGTATCTTGGGTTTTTGGTGCAATGGTAAGTAGAATTAACTCCTTAATTCTCTTTCTTCTGTCTCATTGTTAGTGCATAGAAATACAACTTATTTCTATGTCTTAATTTTATAACTACATTGGTGAATTCCTGTACGAGTTCTAGCAATTTTGTGTTGAAGTCTTTTGGGTTTTCCACATAAAGTATCATGTATTCTGCAAAGAGTGAGACTTTGACTTCTTCTTTCCCAATTTTAATTCCTTTTATTTCTTTTTGTTGTCTGATTAATGAGACTACTACTTCCAGTACAATGTTGAAGAACAGTGGTAAGAGTGGGCATTCTTGTCTTGTTCCTGACCTTAAGGGAAAAGGTCTCAGTTTTTTCCTGTTGAGAATGATATTTGCTGGGACACCTGAGTGGCTCAGTTGGTTAAGCATATGCCTTCAGCTCAGTTCATGATCTCAGGGTACTGGGATCAAGTCCTACATTGGGCTCCTTTTTCATCAGGGAGCCTGCTTCTCCCTCTGCCTGCTGCTCCCCTGTTTTACTCTCTATATATATGACCAATAAATTAATATAAATCTTAAAAAAAGAGAGAGAGAACAATATTTGCTGTGGGCTTTCCGTATATGGCCTTTTATGTTATTAGGTATGCACCTTATATCCCTACACTATGGAGAGTTTTAATCAAGAAACAGTGTTGTGTTTTGTCAAATGCTATTTCTGGATCAATTGAGAGGATCATATGGATCTTGTCCTTTATTTTATTAATGTGATGTATCACATTGATTATTTGTGAATGTGAACCACACTTGAAACCCAGGAATAAATCTCAACCAGTTGTGGGGAGTAATCCTACTAATGTACTGTTGGGTCTTATTAGCTAATATCTTGGTGAGAATTTTGGTGTATGTGTTCATCATGGATATTGTTCTGTAATTCTTCTATTTGGTGGGGACTTTATATGGTTTGGGGATCAGGGTAATGCTGGCCTCATTGACTGGTTTGGAAGTTTTCCTTCCATTTATATTTCTTGGAACACCTTCAGAAGAACAGGTATTAATTCTTCTTTAAAGATTTGGTAGTATTCCCCTCTGAAGCCATCTGGCCCTGAACTCTTGTTTAGTGGAAGATTTTTGAGTACTGATTTTTTTTTTTTTCTGGTTATGGGTCTGTTCAGATTTTCTATTTCTTCTTGTTTCAGTTTTGGTAGATTATAAGTCTTTAGGAATGCATCCATTTCTTCCAGATTGCCTAATTTGTTGTCATATAGTTGCTTGTAATGTGTTCTTAAGATTGTATTTCCTTGGTGTTGGTTGTGATCTCTCTTCTTTAATTCATGATTTTATTTACTTGGGTCCTTTCTCTTTTCTTTGAATAAGTTTGGGTATGAGTTTATTGATCTTGTTAATACTTTCAAAGAACCAGCTTCTTATTTCATTGATCTGTTCTTTTGGTTTCTATTTCATTGATTTTTCCTTTAATCTTTATTTATTCTCTCTCCTGCTGGGTGTAGGTTTTATTTGCTGTTCTTTCTCCATTATGGCTAGGTTGTGTATTTGAGACCTTTCTTGTTTCTTGAGAAAGCCTTGTATTGCTATATACTTTCCTCTTAGGCTATATCCCAAAGATTTTGAACAGTTGTGTTTTCATTTTCATTTATTTCTATGAATTTTAAAAATTCTTCTTTAATTATTTAATTCTTTCTTTAATTTCACTCAATTCATTCTTTAGTAGGGGTTCTTTACAACTTTCCTCTTGTGATTGAGTTCTGGTTTCAAAGCATTGTGGTCTGAGAACATGCAGGGAATGATCCCAATCTTTTGGTACCAGTTGAGACCTGATATGTGACCCAGGATGTGATCTATTCTGCAGAATGTTCCATGTGCACTAGAGAAGAATGTGTATTCTGTTGCTGTAGGATGGAAAGTTCCGAATATATTTATGAAGTCCAGCTGGTCCAGTGTGTCATTCAAAGTCACTATTTCCTTGTTGATTCATATCTTTCAATAGTTATTCTGAATATAAATGGGCTAAATGCTCCAATCAAAAGACACAAGGTATCATATTGGATTAAAAAGCAGGACTGGAGTGCCTGGGTGGCTCATCAGTCAAGCATCTGCCTTTTATTCAGGTCATGATCCCAGGGTTGTAGGATCAAGGCACAAGTCAGGATCTCTTCTTATCAGGGAGACTGCTTCTCCCTCTTCCTCTGACTGCTTCCTTCCCTGATTGTTCTCTCTCTTAAATAAATAAAATGTTTTTTTAAAAAAGGAAGAGCCATCCATATGCTCTCTACAAGAGACTCACTGTAGACCCAAAGACACCACCAGATTGAAAGTTGGGGGGAGGGAGGTAGAGAACCATTTATCATGCTAATGGACATCAAAAGAAAGCTAGGGTAACAATCCTTACATTAGATGAATTAGATTGTATTACCTGTAAAGTCCCTGTTTCTATACATTGCCTCTGTTTTTTTTTTCCTTTTTCTTCTTTCTTTCTTTCTTTCTTTCTTTCTTTCTTTCTTTCTTCTTCCTTCCTTCCTTCTTTCCTTCCTCTCTTCCTTCCTTCTTTTTTTTTTTTCTGGTCTGTAATACTTTTGGGCTCTGTTCAGTTACAGGATCACCTTCAATATTTCTTGCAGGGCTGGTTTAGTGGTCACAAATTCTTTTAGTTTCTGTTTGTCCTGTTCTTTATCTCTCTTGCCATTCTGAATGACAGCCTTGCTGGGTAAAGTATTCTTGGCTGCATGTTTTTCTCATTTAGAATCCTGAATATATAATGGCAGTCCTTTCTGGCCTACCAGGTCTCCATGGATAGGTCTTCTCCCAGTCTAATGTTGCTACCCTTGTAGGTTAAGAAGTTCTTGTCTCAAGCTGCTTTCAGGATTTTCTCTTTATCTCTGAAATTTACAAGTTTCACTATTACATGGCAGTGTGTTGATCTATTTTTATTGATTTTGAGGGGGGTTATCTCTAATTCCTGGACTTGAAAGCCTGTTTTCTTCCCCATATTAGGGAAGTTCTCAACTATGATATGCTCACATATGCCTTTTGTACCTCTTTCTTCCTCTTCTGGGACCCCAATAATTCTAATATTGTTTCATTTTATGATATCACTGATTTCTTGAAGCCTCCCTTCATGATCCATTAGTTGTTTTTCCCTTTTCCTCAGCTTCCTTTCTTGCTGTCATCTTGTCTTCTTTTTTTTTTTTTAAAGATTTTATTTATTTATTTGACAGAGAGAGAAAGAGATTACAAGTAGGCAGAGCAGCATGCAGAGAAGAAGGGGGAAGAAGGCTTCCTGCTGAGCAGGGATCTTGATGTGGGGCTCCATCCCAGAACCCTGAGACCATGACCTGAACCAAAGGCAGATGCTTAACCCACTGAGCCACCCACGTGCCCCAGTTATCTTGTCTTTTATGTGACCAACTCTGTCTTCTGCCTTATTCTAGCTGTTAAGGTATCCATTTTAGAGTGTCTCTCAGTTAAAGCAGTTTTAATTTCAGCCTGATTAAATTTTATTTCTGTACTAAGAGATTCTGTAGTGTCTTTTATGCTTATCTCAAGCACAGCTAGTAACTTTGTAATCATTATCCTGAACCAGGAAAGACCACAAATTGATGAGGGAATGTTGAAAAAGAAAAAAAAATGTTTCCTTTGCTGTGTAGATTTTTGTCTTGATGAAGTCCCAAAAGTTCATTTCTGCCCTTGCTTCCCTTGCCTTTGGCGATGTTTCTAAGAAGAAGTTGCTGTGGCTGAGGTTAAAGAGGTTGCTGCCCATGTTCTCCTCAAGGATGTTGATGGATTCCTGTCTCACCTGAAATCTTTCATCCATTTGAGTCAATTTTTGTGTTTAGTGTAAGGAAATGGTCCAGTTTCATTCTTTTGCATGTGGTTGTCCAATTTTCCCAACACCAGTAGTTGAAAAGACTGTCTTTTTTCCATTGGACATTCTTTCCTGCTTTGTCAAAGATTAGTTAACCATAGAGTTGAGGGTCCATTTCTGGGTTCTTTATTCTGTTCCCTTGATCTATGTGTCTATTTCTGTTCCAGTCATGCTGTCTTGGTGATCACAGTTTTGTAGTAAAGCTTGAAATCAGGCAACATAATGCCCCCAACTTTGTTTTTTCTGGTTCTTTCTTTAGGTGTGAATTCCTCCATCTGATAATTTTTCTCAGAGAAGAATGGATGAGTGAGAAAATAAAGTAAAAAATATCATCCACAACTCAAGTGCAATACACACTAGACAAATCCAAAGAGGTCAGAAACCAAAAAGGAAAAGAAGGGGAAAAGAAATGGAAGGGAAAAAGGAGAGAATATAATCTCACAAATAGACAAAACAGGGTGATCCACATGGTCCTTGGTGTATTTTGGTGTGCGTGTTAGAATACACTAAATCCCAAAATTGTGAAAATTGTAAAGAATGTAAAACTAATGTGTATGTATAAATACACACACACACACACAAGTAAAATTGAATACAGTGAAAGGAAGCCAAAATTAAGTATATATAATGTAAATGTAAAAATGAAAATTAAAAAGAAGACTTAAAAAACAAGTTGATAAAATAGACTAGTTGAAAAGGAAAAACAAACAAACAAAAAGAACATTTTAAACTGAAGGACTGAAGATTCATGTGAAAAAACTTCTAACTCTATGTACTATTTTCTCCTAATGCAGGAGCTTTTCAGTTCTGAGTGATGTATAAAAAGTATTTGCCTGAGGATTCTGCTCATCTTCCAGGGTAGGGGGCCGGTTTCACTGATTCTCAGGTGTCTTTGACTGAGCAGAGTTGCAACACCCCTTGCCGGGGGCCAGGCTCAGGGTAAGCTGCTTCAGTTTGCTCTATGTGTCTTCTGTTCCCTGAAGGCTTTTTGTAGCACTTTAGAAAATGGAAAAAAAAAAAAAGTAAAAAAAATGGTGCAGTGATCTCCTGCCCCAGGGCTGAATGATCATTCACCCTCAGGGAAAGTCAGTCCCTGTCAGGTGCACCAAACTCTGCAGACTCTTGTGGTGCATACCTGCACCGATCCTCCAAGGGGAGGGAGAGGTATCTCACCTCGGCGCCATTCTCACTGGGCCCCAGCGGGGGGAGTGGTTGCCTGATCATACATGCACCTGTGCCACTCCTCCCAGGGGAAGAAGCCAGCTCTCACAGTGGTCATGGCTTGCTGGTCCCCTCCTTGGAGAGTTGTTGCTTGATCCTGCTGCCATTCATGGTTTATGGTAACACCTATATGAAAGGCCACTCCAGGGCTCATGAATTGTAGCTGGTTTCCCTGCTCCAATGCTTGGGAACTCTGCTGCACTCAAGCACCCCCGTTCTTTCTGTGACCCTGGAGATTCTGAGACCACACTGTCCCACCTAGTTTTCTTCCCTGATTTGCCACTGTTTCACCTAGTTTTCTGCCCTGCTTTGCCACCTGAGCACCATTCAGGCAGGGATGTCCCTCACAGGAGCAGACCTCTAAAAGTCCTTATTGTGGCATCCATTACTATATTACTATATATTACTATATTACTATATTACTTTCTGGTACCTGGGTTACACAGCCATTCCCATGTGGTTTATATTCCAATAAATCCCCTCAGATTCATGTCTTCACGCATTCTACCTTAAAAAAGTGGTCACTTCTATTTGTTGAATTGTAGCATTTTTTTTCTTAGATCTCAGGTTGAATTCACAGGTGTTCAGAATGATTTGATAAATATCTAGCTGAATTCAAGGGACCAGATGAAATGCAGGCCACCTACTCTCCTGCCATCTTCATTCCCTCTGTATGAAATCCTAAAACAGGCAAATACTAATCTATAATGACAGAAAACAGATCAGTGTTCCACCATCTTACTTTATTTGGTCCTGAAAGACCTCCAACAATACAGGAATTTCAGCACTAAACCCATAATAGTTGGAACAGAAAGTGTAGGGCTAGGGACAGGGACTGACTGCGACAGAGCCCAAGATAACTTTTTGGAGATGAAGGAAATGTTCTACATTTGGATTATATTAGAGATTGCAAGGGTGTATTCTTTTGTTAAAGCTCACTAAAATATGTACTTAATTGTGAACATTTCATTGGATATAAAGTTTATACCAGTGAAGTTTATTAAAAAAGAAAACATAAACATTTAGTGGTAAGTTATATAAAATATAACATTTAAAAAAATATGCACTGATATCTGCATTTTTTCTTTTTTTTTATTGTCTCAAAAGAAGTGAAAAAAAAATGTTCCTGAAGTGACTCTGATGCTGGACACTTATAAAAATCACAAGGCTTCTGTCGACTTAAACCTCTGAATGACTATTGGGGCTTCCATATAAACTTATTTTGACCAAAGATCATTAGCACATTTTATCACATAGATGATAAGACCATATCTCATCTTAAATTTTTAATTTGTCTGGATAAATTCAAAATTGATTATAAAGTATGAAAGATGATAACCAAACATAAAATATTTCTCAGAAATGATCACATTATTTTTCTAGATATATTTCAAGCACTGGAAATGTAAATTCAGACCACAGCAGAAGCCAAAATTATTAGGAGCAATTTTTCTGTGCATTTTAAAGCAATGTAAGCATTATCAGATATAATGCTGGATAACTCATGATGAATAATGTGGGCAAATGTAAATGACAATTGTCCACTGAAGTTAGATCTTTAAATTTTTTGCTAAATAACCATAGTAATTCTAATGACAGGGAAGGAAGTTAAATTCAGCCATGCCAAATGTCTTCCTTTTACCTACTTTATTTATATTAACTCATATATTTCTGATTTTGTATTGCACAAAATATGTCAATGGTAATGTTATGAAAATAGAAATAAACATTATGATCTTCTGTGAAAAAAAAGGATGTTCCTGGAAGCCTTTTATTCGTGAATTAGTCAAGGTACAGTTATGATTTAAGTTAAACTTAATTTTATGTCTTGTTGCTCACATGATTTTGAACCATATTTACTTATTTTTCATAACCTGTCATTATTTACTTTATAGTTAAGGTTATAACCTTATGATTTAAGGCCTCCTATTTATGCACTGTAAACATATCTTTGCCTAACTCTACAACCTGTATGTCTTCTATGTGAAAATAAAAATAATATAATTTATCATTTGAGGATGTCATGGGGATTGAACAAATATGCTAATTCATAGCACCTGCTGCATAACTACTTATGATTTTATTTATCTCTCCCCTTTTTCTGGATATATGATATATGCCTCTGTCACATAAAAGTATATCTCTGAATCTAAATATCTGCATCTTTGCATGTGATTTATTGCTTTTTTGAACGGGACAGTATAATGTGATAGCCATGAACACAGTCTCTAGGACCACACTCAGGTCCCTATCACATACTAGCAGTGTGACTTTTGGCAAGTCTCTTAACTTTCCCATTCTATACTTTACTCATTTGGAAAATGAATATGATAGTAACACCTACCCCATGAAATATTATATTAAATATTATTATATTCAAAACACTTAGAACAGTACCTGTCACATGGTAAGTATTACAGAATCATTGGCTCTTATCATTAGAATATAAGCTTCATGAGGGTCTCTTTTGTTCACTGTTGTAGCTTTCTACTCCCAGGGAATCCCTCTCCTAGGAATATACTCTATTTTTTCCTGATTTTTGGCCTTTGTTATGAAATTGTTCCAACTTCTTATTCAGTATATTTTATTGAATGTATCTGAGAGATATTTCTTACTGATAATGAGCAAAACATTACTCTTGATTGCCCTTCAACTTATTCCTGCCTTGATATTCTTTGTTTTAGTAAATAACACCACAATTAACTTTGTTGCTCAGAACAAAATCTGATAGATATTCTTGATTTTTTTTTTTTGTTTTATACATCATATTTTTCAGGAAGCCATGTGAGCTCCAACTTTAAAATATATACCAAATCCAATTAACACTTACCTTAACTTCTCTCATCCTAGTCTAAACCACCATAATCTCTCTATCTTGGATTATAGCAATATAACTAATTTCTCTGCTTCCTAACTTGTCTTCCTTTAATCAGAGTAATCTTTGCTTTAAAGTAAAATAAGAACATTTACACCTTTGCTCAAATTATCCAATGGCTTCTAGTCGCATTTGGAATAAAAGTCACTCTTGTTTTCAGAGTGTTTATTTATTTTTTAAGATTTTATTTATTTGAGGTAGAGAGAGAGAGGGAACACAAGTCGGGGGCAGAGAGGAGGTAAACCATATGACAGTCTTCAGGAACTGTATTCCAGGCCCAGCAAAACAGCAAACACAAAAGCCATTATATATAAATCAACTTTGCTCTTTGAAGAAGGGCAAGAAGAGCACCATGGCCAATGAGGAGTGAATATGAGGAAAAGTAGTCACATATTGATGCTTGAGTGGTATCTGGGAGTCAAATTAGTCTGTTCTTTAAATACTCTGAAAATAAGGGGCACCTGGGTGGCTCAGTCAGTTAAGTATCTGCCTTCAGCTCAGGTCATGATCTCAGGGTCCTGGGATCCAGGCTGCTTTTACCTCTCTCTCTGCCTGCTTCTCTGCCTACTTGTGATCTCTGCCTGTCAAATAAATAAATAAATAAATAAAATCTAAAAAAAATGAGCAAAGAAAAGAGAGTGAGAGAGAGAGAAACCAAGAAACAAACTCTTAACTATAGAGAACAAAATGAGGCTTACCAGAGAGGTGGGTGTTGGGATGGCTGAAATAGGTGATGGGAATTCAAGAGTACACTTATTGTGATGAGCACGGAGTAAGGTGTAGAACTGTTGAGTCACTATATTGTGCACCTGAAACTAATATAACACTGCATGTTAACTATACAGGAATTAAAATTTAATTTAAAATTAAAATTTTAAACTTAATAGAGAAGAAAAATATAGCTCTTAAAAGGAATTTGATGAGAAATTCCTAGATCTCATAATATCCTAAATCATTTAAAATCTGTAATGGACAATTTTGATTGTCTCTGTAGGTTTTATTACTTTTCTTCCTCAATCTTAGCCATACCTAGAATTTTTAAACCATGTAGATTCGTTGAATCAACCCCATTTTATTCTTTAGGGATAGACTTTATTTTTTTTGAAAGATTTTTTATTTATTTATGAGCAAGAGAGAGAATACAAGCAGGGGGAGCAGCAGAGGAAGAGGGAGAAACAAGCTCTTGCTGAGTAGGGAGCCCCATGCAAGGCTCCATCCCAGGATCCTGAGAACATGACCTGAACCCAAGGCAGACACTTAACTGACTGAGCTACCCGTGCACCTTTAGGGATAGGTTTTAATTAGCATAAACCATATATCCTATTCACAAACTACTGTGATTGGTTCAAGTATAAGGACATGACATGAGTCATTCCCCTCAGTGCAAGTAATTCTAAATTCTGAGATGTATGGTTAAGCTATATGAGAAGTAGTCTCTTTTGCTAAGTAGGAAGCAGCATGTGCCCAATACTACTGGTATAAAATAAATTGAGCCTATTTAAAGTGTACAATTTTGAAAATATATATTTATATATATAGTCTCCACAAAACCATCACAATAATCAAGAGATATACTCATAAAATATTCATCATTTCAAAATTTCCTCATGCCCCTTGATAATTCCTTCCTTACATTCTCAAGCATCCAGTGATCTACTTTCTGTCACTATAGATTATTTGAATTTTCTAGAAATTATATAAGTGAAATCTTATAGTATATTCTCCTTTATCTGGCACTTTTCACTCAGCATAATAACTTTGAGATTCATGCATGTTGTTGGATGCACCAATAATTTATTCCTTTTAATTATAATAGTATTCTTTGTACAGGTAGAAGAAAATTTTTTATTTTTTTTCTTATTGATTAATATTTGTTTCATTTCCAGGCTTGAGGCTATTACAGATTAAAATGTTATTAACATTCATGTACAAGATTTTGTATGGATATGTGCTCTAATTTCTCTTGGGTAAATACCTAGACATGAAATGGAGGATCATACGGTAAGCATATGTTTAACTTTTTAAAAAACTGCCAAGCACTTTTCCAAAGTTGCTGTGATATTTTACATCACCACCAGCAGTGTATGAGATTTCCAGTGCCACACATCTGCTTCAACATTTCCAATGGTCAGCCTTTTAAATTTGAGCCATTCTAAAATGTGTATAGTTTGTTTATTGTAGTTTATTTTTCATTTAACTGCTGACTAATGATATTCAGCATTTTTTCATGTGCTCCTATACTATATACATATATATTCTTCAGCAAAATGTCTGTTCAAATTTTATGTATGTTTTATTAATTTATTAGTTAGGATGTTTGTTTTTTTTAGCATTGAACTTTAAGAGTTCTTTGTATATTCTAGACACAAGTCCTTTATCAGACATATGCTTTGCAAATACATTCTTCCTATCTATGGCTTCTCATTACATTCTCTTAACATCATCTCTAAAATAATATAAGTTTTAAATTTTCATGAAGTTAAGTTTATTTATTTATTTTTTTACCTTTTATGGATTGCATTTTGGGGCTCATATCAAGAAACTTTTAACTCAAGAACACAAATGTTTTATTTAATGTTTTATTCTAGAAATTGTATTTTGTGGTTTCACATTAGGTCTATGATTTTTTTAAGTAATTGTTATATATGGTATAAAGGATGAATCAAAATTAATTTTTACATGTGCATATACAATGTTCTAGCGTAATTTGTTAAAAAGACTATCCTTTCTCTACTGAATTTACTAGTTCATATATGTGTGGATACATTTCTGAGATATTCTGTCAGATATATCTACTTGCCTATTTTGATGTCAATACCATAAGACTTAAATTACAGTTGACTTTATAATAATTTTTAAATAAGGACATGTGAGCTTTCCAAATTTATTCTTCTTTCTCAATGTTGTTTTGACTATTCTAGGTTGTTTGCATTTCTATATAAATATTTAGAGTCAGTTTGTCAACTTTTATAAATGATGCCTACTAGTATTTTGATAGAGTGTCGGTGTCGCGCCCCTAAGATGGCGCTGGCTACAAACCCGAGCAGCACGGACAGCCTAAAAATTATCCGCCCTGGCCACACGTGACCTGGTGCTCGTCACATGAACACCACATGCCACCACTGCCTACGAGCCCCAGATACCTCCTGTTCACGTGAACACCTCTGTGATTGGCTGTATACCTCCTGTTCACGTGAACACCTCTGTGATTGGCTGTTATGCCCTATATAAGGCAAGGGAACTTCCCCACAGGGGAAGGAGAAAGAAAGGGAAGAGAAAGATCGACTAGGGAATAAACAAGAGCTTGTGCATCGACCTGTGTGTGTGTGTGTGTTGGTGTTGCGTCATCTCTGCAGGCAGGGAGGGCGTAACAATAGAGGGTATGTGGAATTTGTGGATCAATTTGGAGAGATTAACATTATTACAATGTTAAACCTCTGACCCATGAACAATGTATGTTTCTCCACTTATTTAGATCTTATTTAATTTCTGCTATTGATATTTTATAGTTTCTCACTTTAGTTATTTTACACACTTTTTTCAAGGTATTGCTAAATATTTATTATTTGTTGGTGCTATTGTAAGTGGTGCTTAAAAATTCAAATTCCTGGGGCACCTGGGTGGTTCAGATGGTTAAGTGACTGCCTTCAGCTCAGGTCATGATCTCTAGTTCCTGGGATTGAGCCCCATGTCTCCCAGCTCAGCAGGGAGTCTACTCTCCTCTCTCTCTGCCTTTCCCTCTGCTTGTGCTCCCTCTGCCTGTCTTTCAAATGAATACATAAAATCTTTAAAAAAATCAAATTCCTAATATTTGTTGCTAGTACATGAAAATGCAATTGATTTCTGTATACTGATACTGCATCCTACTTCACTGGTAAAGTCATTTGTTAGTGCCAGTAGCCTTTTGTAGAGTCCATAAAAATTCCTACTTGGGGCACCTGGGTGGCTCAGAAGGTTAAGCCGCTGCCTTCGGCTGAGGTCATGATCTCAGGGTCTTGGGATGGAGCTCTGCATCGGGCTTTCTGCTCAGTGGGGAGCCTGCTTCCTCCTCTCTCTCTGCCTACTTGTGATCTCTGTCTGTCAAATAAATAAATAAAATCTTAAAAAAAAATCCTACATGGATGATTATGTTGACAACAAATAAAGACAGGATTATTTATTTATTTACTTAATTTCCCAATTGCTCTGACTAGAACCTTCAGTAAAATTTTGAGAAGTAGTAAGAGTAGACATCTATGTATTGATTTTTATATTAAACTGAAAGCATTTCATCATTTATAATTAAGTATATTAACTTTAAATTGTTCATTTATGTCCATCAGGATAAAAAATTCCTTTTTATTCCTAGTTTTCTGAGAATTTATAATACAAATGGATATTGAATTTTGTGAATTTTTACTGCATCAATTGAAATGAAAATATGGCTTCTCTTTTATAATTTCATACTATGATATATTACATTAATTGATTTTTTGAGTGTTAAATCTGAGATAAGCCCCATTTGGTCATAATGTATCATCATTTTTATATATTGAATTTGGTGAAATTTGAATTTTACCAAATTGGTAAAATTCTGTTTAACATTTTTGTATCTGTACTCCTGGGGTATACTAGTAGGTAGTTTTCTTGTAATGTCTTTATCTGGTTTGTATAGCAAGGTAATGTTGGTTACACAGAATGATTTTGAAAGCATTTCCTGCTTTTCGATTTTAAAATTGCTTTTTAAAATTATTACTATTTCTTCCTTAAATGTTTGATCAAATCATCAGTGAAGCTATCTGGGCCTAGTGCTTTCTTTGTGGGAAGAATTTTAGCTATACATTCAATTTTTAAAAACAGATGAAACAATTTAGGTTATTTATTTTTTCTTGAGTGATTTCTGGTCATTTTCATCTTTCAAGGAATTTGTCTATTTAATGTGAATTTTGAAATTTTTGGCATAAAGTTCATAAAATTACCTTACTATCCTTTTTTTTTTTTAAAGATTTTATTTATTTATTTGATAGAGATCACAAGTAGGCAGAGAGGCAGGCAGAGAGAGGGAGAAGCAGTCTCACCGCTGAGCAGAGAGTCCGACGTAGGGCTCGATCCCAGGACCCTGAGATCATGACCCGAGCCAAAGACAGAGGCTTTAACCCACTGAGCCACCCAGGTGCCCCAATTACCTTACTATCCTTTTAATACCTCTAATATTTTTATTGATGTCACTCCTCTTTTCTTTTTCTTAAAAGATTTTATTTATTTGAGAGAGAGACAGTGAGAGAGAGCATGAAAGGGGAGAAGATCAGAGGTAGAATTAGACTCCCCATGAAGCTGGGAGCCCCATGAGGGACTTGATCCTGGGACTCCGGAATCACGACCTGAGCCAAAGGCAGTTGCTTAACCAACTGAGCCACCCATGTCTCCCTTCTTTTCTTTTTTTATGTTAATTTTCTAATTCCCTATGAGAGTTTCTATCCTTGCTTTCCCCTCATATCAATTAATTTGGCTGTAAATTTGTTAATTTTGCTGAACTTAAAAAACAAAATTTTGGCTTTTCCTATTTTTCATATTTTCTCTTTCACTGTTTTCTGCTCTGTTCTTTATTATTTCCTTTCTCATGCTTACTTTAAATTGCCCTTATTTTTCTTTTTTTTTAATAGTGGAAGCTGAATTAATTGATTTTAGACTTTTCTTCTCTGCTAGTATAAGCACTTAGTCCTACAAATTTTTGTCTAAGTGCTACTTTAGTGTCATCTCAGAGTTTTTGGTGTTTCATTTTCATTCATTCATTTTATTCATTATTATTAGAGTCAGAACTTTAATTTCACACATTCTTAAATAGAGCTTTATCCCGAGGGAATAAAGTATTTTCTAAATTGTTTGTTCTTCTTTTCAGAGTTATGTCAGGCTCCATTTTGCTTCTCTGTTAGGTTAATTACTCATGATAGAAGCCCTTTATTTTATTTAAAATATGGTTCTGAGATTTCTTTGTAAATATAGCTAATTGAATATGTTTTCATCTTTTCTTCTCTCCTGAGACCTAACAAATGATAGTGAAGGAAATTTTAAAAAGTTGAAAAGCCATAAGGACAAATGGTGACGTGATGAAAGCAGACACAATATGCTAATATAGTTTTGAAAGGTGGAGAGTGGATTGACAAATGGTAATTGACTTAGATTTTATTTTCTCTATTCTTAAGTGCCTACAAAAGTGGGAGTGTTGGGGGATACCACATGAAACAAGCTAATTTCTTCTCTGAAACCTTAGAAAATCCAAGAATTGGAGGCATCAGGTAACTTTGAAGTCAAGAAGAAAATGGGCCTAAAAAGGAGTAGTTAATATAATGAACCGCTGGGATTTAATCAAGATAAAATGCTTTTGCACAGCAAAGGAAGCAATCAACAAAACCAAAAGACAACCAACAGAATAGGAGAAGATATTTGCAAATGACATATCAGATAAAGGGCTAGTATCCAAAATCTACTAAGAACTTATGGAACTCAACACCCAAAGAACAAATAATCCAATAAAGAAATGGGCAGAAGACCTGAACAGACATTTATCCAAAGAAGACATATAGATGGCCAACAGACACATGAAAAAATGTTCAACATCAGTCAGAATCAGGGAAATACAAATCAAAACCACAATGAGATATCACCTCACATCAGTCAGAATGGCTAAAGTGAACAAGTCAGGAAACGACAGATGTTAATGAGGATGTGGAGAAAGGAGAATCTTCCTACAATGTTGGTGGGAATGCAAGCTGGTGTACTCATTCTGGAAAACAGTATGGAGGTTACTCAAAAAGTTTAAAATAGAACTACCCTGAGACAAAGCAATTGTACTACTGAGTATTTACCCTAAAGGTACAAATGTGATCCAAAGAGGCACCTGCATCCTGATGTTTATAGCAGCAATGTCCACAATAGCCAAACAAATTAAAGAGCCTAGAAGTCCATCCACAGAGGAATGGATAGAGAAGAAGTGGTATATATACACAATGGAATATTATGCAGCCATTAAAAATGAAATCTTGCCATTTGCAATGATGTGGATGGAACTAGAGGGTAATATGATAAGCAAAATAAATTAATTCAGGGAAAGACAATTATCATATGATCGCACTGATATGTGGAGTTTGAGAAACAAAGCAGAGGATCATGAGGGAAGAGAGGAAAAAATGAAATGAAATGAAACCAGAAAAGGAGAGAGACCATAAGAGACTCTCAATCTCAGGAAACAAACAGGGATACTAGGGTAGAGGGGAGTGGGGTGGCTGGGGTGGCTGGGTGATGGACATTGGGTAGGGTATGTCCTACGGTGATTATTGTGAATTGAGTAAGATTGATGAATCACAGACCTGTATCCCTGGAACAAATGATTCATTATATGTTAATTGAAAAAAATCTATACAAGGGGTGTTTAGACTCCAGATCCCCTTCCTAACCAGGACTTAGAGGTGAGTGTCATACTATAATTTCTTACATGAAATGGATATTACATAAAATGGATGAATGCATAAAGAAGATATGGTCCATATATATAATAGAGTATTATGCCTCCATGACCAGACAGTAAACTGTCTGGTAAAATTGAACACATGAACACATAAAGATTTGTCCTAGAAAGTAGCAGGCACAGCAGAGGACAGGAATGAGGTACCTTGCTAAAAAGAGAGATCATAGGAATATATAATACACATAATAATTACACATATAATAAAATATATACTACATATTATATATGATAAAATATATAAATATATATAATAATATATATATATATAATAAATACTAAGACTCATTATCCCCCTTTCTCTTTTGATTCTTGGTGGTTCTGGAAATTTTTGTTAAATGCATTTTGCAGTGAGTGGACCACTGGCCTGGGCAATAATATTTCTCATAACAGGATCTGTCCTGTTCTAATGGTTTGGCATTATTGTTTAATTTAATTTGATTTAATTCTTTGTGTGTGTGTGTGTTCCAAAATTCATTGTTTCTGCACCACACCCAGTGCTCCATGCAATACCTGCCCATCACCAGGCTCATCCAAACACCTTCCACCCTTCCAAACAAAACTCTCAGTTTGTTTCTCAGAGTTCACAGTCTCTCATGGTTTGTCTACCCCTCCAATTTCCTTCAAATCACTTCTCCTGTCCATCTCCCAATGTCCTCTGTGTTATTCCTTATGCTCCACAAGTAAATGAAACCATATGATAATTGACTCTTTCTGCTTAACTTATTTCACTCAGTATAAACTCATCCAGTCCCATTCATGTTGATACAAAAGTTGGGTATTCACCCTTCTAATGGAGGCATAATACTCCATTGTATATATGGACCGTATCTTTAGCCATTCGTCCGTTGAAGGGCATCTTGGTTCTTTCCACAGTTTGGCGACTGTGGCCATTGCTGCTGCGAAGATTGGGGTACAGATGGCCCTTCTTTTCACTACATCTGTATCTTTGGGGTAAATATCCAGTAGTGCAATTGCAGGGTCATAGGGTACCTCTATTTTTAATTTCTTAAGCAATTTCCACACTGTTTTCTAAAGTGGCTGCACCAACTTGCATTCCCACTTACAGTGTAAGAGGGTTCCCCTTTTGCCATATCCTCACCAACACAGGTTGTTTACTGTCTTGTTAATTTTGGCCATTCTAACTGGTGTAAAATGTTATCTCAATGTGGTTTGGATTTGAATCTCTCTGACGGCTAATGTTGATGAACACTTTTTCATGTGTCTGTTAACCATTTGTGTGTCTTCTTTGGAGAAGTATCTGTTCATGACTTCTGTTTCATGTGTGTTGAGATTGAGGAGTTCTTTATAGATCTTGGATATCAACCCTTTTCCCATAGTGTCATTTGCAATTATCTTCTCCCATTCCTTGGATTGTCTCTTTGTTTTGTTGACTCTTTTCTTTGCTGTGCAGAAACTTTTGATCTTGGTGGAGCCCAAAGTTCATTTTCGCTTTGTTTCCTTTGCCTATTGAGACATGTCTTGAAAGAAGTTGCTGTGGCCAATGTCAAAGAGGTTACTGCCTATATTCTCTACAATTTTGATAGATTCCTGCCTCATGTTGAGGTCTTTTATCCATTTCAAGTTTACCTCTGTGTATGGTGTAAGAGAATGGTAGTGTTTTATTCTTCTACACATAGCTGTCCAATTTTCCCAGACCATTTACTGAAGAGACTGTCTTTTTTCCACTGTATATTTTTCCCTACTTTGTTGAAGATCACTTAAACATAAGTTGAGGGTCCCTATCTTGGCTCTCTACTCTGTTGCACTTGTCTATGTGTCTGTTTTTGTGCCAGTATCATTCTGTCTTGGTGATCACAGCATTGTAGTAAAGCTTGAAACCAGGCAACATGATGCCCCCAGCTTTGTTTTTCTTTTTCAACATTTCCCTAGCAATTTGGGGACTCTTGTTCCATACAAATTTTAGGATTGTTTGTTTCAGCTCTTTGAAAAATGCTGGTGGAATTTTGATC
>NC_081575.1:24802694-24823421 GCF_022355385.1 Mustela nigripes | reverse complement strand
CAATGGAGAAAAACTGAAAGCTTTTCCGCTAAGGTCAGGAACACGGCAGGGATGTCCATTATCACCACTGCTATTCAACATCGTACTAGAGGTCCTAGCCTCAGCAATCAGACAACAAAAGGAAATTAAAGGCATCCAAATCGGCAAAGAAGAAGTGAAATTGTCACTCTTCACAGGTGATATGATACTATATGTGGAAAACCCAAAAGACTCCACTCCAAAACTGCTAGAACTTATCCAGGAATTCAGTAAAGTGTCAGGATATAAAACAGTATGTTTTCTTAAGATGTGAATTCTGAGGAGACTTCCTTTGACATATTTCTTAGAGTTTTTACTAATGGAAGTGAAGGAAAGAGAGGAGGGGAAATAAGAAAGAGGAAACTGAGGCAATGAGAGATCAAATGAAGTTACTTTTTCATCATGCATTTAGTACAGTGCTAGGTAATGAGATTGAAAATCTAAACAAGATATATTCTTCACCCTCAATGAACCCTCATTTTGAAAGGAGGATAGATTTATAGATAATTTAAAAGATTTTGGAAATGTGCAAGAAGGAGAACAATAATAATAGCAAGATTTTAATGATGCCCTCAAAAACCTGTGTGGAGGGGCAGTTGGAGCAGGGGTTTGGATCCTGCCTACTAGATGAGGAACTTGGAACCTTGAGAGGTGAAGTGAGTTATCCAAGGCATAGATCTAAATTAAGTAGCAGAGCTGGCATTAGAACTCAGGTTTCCTATCTCTCAAATTTTGATCAGGATTGTTAAAATGAGTCTTTCAAAGCAACCCCCTAGTGACTTCTTAAAGGAAATCATTAGACAATCAGTTGTGGCAAAATTTGAATTCTAGAGTGGATTATTGAGGGGTTCTGGCTTGCCTGAATGACTACATGAATATAGCCTTGGAGCCGAAAGAAGAATATGTAAATGGACAACTGAAGAGTAAGTATGAGGTTGCATCTATCCTTGGAAACAATGTATTTGTAGATAAGTACACAGAAGAGAAGGATGTGGAGACTCCAAGAAGACAACACTTTCCATACTTAGATTTATATTTTATGAGGTTTTTTTTGGTTCTTTTTTTGACTTAAATTGTCCTATTTCATAATGGTTGGTAATTTTTCACTGACAGAGTGAGAGAAGTGTACAAAACTGAATGTAATTGTTAACAGTTCCTCCATATTTAAGTTTCAGGTGCTTTCTTTTCCTTCTGTGTTGTGTGCAGAATGCAAAGGAATTAAAAAAAAAAAGAAAATTAAAAGAAAATATGCATGGAGTATGTTAGAGTTAAAAGCAGAAGAAAAACCTAAGCTTAACCAGTAAAAGAATTTCCAGAAAAAAAAATTACTTAGATGGCAGGGATTTCTTAACTAGGTAAGATTTGAAAGCCATCTTAGGTCTTACCAATATGCAATTGTATGGTGGCAGCCTCTTGATAGTAGTAGAATATATAATTCATTTCAAAGCAAGTTATGTATTTGCGAAGTTGAATAACACCTTGGGTACCCCATTATGATGTTAACTTAAGCCCAGGGTAATAAAATATGATATGGTATTGTAAACATGCCACTTTATAAAAAAAATTACTGGATCATCTAAATGGCTCATTGCATGTTCTAGTCTTGGATGTGTATACATCATTTGAATTAAAATTTAACCTCCTAGACTCATTAGAAAGTCTGTTGTTATTTTGCTTTTTTTTAAATGAGCCATTTAAACCATATAAACTATCAAACTCTGGATGACATGCTAGGTAAAAGTTGAGTTATAGTCTTAACTATAACTATAGGTTATAGCCAAGGAATTTTTGTTGCCATCTTCCTCCACTCCATCGCTTATTCCATTTACAGTGGAAAAGGTTTGAAGTAAAATCATAATTAATTAAGTTTGAAGTCTTTTTCTCTTCTCATCCTTGATTCCCCCAACCTCTTTTCACACCATTCCATTAAGATATCATCTCATCTGCTTTAGTTCAGTCCAGAAGGACATCTACATCTCATCTATATCTGAGCAAAACTCAACATAGCTTCTACCTAAAAATTTATATTATATAGCTCTACTCTTACTTTAACAGTAGATTTTAAAGCAGGATATAAGTTGAAGTCAAAAGTGAAGGTAAATATTCCAGGGAATTTCAAAAGCTTTATATTATAGACTAAAAATAACCATGTATTATTGTACAAGTCATATTTGGGGCAGGGTATTGGCAGAGGTAACATCTTTTAGACAATAAGTCTGCAAACTTTTGAAAAAGTAAGCAATTTCAATGGGTTCATAGTTTTCACTTTTATTGAAAATAATATATAAAATATAATTCTTCAAATTATTCTATACCATGACTCCTCTATCACAAAAAGATGCATCTTTAATAATATGCTTGGAATTTGAAATTTGAGATGTTATCTTTATGCTTTTAATGAATAGCATGGTAAATTTCCAAATTTAATACAAGTCTAATACAATATATTGCTCTGCAACAAACTGAGAGTTTAAAAGTTTGCTTATATTGAAAACATCAATTTCAGGATGTTATTAATGAATTGACACTATTTTGGAAACAGAGGGACGTTCAAATAATTCAGGTAAGGACATGTCCAATCTCAGCAACCACAATGACTTCCTTTACACTGGATAGGCAGTTTGTAATCTGATACTACACTGGTTTTTGCAGTCAATTTAAAATGCATGGATATCTAAAATTTAGAAAAATTCAGGAAGCATCGACATGAAAGATTGGATAAACTGAGTGTGTATCTTTACTTTTCACTTTATACAACCCAAAAGTATTGGGGAATGACTCAGTTACAGCCTCTCTCAACTGCAGTCTGAGACCAATCCTGCCTACCCTCGGATCCACTCAGTGACGTATTGAAAACTATCCCAGGGATTAAGAGGAAACCATACCCACACATGCACTTGGCAAAAGGCCCATCATCTGCAGACCCTTGTCCCAATGCCAGCCCTATGGAACCATGTCCTAAAGTGAGTTTCATCCACCCAGGGACTGAACAGAATCCACACCTGACAACCTCTAGTAACACGCCTGCCAACCACAGACCCCACTGCAGACCCAGCAGCAGCCATTTGACCTAGCTCCAACCCCACTAGATTGTGATTCCAAAGATAATACCATCAGCCTGGGGGCCGGACAAGAGAAGGTCTTTACTTGCCAAAACAGTCTATAAAGCCTGGAAGAAGTGTTTGCATCCTAATATGCACAGACACCAATGCAAGGTAACACCGAGCACAAAGAAACAGATAAACATGATACCACCAAAGGAAATTAATACAACTGCAATAACCAACCCCAAAGAAACAGTTATCTATGAATAATCTAACAAAGAATTCAAAATAATTTTCTTAAATAAGCTCAACGAAATGAGAGAAAACATAGGTAGACAATGAAACAGAATTGGGAAAATAATGCAAGAACAATATGAGAAGTTTAATAAAGAAATAGAAGCCATATAAAACCAAAACAGAAATCCTAAAGCTGAAGAATATAATGAAAGAACTGAAAAAATCTAACAGAGAGCTTCAAAAGCATACTCAATCATGCAGAGGAAAAAATCAGAAAACTTGAGGATAGGTCATTTGAAATTAGCCAGTTAAAGGAACAAAGAGCAAAAAAGAAAAACGAGTGAAGAAAGCATACAAACCTATGGTAATACCCTGTCAAGAAAATGTATATAGGTACAGGAGAAGAGAGAAAGGCAAAGCGACAGAAAGTTTATTTAAAGAAATAATGGCTGAAAACTCCCAAATCTTAGGAGGGATATGGAACTGCAGATACAGGAAGCTCAAAGTGCCCCAAGCAAGATCAACCCAAAGATTACCCTGAGACACATTATAATCAAATTACCAAATGTCAAAGACAGAGAATTTTGAAAGAAGCAAAATGTACTCATCACATACAAGGGAACCCCTATAAGGCTATAAGCAGTTTTCTTAGCAGGAACTTTGCAGGCCAGGAGAGAGTGGGATGATATATTCAAAATGCTCAAAGAAAAAAATTCTGCCAATCAATAATCTTCTATTTGGAAAAGCTGTCCTTCAGAAATGGAGAGGTAAAGACCTTCCCAAACAAAAGCTAAGTTTTTTTTTTTTTTTTTTTTTTTTTTTTTTTTTTTTTTTTTTTTTTTTACCACTAGAGCTGGTTTACAAATATGCTAAAAGAAATTCTTTAAATTGAAATGAAAGGTCACTAAATAACAACATGAAAGCACATGAAATTATAAAACTCACTGGTAAAGATAAATATATGGTTGGGGTGCCTGGGTGGCTCAGTTGGCTAAGCATCTGCCTTTGGTTCAGGTCAGGTTCCCAAGGTCCTGGGATTGAGCCCTACACTGAGCTCCCCACTCAGCAGGGAATCTGCTTCTCCCTCTGCCCCTCCCTCTGTTCATGCTTTCATTCTCTCAAATAAACAAATAATTCTTTTTTAAAAAAGTCAATATACAGTCAGATTCAGGGTACTCTAGTACTGTAGTGATGATACTTTAGTCCCTTTTATCTATAATAAATCACCATGTTGTACAACCTTAAGAAATCACACTGAAGTCTTCCTTTCACAAACCAGAAAAAAAAGAAAGAAAGAAAGAAAGAAAGAAAGAAAGAAAGAAAGAAAGAAAGAAAGAAAGAAAGAAAAGAAAAGAAAAGAAAAGAAAAGAAAAGAAAAGAAAAATACTGGAGATATTATGTGTGTCTTTTACATACATCCTAAATCTTTAATATATATCATAACTCATAGTTACTCCAGATTTCATTTTTCTTATATGCCTTATGGCAGCAGAGTTGTGTTATTTTGTATAAAGTAAGATTTCATAATGGGAAAAGTATGAGATATAAAACACAAGGCCATTATATGCATATATTGTTTTCTGGAGACATAAAAGTATGTGTGTGCGTGTAAGAGAGAGAGAGAAAAAGAGGAAGAGAGAGATAGAGATATGGGTTATATTTTAGTATTTTCATAATATCTTATGGTAAGATTATCTTGGTAATATAAGAAAAGCTTTTAAAATTGCTCTCAGAAACTAATGATGTACTATATGTTGGCTAATTTAACATAATAAAAACATAAAAAATAAAATTGTTCTCTGATCCTTTTTATTTTAACTTCACATGACCCATTTTTTAAAATTTAAAAATGTGTGGCTTTTATTAGTTTCTTTTTTTGTTCAAATTAATGTTCAGATTTTCCCTTATTTTTTTAAATTTTTTAAATTTATTTTCAGTATAACAGTATTCACTGTTTTTGTACCACACCCAGGTGGTGGGTATTATAGAGGGCATGGATTGCATGGAGCACTGGATGTGGTACAAAAACATGACCCATTTTTAGTCAAGTGTGGGTTAATGTCAGAGTAAGTACTTTAAGGTAAAATATTTATTGATATCAAAACATGATGGCATGAAAACAGAATCATCTATTTTATATATTTTTATTCATATATATGAGAGAACAGGTACTATATGTACACATTCATACATCTATAGGTTACCGTGTGAATGTTTTGTCCCTCCAAAGGGATGAGTTGAGAGGAAAGTATTCTATTTGAGTAGGCATTTGCCTCATTGCTCTAAGAAAAAGTGCCTGTGCAACTTTACTGGCACATACTGCCCCCCCCCCAAAGAAAACACTGAAAAGGGGGAGAAAGTCAAAGGAAATAAGGTTTGGATATTTAAAGTTCTTCTTGATTTGAAAAATGGTATTTTCACAAGCCAGATGTAAAAACAGAGACTTTAAGACAGAAAATTATTCAAGAAAAATTGATTAAAAACAAAAAAAAAAAAAACATTTTGAGGGGCACCTGGGTGGCTCAGTGGGTTAAAGACTCTTCCTCTGGCTCAGGTCATGATCCCAGGGTCCTGGGATCAAGCCCTGCATCTGGCTCTCTGCTCAGCAAGGAGCCTGCTTCCTCCTCTCTCTCTGCCTGCCTCTCTGTCTACTTGTGATCTCTGTCTGTAAAATAAATAAATAATTTAAAAAAAAAACACATTTTGAACAGCAGAGACATCTATATAATACTGTGGTTGCACTGATAAATCTCTTATGAGTTCATATTTTTCTTCAGAAATGTGGAAATATAGAAGAAAATACAATCAAGGACAAATTCAAAATATTTTGTAGGAATATGGTTAGAAAGGTTAAGTACAAAATATGCTGAGACCCACAAAAAGTGCTGAGGACGGACAAAGGGCTTTGATAATTCTATTAAATGTTAGAATAAAAACCAGGGCAAGAGAAGCCCTTTGCTAGAGATATGATATTAACAGATGACTGAAAGTAATAAAATAATTCAACTCTATTTTGTATCTAAACTTTATTAGAAAAATAAATACCTTCCTATTGCAACCCATTGCACCAAATGTGGTTGGGGTGACCTGAGAGCCAATAAATGGAAAAAAATAGTGGGAAAGTATTAATTTTCTTTCAATGTTTTAAACTTGCAGGCCAGATGTGTTATATATAAGAGGAATGGAACAGATTCCAGATGTAGTGATGGAACCTCTGTTGCTAATCTTTGAGAAATCAGAATAATAAGGGAATTATCAGAAGAATGAAAATATACAAAATGTTTCTCTGATCAAAAAATGCTGTTCGATTTACTTATTTCCAGAGAGTTGAGAAATATAAATTCTCTCAATTACAGACCAAAGCCATGTTGGTATTGATCACCTTCCAATAGTTATATTAATAAACAGGTAAGTTTGTGAGCATTTAGCAAAAAATTAGTAAAAACAAAGGGTACCCTTGATTCAATAGAAATAAATATTGTTCAGCTAATTTAATTACTTTTATTAAAAAGGTTACCAGACTGGTAAGAGTTATGGTTAAGGGAAAATTAAAGGGATGACATATCTAGATTTCAGCAAGACATTAGCAGAATTTCTTATTTTATCTTTCATATGTCTTTTTTTTTGCAAGGACATTGCACATTTGAAATTATATTTTAATCAAATGCTCCCTTATCTCCACCTCACTGGATTTTGAACTCAAAGATGGGGCCTATTTATTAGTTCATTTAATAGAAAATTTAAAAAAATGGAAATTTCATAAATGAAAAAAACTAAAATAAAAACTGAATTAATAGGCTCAGCTGCAGAATGGAGGAGGCAGAGGAAAGAATCTTGCTCACACATTTGCGTACAAGTTTTTATTTTCATATCTGTTTTCAAATGATAGAACTGTTGTCAGTCAAATAATGGACCTTCTGAATCATATGGTAGTTCTATATTTAATTTGCTGAGGAACTTCCAAACTGTTTTCCAAAATGTCTGATCCATTTTAAATTCCCATTAGCAATATTTGAGGGTTCCCATTTATTCTGCGTCCTTCCTAATACCTGTTATTTTCTTTAAAAAAAATATTGTTATCCCCGTAATCATGAAGTGGTATCTCATTACAGTTTGGATTTGAATTTTGCTAATGACTAATAATATTTAGCACCTTTTCTTGTGCTTGTTGGTTATCTGAATATCTTTGGAGACATGTCTATTCAGATTTTTTGCCTATTTTAAAGTTCAGTTGTTTGTCTTTTTGTTGTTGTGTTGTAAGACTTCTTTATACATTCAGAATACTACTAGATCCTTATACAACACAATTTGAAAATATTTTTTCTCATTCTGTTGGTTGTGTTTTCACTCTTTTGATAATTTTGATGCACAAGCAATAATATATATTGTTATATTTGCCTAGTATTTACTTTTACTGAAGAACTTTATATTTTCACATGGCTTTAAATTAAATTTCATAAGTTTGAATCTAGTGGCCTTTCTTTTCAATTTGAAGAGCTCCCTTTATCTATCATCTTTTGTAGGGCAGTCTAGTGTTAATGAACTCCCTCAGCTTTTGTTTATTTGGGAATGTCCTAATTTTCCTCTCATTTTGGAAAGACAGTTTTGCCACACATAGAATTCTCAGCTGAAAGGTTTTTCTCTCCAGCACTTAATTTAAAGTATGGCATCCTGCTACTTTAAGTCCTGCAATGTTTCTGCTGAAAAATCCAGTGATAATCTTACTGATGATTTCTTGTATGTGAGGGGTCACTTTCTCTTAGAGTTTCTAGATTGTCTTGTAGTTCAACAGTTTGATTATAATGTATAACAGTTTGATTATAATGGGTCTCTTTGGGTTTATCCTACTTGAAGTTCATTGAGTGTCTTGTATTTGTTTATCCATGTCTTTACTCAAATTTGGGAAATTTGTTGGCATCATTTCCTCAAAGAAACTCTCTAGCCACCTTCCCCATTCTTTCTCTTCTCATTTTGGGACTCCTATAATGGATATATTGTTCTACTAATAGCCCATAAAGTCCCTTGGGCTGTTAGGCAGGTAGATGTGACTACAAAAAGGGAAATGAGGGATCCTGATGGTGATAGAAATGATCTGTTTCTTGACTTTGTCAATGGCAATATGCTACTTTTGATATAGTACTATAGTTGCTCATGATATTATTATTGGGGTAAATTGGGTATAGAGTACACTGGATCTCTCTGTATTACTTTTCTATTAAGTTTTAATTTTAATTCCAGTACAGATAACATACAGTATATTAGTTTCAGGTGTACAATATAATAATTCAACAATTCTATATATTACTCAGTGTTCATCATGACAAATGTACACTTTAATTAACATCAACTATTTCACCCATTTTCCCACATACTCTCTTCTGGTAAACATGAGTTTTTTCTCTATAATTAAGAGTATATTTCTTCATTTGACTCTTTATTCCTTTGCTCATTTGTTTTGTTTCTTAAATTCCACATGGGAATGAAATCATATGATACTTGTCTTTCTCTGGCTTATTTTTCTTAGCATTACACTCTCTGGATCCATCCATGTCGGTGCAGATGGCAATATTTCATTCCTTTTTATAGAAGAATGATGTTTTATATATATATATATATATATATATATATATATATAAAGAAAAGGTGAGAAAATTTGATATATATATGTATACATATACATATATGCACATACATTATTTATAATGTATAAATAATGTACACATGCATTATTTACAAAGGCCAAATTATGGAAGCAGCTTGTGTCCATTGATGGTTGAATGGATAAAGAAAAGGTGAGAAAATTTGATATATATCAAATATATATCATATATATTATATATCATATATATATCAAATTTTCTCACCTTTTCTTTATATATATATATGGTATATATACATATACATGTATACATATATGTGTATATATATATATATATAGAAAGAAGTTGTGATGGTCAATGTCAGAGGAATTGCCAACTGTGTTCTCTCTATTATTTATTACATCATCATGTGAATCTAAAATTATCTCAAAGTAAAAACCTTAAGTAAAAAAATCAGTTACCTAATAAAAAGAATGGGGTAGTTCCACTTCCATGTCAGTGTTAGGAGTTTTGTAGTACCCCTTTTCAGTGAAATAAGCAAAGTTAAAAAAAAAATTAGACGAACCTAATCATTTAATGTTTTCTGAAAATTATCCTCAGGTTATACAGCAAATGAATAAATATTTATTCAAGAAAATCTACTAAAACTAGGTAAGACTAGCAAGAATCCATAACATTTGAGCTGAGATCCTTTCCTTCCATAAATCAAAATAAAAAATGCTGAATGCTCCACTGATATATGTGATGTATGTGACCAAGAAGACAGTGCCCCTGTCCCCTCAATTCCCAAGTCATGGCTCACTTTCTTTCATTGGGATGAACAGGTTGACAGCATTTCTTAACCTCTACAATTCTAAGCTGAAGAGGCTCAAATCCTGATAGGCTGGCCAAGATGATAGGGGACCACTTCCTCCACTGAGATCCTACCCATAAGACAAACTCTAACCCAACCTCTGCAGCCTGAGAAAGCTGAGTCTAACAACTTATATCCCAGCTTTAGGGTAGGACAAAAGTTGTAAAATAGGAAAGGTAATGTAGTAATCCAGAGGCTATAACTGTACTCTATATTTCCTGTTGTAGTCATGGAAAAAAAAATACTGGGTGGTTAAAAACAACATAAATTTATTCTCTCACAATATTGGAGATTGGAATTCAGCAGGCCCACAGTCCTGAATGCTCTAGGGAAGGATCTTTTTCTCCTTCTTCCAGTTCCTGGTACAATCAGCTGTTCCTTGGTTTGGGAATACATAACTCTAATCCCCGATTCAGTCTTCCCATGGCCTTCTTTGTGCCTTCCCCCCTTTTCTTCTTATAAGGACAATTGCTGTTTGATTTGGGCCCACTCTGATAGTACAGGATGCTCTCTTCTTGAGGTTCTTAACTTAATTACATCTGCAAAGACCCTTTTTATCCTGTTAAGTTTACACTCACAGTTTCCATCTAGACATGTTTTTCTGGGGGGACAATTTAACCCATTATAGTCAACCTCATGACCTCCAAAATTCATCTCTGTCCAATATACAAAATACATTCAATCCCTCCTATTATCCCTGAAGTTTTAATCCATTAAAGGAAAAACTCTAAGTCTAAACTCTCATGTAAAAATCATTAATTCAAAGAAGTTCTAAATTTCATCATCTAAATCATCTAACTTATCAAAATCAAGTTTTAGGGGAGACTCTGCCTCTGTATCCAAGGCTCTGTGCTAGTCATTATTTCTTTATCTTGAAGGGTAATACATGTGCAGGTGAATAGCTTTATCAGACCATTTCCTATCTGGAGATACTTAGAAGTCTGAGACACTTGCTTCATTTTGCCTTACTTTTTCTCCTTCAGTCCAAGCTGGCAATATTTCTTCTGATATAAGATTCTCAAAAACCTGGCTGGTCTTCCGTATATGTCAAGGGGTTCTGTAACATTAGATGAGGAATTTCTCCACAGGCCTTTGCTGAATAACCCTGTCACTATTCCTGCTTTCTAGTGAGATGGTTGATTGGATTTCTAAATTATTTACCCAATTTCTTCAGAAAAAAAAAAGAGATCTATCCTAGGCCCTCTCTTTAGAGCAATCTTTTCCATCAGATAATTTCATAATTTTAACATCCTTAAGACTCTAGATAAGCCCAAAACTCCCAAATCATGTAGTACTGTCTTCTTTTTGTCTAACAGTTCTTCTTCAGTTTATTTCCTCTTTAATTCTACTATAAGCAGCAAGGATAAAACAGGCTATACCTTCCAAACTACATAGAAATATCTTTAACGGAACATCCAAGTTCATTGTTTACAAATTATCTTTCCTACCCAACAGTAGAATAAAATTCAGTCAAGTTTTCTGCCACTACATAATAAGGATTACCATTCTTCCATGTTCCTCATCTCCTTCTGGGCTCTCATCATGAATACTTTTAACATTCATATACTTACCAGCATTCTGTTCAAAATGATACATGTATTTTCCAAGATGGTAGAAGATTTTTCTGTATTTCTCCTTTTTTCTTTATGAGCACTCACCAAAATTATTTTTTAATGCCCATATTTCTACCAGCAAAGGAAATCTAGGTTTTTACTATTATATGCCCCAAAATTCTTCCAGCCCTGCCCATTGTCAAATTCCAAAGCCACTTCCAAAGTTTTAGTTGTTAACTGCAGCACTTCATTTCATGTTATCAAAATCTGAATTAGTTTCTTAGGACTGCCATAATGAATTACAATGAATAAAAATGAATTAAGATAAATGTTGTAGGTTAACATAATACATATTTATTCTATCAAATTTTGAAAAACCAAAATTCCAGTATCAAAGTAGCAGCAAAGCTGCACCCCCTTTGAAGACTACAGGAGAAAACCTTTTTGCCTCTTCCAGCTTTTGGTGGCTGTTGGTATTCCCTTGGTTTGGGGAATATATAACTTTAATCTCTGCTTCACACCTTATGCCTTTATCTTGTGTGTCTTCTCTGTTTCTCTTCTTAGAGGTTCACTTACCATTGGGTTTAGGGCCCATCTAGATAACCAGGTTTATCTCATCTTGAAATCTTTTGTATAATTACCTCTGCAAAGATCCTTGTTTGAATAAATTAATATCCAAATATTCCAGGAACATATATGTTTTGGTGATGGCCACCATTCAGCCTACTACACCTTCCAAGTTCCCAGATTCGTGATACAGAGAATTTGTCCAGGGTGGGAGGTAATTTTATGAAACTAACTCTCCTCAAAGAAACTAACTCTATTTGAAATATCACTTGCTCTACTGGGTATTTATTGTTCACTACAGATAGTGACAGAAGGGCCATCTGTACACCAATGTTCATAGCAGTAATGGCCATAGTCGCCAAACTGTGGAAAGAGCTAAGATGTCCTTCAATGGATGAATGGATAAAGAAGATATGGTCCATATATACAATGAAATATTATGTCTCCATTAGAAAGGATGAATATCCAACTTTTGAATCAATGTGGATGGGACTGGAGGAGATCATGTTAAGTGAAATAAGACAAGAAGAGAGAGTCAATTATTATATGGTTTCACTTACTTGTGGAGCATAAGGAATAACATGGAGGACATTGGGTGAAGTAGAAGAGAATTGAGTTGGAAGAAATTGGAGGGGGAGGTGAACCATGAGAGACTATGAACTCTGAGAAACAAACTGAAGGTTTTGGAGGGGAGGGGGTTGAGGGTCGGGAGGACCTGGTGGTGGGTATTATGGAGGGCATGTATTGCATGGATGCTGGGTGTGTGCATAAACAATGAATCTTGGAACACTGAAAAATTAAATAAAAAAAAAAAACTAAAATTTAAAATATATCTCCTGAACAACAACAACAAAAAATAGGGTGTGGTTATTTCAAGCGTAAGGACACCATAAAAAATAGCATCTCCTCTTAATTCAGAGCAGCAAGCAAAACACTAGACAGCTAGTTCACCAAAGAGAATCAGGGATGGAGATAGTGAGAAGACCCTTCCTGAGGTCTGAACAAACCCCAAAGCTGGCCATAAAATCTATCCCTGTTTGAATTTAATTGGTTTAGCCTGTGAAACAATATATGTCCCCAGGCATTTTCAAAAATAATAGAACAGTTAACTACGAATTCATGTGAACAAAGGATGAATAATATACAAATCGGAACAGGAAGTTTAACAGAGATTAGGGCAAAGTACAATCAAGGAGAGCCTTGTTAAAAACATTGTAGTCCCAGAGTGACTGGAAATACGTAAGGGTACACCCACTAAGGAACATTGCAGGATAAATACACTCTACTAAAACAGTCTAATCAAGTCAACAAAGTAAATAAACATTACAAATAGGCCTTGGAGAATAGTAAGGGGAATCAGCATCCACAGTTATTATATTACCTAAATATTTGAGTTTTCAACAAAAACATAACAAATGTCAGAAACAGGAATATATGACAGTAAAAAAAAATAGTTAACTGTTTTTGAAAGAGTCAGATATTTCATCTAACAGAAGATGAACTTCAATTAGCCATTATAAATATATTATAAAAACTAAAGGAAACCATACTTAAAGAAGAGAAGATATAAAGACAATGTCTCATCAAGCAGAGAATAGAGACTATGGACTCTGAGAAAAAATCTGAGAGGTTTGAAGCAGCGGGGGCTGGGAGGTTGGGGGAACCAGATGGTGGGTATTAAAGAGGGCATGGATTGCATGGAGCACCAGGTGTGGTGAAAAAATAATGAATACTGTTATGCTGAAAATAAAAAAAAAATTTAAAAAAGTAGAAATGATTTTTTTTTCAAAAGAAAATTCTAGGGTTGGAAACTATAATAACCAAAATGAAAAATCTACCAGAGAGTCTCAAAAGTATATATCAGCTGGAAGAAGAAAGACCTAAGAAACTTGAAAGTAAGTAAGTTGATAGAGATTATGCAATTTCAAGAGCAGGGTGAAACTAGAATGAAGGAGAACAAACAGAAATTCAGCAAAATGTAGGATATCTTTAAGTGTAGCAACATATGTGCTATGGGTGTACCAGAAATAGAGACAGAAAGAAAAGAAGCAGAAAAAAATGTTCAAAGAAATAATTGCTGAAAATGTCATAAATTTTCTGAAAAACATTAGTCTACATATTAAATAAACACAATAAACTCCAAGTGGGATAAATTTTAAAAGGTTCACATTCAGATACATGATAGAAAAAATGCTGAGTGCCAAAGATGAATAGAAAATCTTGAAAGCATCGTGTAAAAAATGTCTTGTCTTGTACAAGAGAGTCCCAATAAGATTAACATCTGACTTCTCATGAGAAATAATGGATACTGAAAGACAGTGAATTAAATGTTCAAAATGATGAAAGAAGAAAACCTGGCAACTGAGAATCTTTTATCCAACAAAACTAACTTTCAAAAATGAGGACAAAATAAAAACATTTCTATATAAACAAAAGCTGAGCAACACCCAAGATGTTCTTCACTTGAAAGTAAGTAAAGGAAAATAGAACTTCAAGTCCACATGAAACAACAAAAAGGACTGTTAAATGTAATTTTACATGGCATATACGTGGACATTTATTTTTCTTTTATTTTTTATTTAAAGAGCAGTTGTATAAACCATATGTAACTAATTGGCTGGTTGGTTCTATAACATACAGAAATATAATATATTCCAAAATAACACCAAAGAGGTGGGTGAAAGCAAAGTTGTATTGGAGTAAGAAAATGACAGCAGTGGATAAAACATAGAAGAAACATATAAGGAGAATCATAAGTGTTAAATAAGAAAGGGAATATAACAACCAGTATAAAGATATATTTGCTCTCCTTTCTATTCTCAGCTTCATAAATGGACACAAATTTATGTAAATAATAACTATAAAATGTATTGTTGGGTTTGTAACATGCATAAATAAACATATATATTATTTATATATACATATTATTATATATATTAAAAGTTTAAAAAGGGGGAAGAAGGTATAGAGCTATGTAGGAGTACTGTATGTATATCTCACTGTGATTAAGTTGGTATAATTCTTAAGTAGATTCTGATAGATTAAAATGTATGCAATAAATCTTATAGCAACCACTAAGAAGATAACTAAAAATATGCTGAAAAAATCATTAAGTATTTCAAATGTTATACAAGAAGATATTTACTTAGTACAAAATAAGGCAGGAAAGAAGGAATAGAGGAACAAAAATGACACAAGACATATAGAAAACCAAATGTAAAATGGCAGGCAAAATCCAACTATGTCGTGAATAACTTTAAATGTGAATATAGTAATAATATGATAAAAAGCCAGAAATTGTTAGGTTGGTTAAAAACAAGAAGATTCAACTATACGTTGTCTGTAGGAGAAGTATTTTAGATTTAAATATTCAAATAGATTCAAATAGATTGAAAGGAAGAGAATAAGAAAAGATATATCATGTTAACAGTGATCATAAGAAAGCTATAGTGGTCATAGCAATGTCAGAAAAAATATTTTAAAAAATAAAATGTTAGTAAAAATAAAGAAGAACATCTTATAATTATAAAAGGGTTAATTCATTAAGAAGTTATAACAATTATAAGCAAATATATACCTTACAATAGAGACCTGAAATATAAAACAGAAATTGACCAAATTGAGGTAGGAAATAGACAATTTAGCAATGATATTTAAGTAGTTTGACACCCCATGTTCAATATTGAAGAGAACAACTAGAAAGAAGATGAACATGGAAATAGAGACCTTGAGCAATACTATACCTGAACAAGACACCAGATATCTATAGAGGTCTCCTCAACAATTACAGAATATATGTTCTTTTCAAGTGCATATTGAACATTCTCCATGATAAACAAAACAAAACAAAACAGCAAAACTGCTAGGTCATGATAAAATTTTCAATAAATTTAAAGGAATTAAATATTACAAAACTATTAATTAAATATTAAAAATTTAAATAATTTTTAAATTAAATTAAATTAAAAATAATTTAATTAAATATTAAAAAACAGAGAACAGTGTTCTATGTTCACAGTTGAGTGAAATTGGAAGTTATTAATAGAAGGATGTTTGGAAAATAAACAAGTATATGAAAATAAACAACATATTATTAACTAATGAATAGCTCAAAGGTAAAAAACTAATGAATGGTTCATTAACTAATGAATGGCTCAAAAGAAAATTTGAAAATAAATTGAGATAAAAGGATATGAGAACATAATATATGAAAACTCTTAAGATGTAGCTAAACTAGTGCTTATAGAAACAAATAGCTGGGGCGCCTGGGTGGCTCAGTGGTTTAAGCCTCTGCCTTCAGCTCGGGTCATGATCTCAGGGTCCTGGGATCGAGCCCCACATCGGGCTCTCTGCTCAGCGGGGAGCCTGCTTCCCCCACCTCTCTCTCTGCCTGCCCCTCTGCCTACTTGTGATTTCTCTCTGTCTATCAAAAAAAAAAAAAAAAAACTTAAAAAAAAAAAAAAAAAAAAAAAAGAAACAAATAGCTAAAAACACCTACATTACAAAAGAAGAAAGATATCAAATCAATAAATTAATTTTCTACCTGAGACACAGGAAACAGAAGAGCAAACTAAAGCCAAAGAAAGGGAAAGGAAAGAAAGAAGGAGGGTTAAAGCATAAAATTAATGAAACAGAGAATAGAAACAGAATAGAGAAAATCAATAAAACTGTTTTGTCTTTGAAAAGATAAAGAAAACTGACAAAACATTAGCTGTATTTAGGAAGAGAAATATTCAAATTGCTAAAGTCATAAATGAAAGAGGGAATGTTATTTCCAACCTTACATACATAAAAAGAAATTATGAGGTAATTCTAACAACAAGTATATGCCAACAAAATAGACAACTTAGATAAAATGGACAAATTCCCAAACATCAAAAAACCAAAACTGACTCAGGAAGAAACAGAAATTTTAAATAGACCCATAACAAAGAAAGATATTGAATTAGTAATTCAAGAACTTCCCACAAAAATAGTGCAGGCCCTAATGGCTTTACTTTAGAACTCTGCCAAACATTGAAAAAAAATAACAATTTTCACAAATGCCCCCCAAAATAGAAGAGGGAACACTGCAATTAATTAATTCAATTCATTTCCATGATACCAAAACCAGACAAAAATATCACACAAGTACACTACAGACATGTCTCCTAAGAATATAGACACAAAACTCACCAATTACACACCATAAAATGAAACATAACAGGATATAAAAATGATTATACACCACATGCAAGTGGGATTTATACCAGAAATGCAAGGTTTATTTAATCTCTAAAAATTCAATTATTGTAATACATCATGTCAATCAAATAGTGGTCAAAAACTACATGATCATCTCAATAGATGCAGAAAATGCTTTTGGCAAAATTCAACACCATTTCATCATGAAAACACTGAAAAATCAAAGAAACAGAGAGGCTTCCTCAAATTTTAAAACGATGCCTATGAAAAATCCACAGCTAACATCATACATCTTGGTGAAAGATTAAATGTTTTCTCCCTAAGATCAAGACATGGATGTCTAGGAGCACCTGGGTGGCTCAGTGGGCTAAGCCTCTGCCTTCAGCTTGGGTCATGATCTCAGGGTCCTGGGATCGAGCCCCACATCAGGATCTCTGCACAGCAGGGAGTCTGCTTTCCCCTCTCTCTCTGCCTGCCTCTCTGCCTGCTTGTGATTTCTCTCTGTTACATGAAGAAATAAAAAATCTTTAAAAAAAAAAAAGACATGGATGTCTAGTTTCACCACTTCTATTCAGGATTCTACTGGAAGTTCCAGTCATGATAAAAAGGGAAGAAGAGAAAATAACATTCATCCATATCAGAAAGGAATAAATATATCTATTTGACAACAACATGACTTTGTACATCGATAATGCTTAGGAATCCCTTAAAAACGTATTAAAACTAATATATGATTTTGATATAGAAAAGAAATATTTTCTATATAGTAATGAACTCGAATGCAATTTCATTTGCAAGGGCATATAAAGAATTAAGTACTTAGAAGTAGTTTGCTTAAATGTAAGACTTAGATACTTGAGAGCTACAAAACATCATTGAAGTTAAAGAATATATACATAAATGGAAAGATATTCTGTGTTCATGGATTTAAGTATTTAATATTGTTGAGATGGCTATTATAAAAATATCTACAAATTTAATGCAATCCTTATCAAAATCATAATTGCCTCTTTTGCAGAAATTGGCAAGTTGATTCTAATATTCACATGGAAATTCAAAGAATCCACAACAACCAAATGATCTTGAAAACAAACAGCAAAATTGATGGACTCACACTTCCTGATTTCAAAACCTGTTATAAAGCTACAGTAATCAAGACAGTACCACACACAGTGGTGCTGGAATAAGAAATTCAGTGGAGAAAAATGCACAGTACAGAAATAAACACATATACCTATAGCCAATGATTTTCAACAGGATATCAAAACAATTCAATGAGGGAAAGAATAGTCTTTCAGCAGATAGTGTTGGGACAACTAGAGATCTACATCTGTAAAAATGAAGTTGTTACTCTCACTCATATCATATAAAAATTCACTAAAAGTGTTTCAAAGGCCTAAATTTAAGAGCTTAAAATATAAAACTCTTACTAGAAAATATACATATAAATCATCATGGACTTGAATTAAGCATATTTTTAAAACATGATACCAAAACACAAGAAAGAAAAGAAAAAATGATTGGACAGCACAAAAATTAAAAACATTTAAAAAACCCTGTATTTCATAGCACATGATCAACAAATTGAATAGACACCCCACAGAATGGGTAAAAATATTTCCCAATAATATATCTGATAATGGACTCATACCCAGATTATGTGAAGAAGCCTTAAAACTCAATAAAAAGACAAAAGAATGAATTTTAAAAGTTGACAAATGATCTGAATAAACTTTATTCTAGGAAGATAAACAAGTAGATAATGCATTCATGAAACTAGGCTCAAAAAATCATTAGACTTGACGGAAATGCAGAGAAAAACCACAAGATGCCACTTCACATCCACCAGAATGACTGTATTAAAAAAGACAGAAAGTAAAAATGTTGCTAAGCATATGGAGAAATTGGAACGCTTATACCATGGTGCTGCTAATATAAAATAATGCAGCCACTTTGAAGGTAATCCAGCAGTTCCTCAAATGGTTAAATATAGAGTTAAGATCTGTCCCACAAATTTCACTGCTGGGTGTATACTCCAGAAAATAAAAACATATGTTCATGAAAAAAACTTTTTATAGGAATGTCCGTAGATGCCCATAATAGTCAAAATTTGGAAACAACCCAGATGTCCATCAGTTGAATGGGTAAATAAAATGTAGCATATCCATATAATACTATATCATTCAGCCATAAAAAGGAATGAAGTGCTCATACATACTGCAATATAGATGAATATTGAAAACATTATGCCAAGTGAAAGAAGCCAGATGCAAAAGGCCACATATTGTATGATTCCACTTAGTTGAAATGTCTAGGATAGGTAAATGTATGGGGACAGAAAGTAGATTAGCTGTTGCCTAGGATTGCTGGGGTTGTTAGAATGGAGAATCACTGTTAAAGGGTATGTATGTGGGCTAATGATAATGTTTTAAAGTCTGTTTTGGTGATGAAAGCACAATTCTGTGAATATATTAAAAAACACTCAACTGTATGCTTTAAATCAGTCAGTTTTATATGATGTGACCTATATCTTAATAAAACTACTGAGGAGAATGAATGGGTAAAGGATACAAAGTTAAAAACCAAAAAGGAGGGGGGGACAAGATGGCGGGGAAGTAGGAGGAGGCGCCTTTTCAACCTGTACCCTAAAGTGAGCTGATTACCTACCAAAGAACTCCAATCACCCATGAAATCAGCCTGAGATCAGAATTATACACATCTGGATCTCTATAGGGGCAGAAGATGCCAGTGGGTAGGTAAAACGGAGTGGGAACTGCGGACTGATATTGGAAGATAAACAAAAGGGGGAGGGAACCACCAGAGACGACCGGTTGGAAAGTAATACTCCAATCCAAGAGTGCCCTGTGTCTGGGGACCAGCATTAACTTGGAGACTGGTTGAAAGCACTCCAAAAGAGCAAAGGATCACAGCAGGAAATTGTGGGAATCAGGGCGCCTAGGGACAGGGGCTTAAGTTCCCGGTCCCAGGACAGCCTCCCCTGGCGCTGAGTCAGGGAGAGTGTAGCAGAGAAACTAGGTCTTGGTCCCTAAGCTGCTAGCACGCCCGAGAATGTGTGGGTTCTGGCTCCTGTGAAGGGATGGGAGCTACGCCGGATGGCAGAACAAGTGAGCCCTGCTAAAAAGCCTGATATACGCACGTGCGTGTCCCTCATACTCCCCATAGAGATCAGAGCCTAAGACGCAAGTCCCAATCTCTCCCCTGACAGAGGTGCGCAAAAGCCCAGCCTGGTGCTTTCGGACCTGCACCCCCTTCTCAGTGCCTGAGATGTGTGTGCGACCCATAGCCTCCCCTGAAAGATTGGTAAACCAATTTTTGGTGCATGCAAGCCAGGCACTCTTAGACCCAGAAAGACCAGGCACTCCCAGCCCAGGCCAGAGGGAAAATCTCAGTGTGCGATCACTGCTTGGAACCTCTTTGGCGGTCTGGAGCTCCCAGACTGCCGCCGCTGCTGTGGTTTTGGGTACAAGTAAAAGATCCTGCGTCCCCAGGGACCTTGACTTGGAATCTGCTCTGCCAGCGGCAAAGGGGGAACTCATCTGGGCTCTGCAGCCAGACTGAGGCTTCTCTCTGAGAGGGAGGTCAGGGTGCAGTTTGTTTTCCTCTAAAACTACAAAAACCATCAAAAGCGGTCAAAGTGAGAGAAAAAAAAA
>NC_081575.1:24795889-24802594 GCF_022355385.1 Mustela nigripes | reverse complement strand
AAAAAAAAAAAAAAAGACTGCAAGAGAACAACCACCACTACTTCATAGGACAACTTTTTTTTTTTTTTTTTTTCAACTTGTTCCCACTATTCTGGTTCATTTGTTTTTATATAGATAATTTTTTAACCTATTTACCATCACAGTGAGCTGTCCAGTACATCAAATTCCATAATAACCTTCTAATCTGAACTTTTTGATACATACACCTGTGTTTTTCTTTTACATTTCTATTTTTTGAATTTCTTTTTTTAATTTTAGTTTAGTTTAATCTAGTTTATTCCTTTTTATTTTTATTTTCTAATATTCATATAGAGTTAAACTTCAGAGTAATCCCCTTTCCTCAATCAATACTACCCCTATAGGTAAACCAATTTTTAATCCCACTTTATCTTAAGAAAGTTGAGTCCTTTAACAAAGATATCAAGATACATCCAGGAAGAATCAAAACAACCTTCCTCGCCCACACTGAGAATTTATAACCACTCTCCTGTCTTTTTCTTCCACCAGTGTTTCTGTGTTTTTGTGTTTGTCCTGATAGTACATAAATCTTATACTTGGGGTTCTTTTTGATGAGGTTATTCCTTTATTTGCACATATTTTTTTTTCTTGTGTCATATACTTTTATCAGTCCTTTTGTTTGTTTTTGTTTATATACTTCATAAATCGTACATTGGGGCCCATTTGGGCTGAACCTTCTCTTTCATCTTCCCTTTCTTTCCTGTCTTTCCTCTCTCTCTCTCTTTTTTTCTTTTTCTTTTCTTTTGTCTCTCATATGGGTGGGGAATCCTGATTGCTCAGAAGTGTTCCAGGGTGCACCTTGACTGCACCACAGTCAATACATCCAGCTACATCTGATCAGTCATCTCTCACCAAAATGACTAGGAGGAGGAATGCCCAACAGAAGAAAAACACAGAGGATGGACCTTCTGGAACAGAGCTAATGGCTATCAACATAGACAATATGTCAGAAAGAGAATTCAGGCTAACAATTATCCAGGCAATAGCTAGGTTGGAGAAAGCCATGGATGACCAAACAGAATTGATTAGGGCTGAACTGAAAGCGACGAGACAGGATGTTCACAATGTTAGGGCTGAGCTGAAAGCTCACAATGTTCACAATGCTCTCAATGAGTTCCAATCTAATCTAGATTCTCTCAAAGCTAGGGTAACTGAGACAGAAGATAGAATTAGTGATCTGGAGGACAAACAGAGAGAAAGGATCAGGAGGAAGCCTGGAACAAACAGCTTAGAAACCACGAAAACAGAATCAGGGAAATAAATGATGCCATGAAACATTCCAATGTCAGAATTATTGGAATCCCTGAAGGGGAGGAGAAAGAAAGAATTCTAGAAGATATAGTGGAACAAGTTCTCGTGAAAATTTTCCCAATCTCGCGAATGGAACCAGCATTCATGTACTGGAGGCCGAAAGGTCTCCATCCAAGATTATACATTCCAAAAAAACACCAAGGATCCTGATAGTCAAATTGAGGAATCATAATTGTAGGTATAATCTCTTGAAAGCTGCTAGGACAAAGAGGCTCCTTACTTACAGAGGAAAGCCCATCAGAATAACGTCAGACCTGTTCACAGAGACCGGGCAAGCCAGAAAGGGCTGGCAAGACATATTCAGGGCATTAAATGAGAAGAACTTGCAGCCAAGAATACTTTTTCCAGCAACACTGATGTACACAGCCACAGACCCAGCTAGAGGCAAGGGATCAGGCCAGGCACTGACTCATGCCTCCTGAATATCAGTTGAGCTGCGCTTGAGAAAGGGCCTGCCCTATGGATCCTAAGACTCTCTGACGTGACTGCCTGCATGTATTAAGAGGCAAAACTGGGTCGTACATTTAACTGTTACAAGATTACCCTGTACTTGCACGGGTTATAAATTGCACCATTGTAAGCTCATGAAATGCTACTTAAAGATTAGCTAAGTAGACACAAGTTATTTGCATCACAAGATCCGCTACCAGCGCTTGGGAAATGGGTTTTGTAAAAGCTTAAGGGGCTTCATGTGAATGTTACCTGTGTATGAGCAAACAACCGAGAATAGATACTTCCTTATAATTGTTTCTGTTAACTATATAATGCCTCACAGCCATGAATAAAATTGGCACTGCTTGGACATCATCCACTGTGTCCCTCCTGTCCTCCTTTCTTTACAAGTCTTACTCTTTCTCCATTCTCTTACCCTCTCGACCCTGCTCGAGTCATCACACCGGCCGTGACACACTGACATTCAAAATGGATGGAGAGATAAAGATTTTCCAAGACTGGCAAGGCTTAAAAGACTATGCAACCACCAAGCCGACACTGCAGGAAATATTAAGGGGGGTTCTGTAATAGAGGAAAAATCCTAAGAGTAGCATTGAACAGAAATATAGAGACAATCTACAGAAAGAAATACTTCAAAGGTAACATGATATCAATAAAAACGTATCTATCAATAATCACTCTCAATGTGAATGGCCTAAATGCGCCCATAAAACGGTATAAGTTTGCAGATTGGATAAAATGACAGAACGCATTACTATGTTGTCTACAAGAGACCCATTTTGAACCTAAAGATACACCCAGACTGAAAGTGAAGGGATGGAGAAGCATCTTTCATGCCAATGGGCCTCAAAAGAAGGCTGGGGTAGCAATTCTCATATCAGAAAAATTAGATTTTAAACTAAAGCCTGTAGTCAGAGATACAGAAAGACACTACATCATTCTTAAAGAGACTATCCACCAAGATGATCTAACAATTGTAAATATATATGCCCCCAATATGGGACCAGCCAACTACATAAGAAAATTGTTAATCAAGAAAAAGAATCATATTGATATGAATACATTAATGATAGGAGATCTTAACACGCCTCTCTCAGAAAAGGACAGATCATCAAAGCAGAAAATCAATAAAGAAACAAGAGCATTGAATGACACATTGGACCAGATGGACCTCATAGATATATACAGAACATTCCACCCTAAAACAATAGAATACTCATTCTTCTCAAGTGCACATAGAACCTTCTCAAGAATAGACCAGATACTGGGTCACAAATCAGGACTCAACCAATACCAAAAGACTGAGATTATTCCCTGCATATTCTCAGATCACAATGCCTTGAAACTGGAGCTCAATCACAAAGAAAAGTTCCAAAGGAACTCAAACACCTAGAAGCTAAAGACCACCTTGCTTAAGAATGCTTGGATCAACCAGAAGATCAAAGAAGAACTGAAACAATTAATGGAAACCAATGAGAATGAAGACACTTTGGTCCAAAACCTATGGGATACAGCAAAGGCGGTCCTAACGGGGAAATACATAGCCATCCAAGCCTCCCTCAAAAAAAATTGAAAAATTCAGAATACACCAGCTCTCTCTACACCTTAAAGAACTGGAGAATCAACAACAAATCAAACCAACTCCACACATAAGAAGGGAAATAATCAAGATTAGAGCAGAGATCAATGAGGTAGAAACCGGAGATACAGTAGAACATATCAATGAAACTAGAAGCTGGTTTTTTGAAAGAATCAATAATAAGATCGATAAACCATTGGCCACACTAATCCAAAAGAAAAGAGAGAAAACCCAAATTCATAAAATTATGAATGAAAAGGGAGAGATCACAACTAACACCAAGGAAGTAGAAACAATCATCAGAAGTTATTATCAACAATTATACACCAATAAGCTAAGCAACCTAGATGAAATGGATGCATTCCTGGAAAACTAAAAACTCCCAAAATTGAACCAGGAAGAAATTGACACCTTAAATAGACTGATATCTAGTAATGAGATTGAAGCGGTGATCTAAAACCTCCCAAAAAACAAGAGCCCAGCACCTGATGGATACCCTGGGGAATTCTACCAAACTTTCAAAGAAGAAATAACACCTATTCTCCTGAAGCTGTTTCAAAAAATTGAAGCAGAAGGAAAACTTCCAGACTCTTTCAATGAAGCCAGCATTACCCTGATCCCCAAACCAGGCAAAGACCCCACCAAAAAGGAGAATTTCAGACCAATATCACTGATGAATATGGATGCTAAGATTCTCATCAAGATCCTAGCAAACAGTATCCAACAGCACATTAAAAAGATTGTCCACCATGACCAGGTGGGATACATCCCTGGGCTACAAGGATGGTTCAACATTCCCAAATCAATCAATGTGATAGAACAAATTAATAAGAGAAGAGAGAAGAACCACATGGTCCTCTCAATTGATGCAGAAAAAGCATTTGACAAAATCCAGCATCCATTCCTGATTAAAACGCTTCAAAGTATAGGGATAGAGGGAACATTCCTGAACTTCATAAATCTATCTATGAAAGACCCACAGCAAATATCATCCTCAATGGGAAAAAACTTGCGTCCTTCCCATTGAGATCAGGAACATGACAAGGATGCCTACTGTCACCACTCTTGTTCAACATAGTATTAGAAGTCCTAGCAACAGCAATCAGACAAAAAAGAGAAATAAAAGGTATCCAAATTGGCAATGAAGAAGTCAAACTTTCTCTCTTCGCAGATGACATGATTCTTTATATGGAAAACCCAAAAGACTCCACCCCCAAACTACTAGAACTCATACAGCAATTCAGCAACGTGGCATATACAAAGTCAATGTACAGAAATCAGTGGCTTTCTTATACACTAACAATGAAAATACAGAAAGGGAAATTAGAGAATCGATTCCATTTACTATAGCACCAAGAACCATAAGATACCTGGGAATAAACCTAACCAATGAGGTAAAGGATCTGTATTTAAGGAACTACAGAACACTCATGAAAGTAATTGAAGAAGACACAAAAAGATGGAAGACCATTCCATGATCTCGGATCGGAAGAATAAACATTGTTAAAATGTCTATACTGCCTAGAACAATCTATACTTTTAATGCCATTCTTATCAAAATTCTACCAGTATTGTTCAAAGAGCTGGAGCAAATAATCCAAAAATTTGTATGGAACCAGAAGATACCCTGAATCACTAAGGAAATGTTGTAAAACAAAAATAAAACTGGGGGCATCACGCTACCTGATTTCAAGCTTTACTACAAAGCTGTGATCACCAAGACATCATGGTTCTGGCATAAAAACAGACACATAGACCAGTGGAACAGAGTAGAGACCCCAGATATGGACCCTCAACTCTATGGGCAAATAATCTTCGACAAAGCAGGAAAAAATATACAGTGGAAAAAAGAGTCTCTTCAATAAATGGTGCTGGGAAAACTGGGCAGCTATATGTAGAAGAATGAAACTTGACCATTCTCTTACACTGTACACAAAGATCAACTCAAAATGGATAAAAGACCTCAACATGAGACAGGAATCCATCAGAATCCTAGAGGAGAACATAGGCAGCAATCTCTTCGATATCAGCCACAGCAACTTCTTTCAAGATATGTCTCCCAAAGCAAAGGAAACAAAAGCGAAAATAAACATTTGGCACTTCATCAAAATTAAAAGCTTCTGCACAGCAAAGGAAACAGTCAACAAAACAAAGAGGCAACCCATGTAATTGGAGAAGATATTTGCAAATGGCAGTACAGACAAAAGGTTGATATCTAGGATCTATAATGAATTCCTCAAACTCAACACACACAAAACAGACAAGCATATTAAAAAATGGGCAGAAGATATGAACAGAGACTTCTCCAATGAAGACATACAAATGGCTATCAGACACATGAAAAAATGTTCATCATCACTAGCCATCAGGGAGAATCGAATTAAAATCACATTGAGATATCACCTTACACCAGTTAGAATGGCCAAAATTAACAAGACAAGAAACAACATGTGTTGGAGAGGATGTGGAGAAAGGGGAACCCTCTTACACTGTTGGTGGGAATGCAAGTTTGTGTAGCCTCTTTGGAGAACAGTGAGGAGATTCCTCAAGAAATTAAAAATAGAACTTCCCTATGACCCTGCAGTTGCACTCCTGGGTATTTACCCCAAAGATACAGATGTAGTGAAAAGAAGGGCCATCTGTACTCCAATGTTTGTAGCAGCAATGGCCATAGTCGCCAAACTGTTGAAAGAACCAAGATGCCCTTCAATGGACAAATGGATAAGAAGATGTGGTCCATATACACTATGGAGTATTATGCCTCCATCAGAAAGGATGAATACCCAACTTTTGTAGCAACATGGACAGGACTGGAAGAGATTATGCTGAGTGACATCAGTCAAGCAGAGAGAGTCAATTATCATATGGTTTCACTTATTTGTGGTGCATAACAAATAGCATAGAAGACATGGGGAGTTAGAGAGGAGAAGGGAATTGGGGGAAATTGGAAGGTGAGGTGAACCATGAGAGACTATGGACTCTGAAAAACAATCTGAGGGTTTTGCAGGGTAGGGGGTGGGAGGTCGGGTTACCAGGTGGTGGGTATTATAGAGGTTACGGATTGCATGGAGCACTGGGTGTGGTGCTATTATGGGTGAATACTATTATGACGAAAATAAATAAAAAATTTAAAAAAACAAAGCAAAAAGGAAATATAAATTAAAAATGCATGAAAAACTTCAATCTTATTTACATGCAAATGTAATAATTCACAAAAATTTTAAAGTTTTAATTAATGGATTCAAATCCACCTGATAGGATATCACTAGGGGCTTAGAGATAGGATTCTACACCTTTTTCTGAATTTTAGTATTTTGACTGATGACTTTAATGAAGGCATACAA
>NC_081575.1:24771949-24795789 GCF_022355385.1 Mustela nigripes | reverse complement strand
TTTTTTTTTTTTTTTTTTTAATTTTTTATTTTTATAAACATATATTTTTATCCCCAGGGGTACAGGTCTGTGAATCACCAGGTTTACACACTTCACAGCACTCACCAAATCACATACCCTCCCCAATGTCCATAATCCCACCCCCTTCTCCCAAACCCCCTCCCCCCGGCAACCCTCAGTTTGTTTTGTGAGATTAAGAGTCACTTATGGTTTGTCTCCCTCCAAGGCAATATGCTTCAGTGATTGTTTGCTGTTAATATATACTTTTTAAGGACTTTATTTATTAGAGAGAGCGAGTGAGTGAGAAAGAGCACAAGCTGGGAGGGGTGGAGAAGCAGAGGGACAGGGAGAGCAGGCTCCTCACTGAACAGGAGGCTAGATATGGGCTCCATCCTGGGACTCTAGGATCATGACCTGAGCCAAAGGCAAACCTGTAACTGTAACTGACTGAGCCACCCAGGCACTCCTACTGTTAATATAATCTCATGCAAAGGAAATAAAATCTGAGTCCTAGCTTTTAACTGTATACATGGAGTGTGAGGTCTGAGGAGGGTCTGTCTTGATAGGTTTGCACTTAACAAAGATTTGGAGCTTTTTGTTCACTGGATGTGTAAAGGCAAAATCATACACACACACACACACACACACACACACACATATCGTCACAAAAGCCTGTACAAGTTTAAGGTACTTTTTGATGTCTAGTGCTCTAAACAAATGAAAGAAAGCATAGTGTCACAATACTTTATACCAGCCAAACCACATCTTCTATATTATGCTCAGTTCTAGGCACTATATTTGAAGGCTCACAATGATAAACTGGAACATATCTAGGGTCAGCGACAAGAATAGTAAAGTATATGGAAATGGTATCAGAAGGAATAGTTGTGTGGACTGAAGATATTTAGCCCAGGGTGGAAAACAGAGGAAATATAGTAGTAGTCTCCAAGTAGTTGAAGGACCATCATACGGAAAAGGGATTCCTTTTTTTTTTTTTTTTTTTTTTTTTTTGGCATGGTTTCAGAGGGAAGAACTAGAACCAATAAGAATTTGCATGATATATTTTGACTTGGTATAAGGAAATATTTTCTGACCATTAATGCTATTTAACAATGGCTGATGAGTGACATCATGTTTCATTTCAGTGGAAGTTTTAAAGCAGAGGCTATAAGCCAATACTACAACAGTATTTCAGGATTGGTTTCTTCATTGTATAAGCATCAATCTAAAATATGGAAAACCGTGGTTCTCAAACTTTAGAATAAATCCTATAAGGAGGAATCATCAGGAATTGGGGCATAACTACATATTTTCTTAATACCATAAGTGATTCTGATACAAATGGTTCACAGCCCAACTTTGAGAAACCTAAATTAATTTATTATCAAATGGTAATATGTAAAGTTCTGTTTCTTCTGAGGTGAAAAGAAGAAAATGGTTAACATGAGATTAATAATATTTTAGCCATTCTGAAATTTGCTGTTAACTAGAAGAGTTTTAAAACCACTCATTTAATAATATTAGCCTAACCCATGAAGTAGGATATAATTCTGGGTATAAATTTCAATAGTTTTCATTAAAGACCAGATAAGTGTTAAAAACCTTGCTTGTAACTTTTAAATGATATTCATTTGTTTGTTTTTTGCTGGGGAGGGAGAGGAAACACTGATCAACAACAATTAAGTGTGTTGTTTAATGTCTTGAAGTCCTCAATTTATTTTAAACATCTAACAGAACTTAGAGACATTTTTTTTAAGGGCCTTTGGCATAACCAGCATTTCTTGAATTATTATAGAACAAATAACTACTGGCAGGTAAATTATTCAGAAGAAATTAAAGTGTTACCAGAGAATTTAAAAAGACCTTTTGGTTTTTCTTTCTCTAAATTTGCAAAAGAAAAGCAGCTAAGGAATTGGAAATGAAACCTGAATACTAATATATTACTTACTCTCCTGCTATTTGGGAAAGCTCATTCTTTGTATTTCTCTGTATGTACTTTCTAACGACCATTAGAGCTCAAATCAAGGGAAAAATAATTTCTCCGTGTATGTAGAAAACTACTTGATTTAAGCAAGGAAAAGAAATTATCTAAAATGAAGTTAGTTTTGTCTTCCCAGGCATGTAATTATTAGGCAACTTAACATCACTATTTTTGTCTGCATTTACTTTTATTTGTTTATTTATTTGTTTGTTTATTTATACTAGTTATGAGTGGGAAGAATTTAAATCAGGAGTCCCCTCTTCCATCTACTTCCAAAGGGACTCACCTACCTTGAGCTCTTAAAGCCAGTTTTTTCTGTGTCTAGGTTCTATGCCAATCTCTCAGAGTTTTGTGAAGTGCTAGATGATTTCTTATGTAATAAATAAATGTGTCAGTGATTCCTGAAGGCATTATTTTCAAGGGAATGACATATGAACTGAATCTTTGACTCTGTGGTCAATCAATGTAAGAGAGAATTTTGAGCAGGCAGATCCTAATAGTTTTCCTCAAATCACTCTATATACCAGTTTGCCCTTGCTGGTTACTTGCTCCATTGATTGGTTTGGCCAGTCAGGTCTTTTAGTATGAGTACCCTCTTTTGAGTACATGTCTTTCCCTCTGCTTAGCATCTTGGCACCTGGATTTGGTGAGAACATTTTTTGTGACTGTAAGAAAGTTGGGTGGATTGTTTCAAACACCAAGTACTTGCTATGATTTTTGCTCACTTATTCACCAAGAAATGCCTTCCCCACGAATGAAAGAGAATATTGGGCACAAAGCTTATGACAGCATGATCTTTTGTCAAATTGGTTTGGGGCAACTGAATTAATGCAGCAACTAAAGCCAGACACTTCCTCCAGAGCCATCAAGAGTTCAAAAAGGGATGAATCTGTCCCCAAAGCAGAGCAACGAGCAGTTGCAAGAGAAAACTCCTACCCAAGAGAATGATATAGAATGTGTCATTTTTTTTGGATGATCTTTTATAGGGTGATCAAGAGGCTTTCATTTAGTGAATACATTTGCTCACTCAGTTTTGGAGAGTCGCCCTTCATTTATTCTTTCCCTTTGGAAGTACTTTCGAGTGCAAATTACTGCTATCAGAAACCTTGAACTGAGAGGCTATTATTCTCCTTGCTCAGATTAAATTAATTTTGAACAGTTTAATGCAGCATGTCCGAGCTGCAAGTCCAAGTGGTGTCAAATCTATTTCTCTGTTTTTTTAAGCTGCACCTTCAAGGGCAGTATGATTCATGGTGAATGTGTTCTTCTAATGTCTTGCTAAGCGTTATTATTTTCTTTCATTTGCAAGTCATGAGGCTACAAATGTTAACCATTCTCTCCCTAACATTGTATAAAGAATGCATGATTTAAGCCAGGCTGATTTTCCAAAAGGGAGCTTATTACATTTACTTGCTTTACAAATGAAATAAAGAAAAAATACTCTGGATCAAAGCAAGAAGTTTAAAAAGCTAATGAAACATTAGAGAGAGAACTGCCTTGAGAAGCATTGCGACATCATCACTGTTGTGTTAAAAAGAAATTATCTTGATCTAGGCCTATGTAATAAAATAAAGAGGTTTTAATGATTGGCTATATAATTCTGTTTGTGTTTTTGCAGGGCTGCAAGGGGAAAAAAAGGATATAAATCTACTTATTTCTCTCTTACAGTTCAGGCAGTCTCTCCAGTATTCACTCTCTCTGAAGTGTCATTGAAATGTATATTGAAGTTTTTTTCTGTGTTATTGTAGAGCAAACAGGCAAAAGAGTGCCAGTTGATTAATGACAGAGTGGAAGATGGGCTTTAAGCAGTTAGAGGTCTCAAAAACCTATCAATCTTGTGTCTATGTAAAGTACTTAAACTGTACAAGTCTAGGACAATCTTTTCTACAACTCTAATCACTAGTCTTGTGGATTAAGCAAATTAATGTTTTTAAAGGTTCTTAATGAAAACTGATGAAAACACTATATTGAAATCTTCCTTTGGAAAAGGAGGAGGCAATGATCAAGGGTATTGTCCTTTCAAAAGCTGAATAAGCATGTTGCTCTTATAATACTAATTTTATTTTATTACTTTATTTTATTTTATTTTTTCAGTGTTCCAAGATTCATTGTTTATGCACCATACCCAGTGTTCCATGCAATACTACATTTTTTAAAAGATGAAATACACTTATGTCAACTTACTTAGTAGAAATGAATAATTGTTAAAATCCAAAAGATAAACATAATAATACTATAATTTTATGACATCAATGCTAAGATCATTTGACTCCTTTAACTTTAGTCTATATCAAAATACAAGAATCTGTAACTCATGAAAACTTAACTGGGATTCTGGCACCGCCTTTGAAGAAGGACACTATAATGTCAAATAACATGTAGAAAAGGACCAAAAGAGCCTGCAAGAAATAGGGTGAGGGATAGAGGGGAAGGAGAACCAGAAGGGCTGCCATATGAGCATAGACTAAGTTGATTAATTTTTTTTCAAACACAGAGTCTGAAATCCAAGTCTCTAAGGTAGTAAGGGGATGGACTGAATATATGTGGATTTGTTTACTAAATGCTAGATTATCAAAGTTAATGGACCTCCTTGAAGTTGGAGGACAGTAGCATACTGAAAAGGAGTAGGTTTGAATCTCAGTTTCACCATTTCTTAGCTATATAATCTTGAGGAGTTTATTTAAATAGTCAGTGTCTCTATTTTCTCATTTACAAAATAAGAGTAATAATAATACCTAATTCATGAGTTTGTTGTGAGGATGAAATGATTTAATATATGTAAGGTGCTCAAAACGGTGTCTAGTATATGGTAATCACTATGTAAATATTATTTTTAAAAAAGCATGAGTCAGTGCAAAATAGTAATCCATATATGGAATGTAATTACCCTACAAGGTGGTAGAGAAGGTTTCTATTAAAGAATGAAACCTCTATAATTGTTATTCAAGCCAAGAATATTTGGGAAGTGACTTCTGATGTTGACATCAAGGATAACCAAGTTTCTTGTCAGTATATGTTTAGGTTCTCTAGGACTTTATGTAGCTTAGTAGACGTTCCTTGTAATATAGCATAATTGAATTATACTAGGAGTCAGCAGGCCTCGATTTTTGTACGGATTTTGACATTTAAAAGTTAAACCTTTGGGAGTCTTGTTCAAGTTTTTAGGTCTTCAAATTAAAATGAAAATTAGTATACCTTCCTCTCTCACAACGTATTGTTGTGAAGCAAATAAATACATGAAAAGGCTGTGTAGATGATGAAGCACTGTACAAATAAAAGGCAGTGTTCTTATATTCTGTTGTCATGAGAGCTCATAAAAGATAGGATGATGTTCTGGCTGATCTACTTTCTATCTCTTATTTATCTAATCTACTTGAGCACATGTTACTCCTTATCTTACTGTACTTCCTTGCAAGACTTGATGCTGTTCAACATTCACTTTTGAAATGGTCCTGTCACTTCCTGGACACTAGATTTGCTTGCTTGTTTGTTTTGTGTTGCTTCCCTTTCTATATTTCTTAATATCCTTTCCCAATCTGTCTCCATCAATCTCCTTGCTCTACTCACCCTCTAAATACTTTTACCTTTTATGGGTATTTTATACTTTGTCCCTACCACGCTTACATATATGTATTCTTTAGTCAGGGTTATCCAGAGAAACAGAACAAATAGAATGTGTGTGTGTGTGTGTGTGTGTGTGTGTGTGTGTGTGTGTGCATGTGCGTGCATATATGCATGTGTATACACACTAATATAATATATATATAATTATATTTATAAAATAAATTGGCTCACATAATTCTGGAGTTTAGCAAGCCTAAAATCTGCATTGCGTGTTGGCAGCCTGGGAAAGTCAACAATATAGTTCCAGTCTGAAGATGATCTTCTATAGAACCAGGAAGAGCCGATGTTGCAAATGAAGTCTGAAGGTAATCTGCTGGAGACTTCTTCCCTGCTCAGAAGAAGCTAGTCTTCTTGTTCTATTCAGATCTTCAACTGATTGTATGAGTCCAACCCACATTATAGAAGGCAATTTGCTTTTTCATATTTTCATTCTTAGGTAATGATTCAGAAATCTTGGAGTCATTCTTGACATTCTTCCTTTCCCTGACTAAATGCACAATTAGTCATCAAGTGTAGATTTTACCCCTCAAATCATTCTCAGATCTGTATCTGTCTATTTTTATGGTCAGTTTGAACCCACAAAAATCTGAATTATTGCAGCTATCTGCTAATTTGTCATCTCTAATACTTGTCTCCTTTAATTTTTATTATCATTCTTAAATTCAAATCTGATTATGCTATTCTTTACTTAAAATTCTTCAATCACTCTTCATATTTAATAGTATGAATATAAAAACCTTCTGGATAACCTTCTGGATAAAGTTTTTGTGAGCCAAAGTACATTACTATGAGTGACTGCTACTTGTTAACCAATTATAGCTTTATCATTACTCTAGGCTTCCCTCCCTATAAATGCAGTTAATTAAGATGCCCAAAGAATTGGACCCACTCCCTGACTGCACGCAATACAAAGCAAGCCCTTGCTTCCTTAGACCCTCCACAATATCATTCAAACATTCAAAGCCTAAATTCTACTATAATTCTTCCTAACATCTTCTTACTGAAGACACTGCAATGAGAAATAAACCCAGCTTGTTCACCTATAGGTATGTTCCTGCTGGTCTTTGGCTGAAAGGCATTGGCAATATAATAAACCTCTTATGAGAACTTATATAAAAAATTAATTCTAGTTAAAATTTGCTAGTTTACAGTTTCAGATGAATCCCATTTTGAGTAAACAGTGATTAACTGATCTGTCTTACAAACCTATATTATCGTTATTAAGTTTGCTTAAAGTGAGGCCATACCTATGTTCAGATTTCAGTTCAATAAATGACTAGCAAAGACCACCTTGAAAACTTACTCAGCTTCTAACATACCTGTCGCAATGGTATTACTCATATGGAGGAAATAGATTTGATTAAAGGGTCATATGTGTCACTTTCCCCTAGACAACAAATCAAATATTATACAAAACACAAATCAAACACAATCTGCCAAAACAAAATGAATATAATGCAACTAATGGTATTCTTTCAAAAGAAAATTTGCTTCAAGAATGCATTTGGGGTGCTTGGGTGGCTCAGTTAGGGCATAGGACTGTTGATCTTGTATTTGTAAGTTTGAGTCTCATGCTGGATTTATTTATTTTTTTTTAAAGATTTTATTTATTTATCAGAGAGAGTGGGGGGGGGGGAGCAAGCACAGGCAGACAGAATGGCAGGCAGAGGCTGAGGGAGAAGCAGGCTCCCTGCTGAGCAAGAAGCCCGATGTGGGACTCGATCCCAGGACGCTGGGATCATGACCTGAGTTGAAGGCAGCTGCTTAACCAACTGAGCCACCCAGGCGTCCCATGAGTCTCATGCTGGATTTAGACATTACTTAAGAATAAAGTCTTGACTTATTTATTTTTCTCCAATTTTTTATTTACATTTCAGTTAACATACAGTGTAATATTAGTTTCAGGTGTACAGTATAGCTATTCAACAATTCCATTCATTACCCAGTTCTCATCACAACAAATGCCCTCCTTTTTTTAAAGATTTTATTTATTTATTTGACAGACAGAGATCACAAGTAGGCAGATAGGCAGGCAGAGAGAGAGGGGGAAGCATATTCCCTGCTGAGCAGAGAGCCCAATGCGGGGCTTGATCCCAGGACCCCGAGAACATAACCTGAGCTGAAGGCAGAGGCTTAACCCACTGAGCCACCCAGGTACCCCAACAAATGCCCTCCTTAATATCCATCACCTATTTAACCCATCCCCCACCCACATCCCTTCCAGTAACAAAGTATTTTAAAAATACATTCAAATAATTGGAAACTTTATTTATAGGATCCAGTGCTGCAGCTTTATTTTAAAATAATTATATAACTTTTTTGGTTTACTGTCATAAACTATGCTAGACTACAATATTTGTGATATATTTTTTGCCAGTATATTTGTTAAGTGCTTAGTTTTTAAATTACTAGTAAGAGTAGTGTGCTGTATATAAATTAACTCTTATTCTGGTAATATTTTTATGTTTGTCCTATTAATTATGGCTATATGTACTCTTACATTCATATTCTAGATACATTTTAAAGAACAATTTCCCCCAGAACTCCAGCCAATAGATATGCATTCCTATACCAAGAACCTGTGATAGCCAAACTAGCTAATTCTGGTCTAGAAATGTCAAGTAGTAATGCGCCTAATCTTTCCTTTTTTCCTGATCCCAGTTGCCCCCTTGGGTAAATATCATCCTGTTCTACCCCATATATATTTTACTTTTTATAAAATTGTGGTAAAAAACATATAAAATTTAATATCATAACCATCTAAAATTTTATAGTTCAGTAGTCCCAAGTACATTCACTTTGTTGTGCAATAGGTCTCCAGAACTTTTCCGTCTTATAAAACTGAAATTTTATGACTATTAAACAACTTCTCATTTTCCCTTCATCCCAGCTACAGATAACCACCATTTTATATTCTGTTGCTATTAATTTAAGTTCTTTAGGTACTTTATATAAATGGAATCATATAATATTTGACTTTGTTGCTGGCTTATTTAACTTAGGACAATGTTGTCAATGTTCATCTACATTGTAGCATGAGACAAGAATTCTTCCTCCTCCCACTTCTCCCCCTCCTCTTCTTCCTCCTTTTTTCAGTGTGTTCTACTTTAAGACATAGTATTTTATGTGGTTAGTGTCATACAGAGAAATTATTACAGTATGCAATTTTTCCTCTGAAAATTTGCACATGTTGAATAATTTCTTCATGAGCATTGTTCAATTCAGTTAAGACACAGAGTGGAAGGCTTGGAAAGTTATATTTCTTCTTGGAAAGGTAATCTCACCACTCACGTTGCTTTTCTTTAGAGTCTTCTTCAGATTTCATAATGTCTGTGACCATTATAACTGTTGACCATCAGGGAAAAAATGATTTCTTCTATACAGCTATGTAATGTTTTAGGGGTTTTTTCTTCCTTTCTAAGATCAAATAATATTCTATAGTATGTATATACCACAATTTTTTTTATTCATTGATCAGTTGAACATTTGGATTGTTTCTACCTTTTGGCTATTGTGAATAATGCTATGAATGTAGGTGTGCAAGCATCTCTTTGAGACCCTGCTTTCACTTCTTTTGGATATATGCCAAAAAGTGGGATTGCTATATCATATGGTAGTTATATTTTTAATTTTTGGACTAATGAATATAGTTGAACTGCCAAAAGGTGTGTCAAATATGAGATACAATTCTTAAAACATTCTTGGGAAAATGAGTTGCTAAATATTTTTAGAGTTTGGAAGTATACAGTCTCAAAAATTTTCCTAGTATAAAGGAACTCTAAAGTTGGTACATGGAAATGAAAATGGAAACTGGAGACATAGCCAAGTCTGTTACATATTTGGAAAGGTAAATATGTTACAACAATTTCTTTACAACTTTGGCTTTCTAAATATGAAAGAATTTCTTCCATTTACATTATAGTAACCACTTTTTGGGTTTCCTTTCCTTTCCTTTCTTTTTTATCTTTTGTCCTTCCAGAAAAAACAATGCTTTTTATATTCAGAGGTGACGCTCTTGCCAGCTAAAGTTTTTATTAGGTGTATTGCTGCTAGTATGAATAATGTTCATACTTCTGAGTATATGCTATTGCCTAAGCTCTTTCTTGGAAATGATAAAAATATATTTTGACCCTTTTTTTCATCCTGTCAAATTTAACCCCATCATTTTAATTGTATTTATTTAAGTATTATAAATGATTTCTTAAAAACTATGGCTACCACCAGTATTATTGAATTATATCGAGTACAGTTTAATTTTCTCTTATTTTAGGAATTTAAAATACACAAAGTTGCCTTTTTATATTTTTTCAAGAATGTAAAGTTATCAAAACTCTTTTTCTTAACTATTGTATGGTATACTTCTATGTTAATGTTAAGTATTTTCTATATGAATCAGTGAATGAATAAGTAAACAGTTAATCACTAGTATAGAGCACTGTTTCTAATAATAAAACTATGGAGAATAATTGTTTATTTGATTCAGCAGAGGAGATGGCTTCCCTAAATATCTGGAATATGGGATTTTTAATGGTCACATGTTAGACAGTAAGGTAGGGATTACAGTGGATATTTAAGGTTACAGAATGAAAAAGAGATTCTATAAATGAAACATGTGGTTGAGGGGACACCTGGGTGGCTCAGTTGGTTAAGCAGCTGCCTTCGGCTCAGGTCATGATCCCAGCGTCCTGGGATTGAGTCCCACATCGGGCTCCTTGCTCCACGGGGAGCCTGCTTCTCCCTCTGACTCTGCCTTCCACTCTGTCTGCCTGTGCTTGCTCTCGCTCTCCCTCTGAAAAATAAAAAAATAAAAACATTAAAAAAAAAAAAAAAAAAAAAAAAAAAAAAAAAAAAAGAAACATGTGGTTGATAATAATATCGGTTAAACAGTCTGTATCTGAAGACAAAATAAATGGCAGATGCAACAACGCAAAACCAAAATTCTCTGACAATAAGACGCTAAAATAGAAAAAAACCCAAAATCTTAAAGGAAAAGTTCTCAGTTTTTCCATACTGATTATGATGTTGGCTGTGTTTTTTTTTTAAGATTTTATTTATTTATTTGACAGAGATCACAAGTAGGCGGAGAGGCAGGCAGAGAGAGAAGGGGGGAAGCAGGCTCCATGCCGAGCAGAGAGCCCGATGTGGGGCTCAATTCCAGGACCCTGGGATCCTGACCTGAGCCAAAGGCAGAAGCTTTAACCCACTGAGCCACCCAGACACCCTGGCTGTGGGTTTTTCATATAAAGCCTTTATCCTGCTGATGTATGTTCCCTCTAAACCTGCTTTGCAGAGGGTTTTCATCATGAATGGATGCTGTACTTTGTCAAATGATTTTCTCTATCTATTGAAGTAACCATAAGGTGTTTAGTCTTTCTCTTATTGATATGGTATACCACATTGATTGTTTTGTGAATATTGAACCATCTTTGAATACAAGGAATAAATCCCACCTAACCGTGGTGGATTTTTTTTTTTTTTATGTATTGTTGGATTCGGTTTGCTAATATTTTGTTGAGGATTTTTGAATCTATATTTATGAGAGATATTGGCCGATAGTTCTCTTTTTAGTGGTGTCTTTATCTGGTTTGGTATCTGGGTGATACTGGCTTCATAGAAGGATTTTGGAAGTTTCCCTTCCTCTTCTATTTTTTGTAGTAGTTTGAGAAAAATGGTATTAACTCTTCTTTAAATGTTGGGTTGAATTTGCCTGTGAAGCTGTCTGGTCCTGGACTTCAATTTTTTTTGGAGTTTTTGATTACTGACTCTATTACTTTGCTTGTAATTTGTTTGTTAAAATTTTCTATTTCTTCCTGCTTTAGTTTTGGTAGATTATATGCTTCTAGGAATTTATCTATTTCTTCTAAGTTGTCCAACTTGTTGGCATATAGGTCGTGATATTCTGTTACAATTCTTTGCATTTCTGTGGTGTTGGTGGTGTTGATTGTTACTTCTCTCATTTGTGATTTTGTTTATTTGGGCTCTCTTTCTCTCTGATGAGACTGGGTACAGGTTTATAAATTTTATTGAACTTTTCAAAGATCCAGTTCCTGTTTTCATTGATCTGGTCTACTGATTTTTTTAAAAATTTACATATCATTTATTTTTTTTATTTTTTTTTTTTAAAGATTTTATTTATTTATTTATTTGACAGAGAGAGAGAGATCACAAGTAGGCGGAGAGTCAGGCAGAGAGAGAGAGAGAGAAGCAGGCTCCCGCTGAGCAAAGAGCCCGATGCGGGGCTCGATCCCAGGACCCTGAGATCATGACCTGAGCCGAAGGCAGCGGCTTAATCCACTGAGCCACCCAGGCGCCCCCATATCATTTATTTTTACTAGTCTATTATTTTCTTCCTTCTGCTGATTTGGGGTTTTGTTTGTTATTCTTTTTCTAGATTATTTAGGTGTAAGTTTAGGCTGTTTATTTGAAATTTTTCTTGCTTCTTGAGATAGGCCTGTATTGCTATAAACTTCCATCTTAGAACTGCTTTTGCTGCATCCAAAATATTTTGGACAATTTTGTTTTTATTTTCATTTATCCCCAAGTAATTTTTTAATTTCCCCTTTGATTTCTTGGTTGCCCACTCATTGTTTAGTAACATGTTATTTAACTTCCATGTATTTGTGTATTTTCCAGATTTTTTCTTGTGGTTGATTTCTAGTTTCATAATGTTGTGGTCAGGAAAGATGCATGCATAGTATGACTTTGACTTTTTTTCAATTTGTTGAAACTTGTTTTGTGGTTTAACATGTGATCTATTCTGGAGAATTTTCCATGAGAACTTGCAAAAAAAAACATGTATTTTGCTGTTTTAGGCTGAAATGTTCTGAATATGTTTGTTAAATCCATCTGGTCCAGTGTGTCATTCAAAGCCATTGTTTTCTTACTGATTTTATGTTTGGATGATGTGTCCATTGATGTGAGTGGGATGTTAGAGTCCACTATTATTGCTATATTATTGTTAATTATTTTCTTTCTGTTTGTTATTCTTTCATGTTTTGGGGTGCTCCCTATTGAGTTCATAAATATTCACAATTGTTATATTTTCTTGTTGGATTGTCCCCTTTTTATTACCTAGTGTCCTTCTTTATCTCTTGTGACAGTCTTTATTTTAAAGTCTATTTTGTCTGATATAAGTATTACTACCACAGTTTTCTTTTTACATCTGTTTGCATGAAAAATATTTCTCCATCCTCCCATTTCCAATCTGTAGGTGTCTTTAGGTCTGAAATGGGTCTCTTGTAGACAGCATATAGATGGTTCTTGGTTTTTATATTCATTCTGTCACCCTATGTCTTTTGATTGAAGTGTTTAGTCCATTTACATTCAAAGTAATTATTGATAGATATGGATTTATTGCCATTTTATTACTTGTTTTGGGATTGTTTCTGAAGACTTTCTCTGATCCTTTCATGTCTTTTTCTCTTTCATGCTTTGCTGGTTTTCTTTAGTGAAATATTTGGACTCTTTTTTTTTTCTTTATTCTTTGCAGATCTATTAGTGGCTTTTGACTTGTTTTGTTTTGTTTTTAGATTTTATTTATTTATTTGACAGATAGAGATCACAAGCAGGTAGAGAGAGAGGATGAAGCAGGCTCCCCACTGAGCAGAAAGCCTGATGTGGGGCTCGATCCTGGGAACCGGAGATCATGATCTGAGCTGAAGGCAGAGACTTAACCCACTAAGCCACCCAGGCACCCTTTAACTTGTGTTTTACATTAAATTTGTATATAAAATCTTCTGCATGTAGTAGTCACTATTAACTGGATGGTCCCTGAAGTTTGAACCCATTCTTTACTCTTCTGGCCCCAGGCTTTAGGTATATAATGTCATATTTTATATCCTTTTATTTTATGAATCCTTTGACTGATTTTTATAGTAATACTTGTTTTTACTGCTTTTGTGTTTTTCACGTTTCAGTCTCTCACTTATGGTCTTACTTTTCATACTCTCACTGTGGTCTTTCCTTCCTACTGAAAGAGTTAGTGGTCATGAACTCCTTAGTTTTTGTTTGTCTGAGAAATTCCTTATCTCTCCTATTCTGAAGGATAGCCTTGCTGGATAGAGTACTCCTAGCTACAGAATTTTCACATTCAACACTTTGAATATATCATGCCACTACTTTCTGGTCTACAAAAGCTCTGCTAAAAAATCTGCTGGTAGACTTATAATGTTTCCTTGTATATAATTGTCTTGTTTTCTATTGTCATTTTTAATTTTTTTCTTTATCACTACTTTTTGCCATTTTAATTAATATGGGTCTTGGGTGTGGACCTGCTTGGTTTGAATTTTTGGGGAGATCTCTATCCATATCCTGGATCTGTGTATCTGTTTACTTCCCCAGAAGTAAACAGATACACAGATCCAGGGGAAATTTTCAGTTATTATTTATTTAAATACATTTTCTGTATCCTTTTGTCTCTCTTATGAGACCCCTATAATGTGAATGTGATGGAGTCACTGAGTTTTTTAAGACTATTCTCAATTTGCATAATTTCCTTTCTTCTACTTTGCTCAGCTTGGTTACTTTTCATTACTCTGTCTTCTAGGTCATTAATTCATTCCTCTGCTTCATTTAGCCTGCTATTTATTCCATGAAGTGTATTATTGATTTCATTCATTATATTCTTGATCACTATTTGGTTCTTTTTTCATCTGTGTTAGTGGTCTTAGTGGTGTCCACCACTCTTTTCTCCAGTCCAGTGAGTATCTTTTTGATCACTGCTTTGACTTCTCTATCAAACATATTATTTATATACAATTTGCTTAGGCCTCTTGCTGTGGTTTAGTCCGGTTCTTTCACTGGGACATATTCCTCTGTCCCCACATTTTGTCTAACACTCTGTGTCTGCTTCTTTGTATTAGAAAATTCAGCTACTTCTCTTGCTCTCAATGATAATAGCCTTATGAAGAATAGGTCCAATAGTGGCCTGCAGTGCAGTGTCCTTTATTCCTCAAGGCATGGCGCTTCAGGGGGTTTCTCCTATGTGTGTTGCATGTGCTCTCCTATTGAGTTTTTTTGGTTAAGTCTGGTTGCCTTCAGAGGCTCTCGTTGCCTGTTGTGGGCAATATTTTATCCCAAGCAGAGGTGGGACATGTTTTAACAATGTGTGCAGTGGTGTGTTTGTGAAATGACACCTGCCCCTGTCACCACTGGAACTGAGGTCCCACAAAATGTGTGGGTTGGGAGAAACTGGTGTTGGCAATGTTTGCAGCAGTCTTCTGGGAAGGGTGCTTGTGGTGCCAGGACTACAGCAAGTGTGATGGGGAAGTGTGGACCACTGAAGCCTGGTGGAGGGGGGTTTGGAGCAAGCAAATTAAGTAATGAGTGTTGGTGTTGTGCTGGTTCCTGCAGGTAGCTGTTGTATATGCTGGGATGTGAGAGAGGGAAATGATGCCTTCTAGCTCCTTTGTTCATGGAGGAGTTCCCTTATGATTCCTGTCTTTCTGAGTCATGCTCACCCTCCCTCCTGTCTACACGTGACATTTATTCAAACTGCTGCTTCTACACTGTGTCCACGGGGACTGTTTGCTATGATGTCACTGTAAGGATGGTTACTCTGCTTCCCAAGGTTTTTAGGGCGCTGCCAGAGCAGAGTTTGCTGGTTTTCAAATTCCAGGCTTTAAGTCCTTCTGGTTGTAAGAATTCACAAAATTTGGGCCCTCTCCCATTTAAGGGCAAACATGTGGATTCATCTTCCCTCTTTGTGGGTTGCCAGTGTGAAAGTCCGTTCTTTGTCCTTCTCCACACCACCAGCTCCTTCCCTACAGAGGAATGCCATGGTCTGTTTTGTTCCCAGACCACATCTTCACTCTTCCTACCTTCCTCAATGTGGTCACCTTTTTACCTTTAGTTGTGGAATTTGTTCTGCCAGTCTTAGATTGTTTTATGGGTTATTTCTTCTGATGTGTTATTTATTTGTATCTATGAGACAGATGAGCCTAGGGTCAGTCCCCTGAGGTCAGAAAAACAAGTATGCCCTTTCCCACCATTTTTATTCAACATAGTGTTGGAAGTCCTTCCCATAACAATTAGACAACATAAAGAAATAAAAGACATCCAAATGCCTTGTGCATTTGGTAAGGAAGAAGTAAAACTCACTTTTTGCAGTTGACACAATATTATATATAGGAAAACTCTAAAGACTGTGCCAAAAACTATTAGAACTGATAAATGAATTTAAGTAAAGTCACAGGATAAAAAATAAATGTATGAAATCTGTTGCATTTTTACATAACAACAGTAAAATAGCAGAAAGTAAAATTAAGAAAACAATCCCATTTACAGTTGCACCAAAACCAATAAAATATCTTGGAATAAGCTTAAACAAGAGGTGAAAGACCTATATTCTAAAAACTAGAAAAAAATGAGTAAAGGAATTGAAGATAATGCAAAGAAATGGAAAGACATTTCATGCTCATGGTTTGAAAGAATAAATATTGTTAAACTGTCTGTACTGTCCAAAGTTGTCACTATCCAAATACCAACAGCATTTTTCTCAGAACTCTAACAACAAACCCTAAAATTTGTATGGAACCACAAAAGACCTCAAATCACCAAAACAATCTTGAAAAAGAAAACCAAACTGGAGGAATCACAATTCCAGACTTCAAGTATATTATAAATTGGTAGTAATTAAAACAGTATGGTACTCGTATAAAAATAGACACATATAGGTCAATGGAATGAAATAGAATAGAAAATCCAGGAATAAACCCATAATTATTATTACTATTTTAAAGATTTATTTATATATTTGAGAGAGAGAGAAAGTGTGAGGGGGTAGGGTCATAGGGAGAGTCTCAAGCAGGATCTATGCTGTGTGTAGAACCCCACATGAGGCTCGATCTCACGATCCTGAGATTATGACATGAGCCCAAGTCAAGATTCAGACACTTAAACAACTGCACTACCCAGGCACCCCAACCCACAATTATAAGGTCAATTAACTTTGGACAAAGGAGGAATTAATATACAATGGGAAAAAGACAATCTCTTTAACAAATGGTATTGGGAAAACTGGACAGCTAAATGCAAACAAAACAAAACAAAACAGAAAACTAGACCAGTTTCTTGTATCATACACAAAAATAAACTAAAAGTGGATTAAAGGCTTAAGTATGAGACCTGAAACCATAAAAACCCTTGAGCACAGACAGTAATTTCAGACATTTTTCTAGCTATGTCTCCTGAGACAATGGAAACAAAAGCATAACTAAACTATTGAACTACATCAAAGTAAAAATGTTTCTGCACAGTGAAGGAAAAAATTAACAAAACTTGAAGGCAATCTCCAGAATTAGAGAATATATTTGCAAATGATATATCTGATAAAGGGTTAGTATTCAAAATAAATAAAGAACTTCTGCAAATCAGCACTCAAAAACCAAATAATCCAATTAAAAAATGGGCAGAAGACATTTCTCCAAAGAAGACATCTAGATGGCCAACAGACATATGAAAAGATGCTCATCACCAGGGAAATGCAAATGAAAACTGCAATGAGATATCACCTCATACCTATCAAAATTGCTAAAATCCACAATACAAGAAGCAACAGGTATTGGTGAGGATGTGGAGAAAAAGTAAACCTTTTGAACTGCTGTTGGGAATGAAAACTGGTGCAGGCATTCTGGAGAACAGTATGGAGGTTCCCCCAAAAATTAAAAAATAGAACTACTCTACAATCCAGTAATCACACTACTATGCAGATTTACTCCCAAAATTCAAAAACACTAATTCAAAGGGATACATGCAACCTTATGATTATAGCAGCATTATTTTCAATAGCCAAGATATGGAAGCAGCCTAAGTATCCATCAACTGATGAAGGGATAAAGAAGATATGGTGTATATATAAAGAATTTTATTCAGCCATAAAAAATAATGAAGTGTTGCTATTACAAAGACATGGATAGAAAGTAGAATGCTAAGTGAAATTAGGCAGAGAAAGACAAGTACCATATAATCTCACTCACGTGGAATTTAAGAAACAAAACAAGCAAAAAAAGGAAAGAGGAAAGCTAAGAAACAGACTTACCTATATAGAACAAACCGATAGTTATCAGAAGGGATATGTGTAGGGGGGGTGAGTGAAATATGTAATGGGGATTAAATGATACACTTACCATGATGAACTAAAATAAATAAATAAATAACCTTTTTACATAATAACAGATATGTCTGGAAAATAAAATGAATAATGCTAATATGACCTCTTTAGATATTGGATATATTAAATATGATAATTAAATAGTAATATATATTTGTATGTTTTGTGCAAGATATGGGTGGAATCTAATATTTCTGATACACATATGAGTTTTCTAAACCATTTTAATTGTGTCAAGAATTCATTTACTTCATTCTGACACTTGATTATCAAATTGAATAATTTAGGGTCCAAGATTAAAGTGAATAAGTAAAGGGTTTTTTCCATCTTTTCCTTTTCTTCCATCATCATTAAAGTGAATAAGTAAAGGTTTTTTTCCCATCATTTTTCTTTTTTTCTTTAAAGCTCTATTGAAGTTTGATTGGCATATAAAAATACTCACAGTTAATGTACACATCTTGATGAATTTGACCATATGCTTTTGGAAGGGGGTAAAGGAGAATTATAGTTTTTAATGGTAAGATTTACTATGCTATAAATTCTATATGTATGTATTGTAAGGAACTTCAAAAAATGCACAATTGCTAATATCCTTTATTGTACATTTTCTCCATTTATATTAGTATATGTAATTTAAGATTTTTTTCAACTTACAACTTACTTATTCCTCAACTACTTATGAGTACATTATTAGCCATTGATGCTAATTATAGCTCAGAAATTTCAAAATCCCCAAATTGTATATTGGATTATATATATATATATATATATATATATATATACATACACATAGACATGTATTCATACATATTATATGTATCTGATATATATGTTGTATATGCATCTTTCACAGTGCTTTAGAGTTATAAATAATATACTGATTCTTTAAATGTCTTCTTTTATGGAGTCTTATTTTTGGCCTTAGTTGAAATATATAAACTCTGATTTCAGTTCTATTCAAAAGCCAGTACATATTTTTAAAATGTAAACAAAAACCTAGTGTTCTAGAGAATGGAACCAACAGGATATATTGAGAGATATATAGAAAGAGATTTATTATGAGGAACTAATTCATGTGATTATGGAGGATGAAAAGTCCAATGATTCACTGGAGACCTGATGGTGTGGTTCCAATCTAAACCCAAAAGCCTGAGAACCAACAGAACCAGTTGTGTACATCCCAGTTTAAGTCTGAAGGCCTAAAATCCAGGAGCACCAATGTCAGAGTAGGAGAAGATGGATGTTCCAGCTCAGTAAGAAAGCAAATTCACTCTTCCTCTGCCTTTTTGTTCTATTCATACTCCTGATGGATGAGATGATGCCTACTCACATTGGTGAGGGTGATCTTTACTCAGCCAGCAATTCAAATGCTAATCTCTTCTGTAAAGACCCTCACAGACGTACCAAAAAATAGTGTTTTTCCATTTATCTGGTCATCTCTTAGTGCAGTCAAGTTGATACATTAACAATCACAGCTAGGTAATATTATATTATGCCATATAGCATTGTTTGCAGTCTTATTAATAAGCTTAATTTAAAATTCATGTTTTAAACTGCCTTTATAATTGTAATAGAAATAATTGATTTTTTATGGTTATAAAGCAAATACATGTTCATAGTTGAAAATTGGGAAAGTAAAGAAAAGCATGAGAAAATAAGAATCTTGATTACTTTACCCAGAGATAATACTAGGACTAGGACCATAACCTCTATTCCATTTTCTATACATATTAACACAATTGCATATATTTGCTTTAATATTATAAACTATTTTACTGTAAAAATCATGAACATCTTACCATGCCATTTAATACTTTGATCAATACACATTTGTTTATTTTTTAAAAGCAGCATAGTATATGATTGCATGGACATATTGCAATTTAGTGAATTTTCCATTGTTAGATATTTGGTTAGTTTCAACATTTTACTATTATAAATGTTGACATTTTGAATAATGTTGTACATTACTATTCGGCTCTCAATATTTTCTCACAAAATATTTGATTGTTTAGAGAATAAAACAGATTTAGTGTCATTTAATTGCCCTATAGAAAGGTTATATGAATTTGTGCTCCTAACTAGAGTGTATGGAATTACTGTTCATGTATGATGACAATGATGATTAAAAAGGTTAAAAATGTTCCTTTCTTGTTTCAACTTCCATTTCTTTGATTACTGTGTATCTATAGAGCAATTGTTTGTAATGATATAGAAAATAATTATAATAATTATTATATAAGTATAGTTATTATAGTGATTACTATATATTGGTTATTATATATTCTTTGTTTTGATTTATAGATATACATATATGTTATCTGATATATATGGGTTTTGGATTGTGAAATTTCTGAGCTATAATTGGCATCAATGGCTAAAAATTGAAGTGAGGTTCAGTCAACATTCACTTAATAGATATAATATTTTATATGACTTATATAACACTCTCTGCCAGGCACCATTCTAAATACTACATATATAATACACATGCATATTTGTGTCAAAACATCTGGCAAAGCAACCTTGTATTTTTGACTATCCCATTTTCCAGCTGAGTAACTTGAAGCAAAAAGAGGCCAAATGACTTGCCAAAGTTACACAGCTACATGGTTAGAGATTGTTATTCCTAGGGTTGGAATTTGAATCCAGGTGGAGTCTGGCCCTACAGTCAACTCATAATTGCCACACCATACCACCTAGTAAATTTTTTCAGTACCTACTATGTGACATTGTGTCATAAGGGTTGGAACACTGAACAAAGTCAGGCATTGCACTTGCCAACTTAAATCATAGAGTCTGACTTGAGAGACGGTTATGACAAATATTATAAAAGAATTATTAAATTAAAATTTTATTGTAAGCTATAAAGCTTAAATCAAAGGTCTATGTGAACACCCAATTGAGACCTGACCTGGACTTAAGAGTCAGTGAAACCTTCTTAAAGGAAGGAAAGTTTAAGTTGTCAAATTAATGTCAGATTTTATTTCATGTTTTTCAATCACTGATCATGTCTTTGGACGGCTTTTTATTGGGATATGTGTCTACCGATTTAAATAGCTCTTTACAAATAACAGGTATTGGGTTATATCTGTCACATGTTAAAAACACTCTTCAAAGTTTTTTATTATTCATATATTTTTTAGAGGTTTTGTGTATTTCACAGAAAGAGACACAGCAAGTGACATTCAAAATAAGCCTGGTTCTAGACTGTATATTTTATTCCACTGATCTCATTGTATATTATTTTTCTGGCTGACGTTATTCTGACTATAATAGTCTTAAAAATAATTCTTATTAATCCACCCAACTTCTGAACCTCTAGTCCCACACCTCCAGGAAGCATGACCACAGACTACGAGCTGAGCACAATCTATGGTCCATGGAGGTAGGGAGCCAAGCCAGTAGCCCTGCCCAACTGTTGAGCATAGAGTTTGGCCCTAGACAACCAGGGAGTCTGTACAGTGAAACTGAGAAGACTTGGAGACAAACCTGCAGTATCACATGGCTGCAGAGTTCACCCTACCAACTCATGCAACGGCTGGAACCAGCATACAGCCTACCTGGTTGGTGAGCGCAACTTTCAATAGCTCACCCAAGGAAGAAACACAACAAATGACCCTACCTAGGTATAGAGCATTGTGGTTCCATCTGACCAAAGGAACCCTACCCAACTGCAGGGCACAATCTCCATCCCACCCAAATATAGGGTACAGCTAGAAGCCCTGCATTATGAGTGTGGGGCCAGTAATCTCATCCAAAAACACAGCACAGTCAATGGCTTATTCAATGAATCACAAAGTCCAGCCTGGGGCTCTACCCAAATTTTGGGCACAGCCTGCAGCCCTGCCTGATTATAGAGACAGTAGGAAGCCCCATTTAGATAGGAAACCTGACCCCGCCTGAATGTGGAGTCTAGTCAGTGCTTTTATTGACGAGTTCATTTTGTTGTTGTTTTTGCTGTTGTTGTATAGGCTGGGTATTACTATTTTAATTGAGTGGTTCTCAATTAGGGGTGATTTTTTTTTCCATGAGAAATATTCACAATGTCTAGAGGAATTTTTTTTTTGTCATAACTGTGAGAGTAGGGTGGTACCACTGCCACTAACTGGCAATTGAAATCACTTGTTGTTTTGAAATAAACAACCATATTTGTAATGGATGATGTGGGAGACCGCAATAAGGCTTGAGACGAGAACCAAACCAGGCCCTGACTTGTGCCTCCTTTAAAGTCCAAATAACCTAACAAAAGGTTTAGGACAGGAAAAGTTGAGTAGCACTGAGAAGGGGTCAGTGCTATGTGTTGTGTGCTCACCTACGTGGCTTTCCACATGCTTGCTAAACAAATGAGAACAATTCGGTTGGGGTCATAAGTTCGTTGCTGGTCCTTGCTGCCCTAGTACTACCCATAAATGACTTTCAGGTTTGCTGTATCAATACAGGAAAATTGTACTGGCATCAGCCATTTGGCATCCCAAGGTCTGCTTATAGTTAAATGTGAAACTTATTATGGGAACTTGTGGTTGTTTAACTAGACACAGATGTATTGCTTCTCCTATTATCACTATATATATGGCCTTAATGCTTTGAATAAACTTAGCACTGCTGGAAATCCTCCTCAGTGCTTCTCCTGCCCCCATCTCTCTGCTTCTTGAGTTCTTTTCTTCATTCTCTTACCCTCACATTCCTGGTTGATTTGTCATGCCGGCCACGACAGGATGAAATATTTTGTTCCTATATAAAAAAAAATGGGTTTTACTTGGGGCACCTGGGTGACACAGTTGGTTAAGAATCTGATCTTGGTTTTGGCTCAGGTCATGATCATAGTACGGTGAAATCCAGGCCCATGTTGGGCTCTTAGCTTAGAATGAAGTCTGCTCAAATTTCTCTCTCCTTCTCCCTCGGCCCCTCCTCTCTGCTTCTCTCTCTCAGAGAAATTTCTATAATTCTTTATAGAAAATGGGTTTTACAATTAAGAAAGCCAATTTGCTATTCCTTCTCTATTACTGTAATTCAATGATTTTTTTTGTCTTTTCTGATTTCAGATTACTATTTATTCACAACTACTTGCTTTTGTTTCATAAATGCAAGATTCTTCCTAATCTCTTAAAAAAAACTGAATTAGATAATTTACTATGTTTCTTATCATAAGACTTGAGGAATGTTGAGTCTGATTCTTGACATTTTCCTTTTCTTCTGATCTACAGTAACTCTTCATAAGTGCAGTCACCTTTTAAATTTTCTCCCTTTGGAGAAATATGCAGGTGTATCAGCTTTTGCTTATTGTGCCCACTTATCCTCCTTTTCCCATTATACTCTATTCTTGAAGGGATATGACTTACCAGGAAGAATGTTGTCTACATTAGTTTTCTGCATTTTGTCATCACTTGCTATAAGTGCTTTAGAGGGTTTCAGAGGGGATATGTCACAGTCCTCTCCATTTGCTTTCCAGACTTGTTCTTTCAAAAGGCAAAACACTCTGAGCACCTTCTTATAGTTGTTGACATACATTTTCTGTATTTCAGCAACATTACAGGTTTTTTTTAACCTATTGTTATATTTTGAATACATCTCTTTAGGAGTTTGGGAGGGAGGGATGTTAGCATTTCTGATTATGTAACCAACTTAGCTGGTATGTGTCATCTTTGTACTTTTGGACCCATAAAGTCAGTATAATGGCCTTCATAAATAAATTGAAACTTTAATTTAATTGTTCTTTATGAATTTTTATTTCTGTCATTTTTTATCTCTTTGCCAGTTATATTCATTTGATAGCTAAGTGCTTCTTATAATCCATTGATTATTCCCATTGTTTAGTTATCTTTCTGCTTCTTTTTTATAAAATGCACACCAATATAAACAATTTTTGAAAAAAAAAGTACTTTGTAAAAAGCAAATTGAAATTTATTGTAGGTAACAGGTGGATTTGCAAATAAAATATTTTCAATGTACATGGCCAAATGTACAAATGCTGTGTTCTCTATTAAACATGATTGCTTTTTACTGAAAACATATTAAAAATGTTATATGTAGATTAACACAATTTATTTTAATTTACACAAAAACTGGGGAGGAGTCAAGATGGCGGAGAAGTAGCAGGCCGAGACTACTTCAGCTAGCCGGAGA
>NC_081575.1:24754347-24766949 GCF_022355385.1 Mustela nigripes | reverse complement strand
TGGTGATTCACAGACCTCTACCCCTGGGGATAAAAATATATGTTTATAAAAAATAAAAAATTATATTAAAAAAAATGAATAAAAAATCTTAAAAAAATTTACACAAAAACTCATTCTGATAATTCATATTATTTTTGATACACTGTGAAAAGAATCCATTGCTTTAAAACAAATGAAATAGTGATATAGGTTACTATCAGATGTATTTTAAGAACCTAGTGGATATATACTTATATTAAAAACATAATATTCTAACTGAAAACATATCTATAGGTTGGAAAAATTAGCATTGTTCCATATTCTGGGCAATAATTTGTCTCCTAAATCAGTGTAGCAGCATGATTATTCATGTTGTGTGATTACAGAGTGACAGATGTGTCTTTTGAATTTTATTCAAATATATTTAGTTAGTTATTAAAAGGAGATAGAGGTTTATTGAATACTGCAAGGGAGTGGTGGGCAGGGGAGCAGAGAAGAGACTGTCTGCCAAAAATATTCCTTTTGCTAGTAATGTTGTAATCCTTTAAAATATATCATGGTACTTGAGACATTTTAGTATGTCCCATTAAATCATTTATATCTGATTCCCTCAAGTATGTACTTTAACTGATTTCTTTTAGGTGTATTATATTTATTTGGGCTTCCTTTTCAGATCCATACTCTGCTTGATTACTAGCACCATTACCTTTTGTATCAACAGTTTGAGGAAAATTGATGACTTTGAAAGACAGAGGTGAATATTTGATTGTGTCACTTTACTGAAGAAATACTGTACAGTTTAAATATAAAGAAAATCCCTGTACCTTAAACCATTTCCATACCAACATATGTGAGAAAATGTGATATATTTGCATAATATAAGGCTTGCAGATATAATAACAAACATGCATGAGAATGCAGAAAGTCATCCCAAGGAAAACTTGGAAAGTATTTTGGAGAATTTGAAACATTTTAATGAATTAATGTCATTATTGATATTATAACAATATAATTAAGCAAAAGTATGTGAATACTATGATGAAATATGAAATGTTATTTCATAAACATTATTTAGGAGTAATATAAGCATTATATATTGTATTCCATATTCTCAAAAAAACGAAGCATTAAGGCAGCAGAACTATTCTATATGACACTGTAGTGTCAGATAGATGACATTTTGTATTTGTCAAAACCCATAGAATTTTATAACAAAAAGAGTGAACTTTAATGTATTAATATATTTTAAAAAATAATGGAAGAAGTTGAGGGATCTCAGGAAAGAATCCGGACTGTGACAAGAGTCTAATTGTACCACAAATGTGTAAAATAATCTTACTGAAAAGGATAGAATAAGGTATTGATCTGAGTAACTTTGGAAATGAGTGGAGTCTATCAGAATAAAGTTTAAGAAAAATGTACATAGGGCGCCTGGGTGGCTCAGTGGGTTGAGCCGCTGCCTTCGGCTCAGGTCATGATCTCAGGGTCCTGGGATCGAGTCCCACATCGGGCTCTCTGCTCAGCAGTGAGACTGCTTCCTCCTCTCTCTCTCTGCCTGCCTCTCTGCCTACTTGTGATCTCTCTCTGTCAAATAAATAAATAAAATCTTTAAAAAAAAAAAAAAGAAAAATGTACATAAGTACTGTACTAAGTTGAGAACATTTTTTTCCTATGGAAGTATGAGTTGATAATTCTAAAGCTATTATAAGTATATAAGAATTGAACAATTAAGTTGATTGGTGGTGGGTGTCAGGAGACTGATTTCTTATTGTTGGAGTTTGAGTTTATAAGTAAGCAGTGGGAGGAGGCTGTGATTCATGTGTTAATGGATTAGAGTTGAACACATCAGTACGAGCATAAGTTTAGCTTAATATAGATATGGATTATGATTGTGCATGTGTGTGTTTGTGTGTACATGGGTTGGTATATACACACATATTTTTTCATTGTGACAGCTGAGAGGGCTTAGAAGAAATGGCATTCTTGTACTAAAAGAATCCCTAACACCTAGATCTTGTTTTCTATTACCATTGTACTACAAAAAGAATCACAGCTCTTTGGAGAGATAGCTGATTCTAGCACAGAGGTGGAAATTTATAATGTGAGTCTGGAAGACCTTTTAGTTCCAGAAAATACATGCTAAAGGCCAAAAATAAAATAATAAAATAAAATATAATAATAAAATAAAAATAAGGGAGTGTGTCAAAGGGACTAAAGGGTCAACTGAAAAATCTAATGGCCAAATTAGAGTAGTTTTAACAATTAAAATAAAGTAGGTTAGATTATAGCACAAAGCAAAAAATAGATATCCATGTGTACATAAAGATAAATAAATGGTATAATAATAAATAAATGGTAGAGAAGACACAAATCTCACATTCTGAGGAATTCCAAATAATTTAGGTAAGTATTCTATCCTCAAGGAGGTGCAGCTTACCTCTTCAGTGGAGATATGGGTTACACATAGGGACTTCCTTCCACAGAGTACATTGTTAAAGGAGGAAGGAAACCTATCAAACACTACCTCATCCAGGTGAACAAAATTAACATCAGTAGTGGTAAGCCATGTAACCTTGATGAAATGAAATGAGAATAGCAATTTACCCCTCAATTTTACATATGATAGCGCAAATATAGTACAAAAGGGTAAAGAAAGAAAAAGTGTGAGTGAAATGTTCTGAGATGGAATGCATGGTAAATTAAGTTCCTAAGCAGAAAAAGGAGCAGAGGAAATATTTAAAGAAATAAAAATATAGAAATCTATACACATGCACACACACACAATCTTACTTGACGTATTTGAGTGAAGTATATGTATATGCCATTCCTTTTTAAAGAAGACTTTATTTATATATTTGACAGAGAGCACAAGCAGGGGGAGTGGTAGAGGGAGAAGCAGGCTCCTGCTAAGTGGGGAGTCCAATGTTGGACTTGATCCCAGGACCCTGAGATCATGACCTGAGCCAAAGGCAGACACTTAACCAACTGAAACACCCATGTGCCTCGTATATGCCATTCTGAAAGCTCTGACTCCCCAGAAGACATTTAGCATTTCCTTTATGTGAAGTTTTTACACATCTAGTAAATAGAATTATTCCAGAGCCACACAATATTTTTCTCCCTGTCTGCCCGGAAATTAGCCTTTTATAACTCATTTTTTAAAATGGCAGTCTTTAACTATTTTTGCATTTGTCACATAGAATATTAAATTTTCAACTGAGTCACCTTGAGGGATTTATTACAATAGGACTCAGTAGCTTGGATGTATGAAATTTAAAAAAAAATGTAGCACTGGGCATTATACCCAACTAATGAATCATTGAACATTACATTAAAAACGAATGATGTACTATATATTGGCTAATTGAATTTAAATTAAAAATTGTGTAACTAAACCTCTGTCACTGCTATTTATATTTCTATTATCTATCTATCATCTATTTATATCTATGCAAATACCCATTTTCCACTGAATTGAGAAGACCAGGTGTTCTGTTGACTAATGCTTGTAATGTCTTTGAAAAGAAACCATTATTAGAGAGAATATGGAAAATATTTAAATAATAGGGACTTAATACTAATTCAGTTATTTCAAGACATAATTTAACTTGCCATTTTCCCCCCTTGAATGACAAAAACAGGAAAACAGGGTGGCCTGCTTGGACATTAAAAAAATGAAATAGAGAAAATATAGGATCCTTCTAATTTTGTCACAGTCATTTCTTTAGAATATACCCAAAAATCATTATATCTTGTATTTTAAAATTCTAGATAGATACCTATAGTAATGTAGTGATAAGGGCACAAGGTTGACAATCAGAATTGAATTCTTTGATTCATATGCCAGCAGTGTAATCATGGACTTATTATTTATGCATTCTAGGTCTAATTCCTCATTCATAAAATAGGATAGTAGTATATACTCTATGAGGGGGTTGCTGGAGAATTGAATGAGGTGATAGATGTTAAAAAGCCTGAATGTATTAGGCATTAATATAAACCTTAAAGTAATTTAAAATAATATTATACATTCATTCAAACACATTTCTTTGTACTTACATACAGTGGCGAACAAAGAGATTTTCACAAATCTGTGTTCTTAGCAAACAGTATAATGCTGTTTGGGGACATATAACTGAAAAACACAACACATTAAAGGGTGATAAGTGCTACAGACAAAAGTAAGTTGGAAAATAGTTAAGGCTGTTGAAAAGTAGAGTAATTGATGTAAATTTCAGTAAGCAAATCAGAGAAGGCCTCCTTGAAAAGACTACAAAGATCTGAAGGGAGGAAATGAAGGAACAAAATGGATATATTATAGAAGAGTTCTCCAAATGAATGACAGCAAATGCAGAAACTGTGAAGCAGAACTAAGCCTGAGTGCTGGAGGACAACAAAGATGCCATTTTAACAAGAGTGAAATTCATTTGGGAAACAGTAGAATAAGATGAGATTAGAAAGATAAGGAAGCCCATATTATATAGAACCGTGTGAGCCATTTCAAGGACTTTGTATTTTATTTTAAGTAATTTGAGAAGAGGAATGATATGGGCAGGATTATATTTAGCATAATACAAGAGGACATAGGTGGAAGCAGTGCTTTAGCAGTGATCCCTAAGAGAGTTAATGCTGGCAACAGAGCATTATCAATGGAGGTGGAGAGAAGTGGTCTGATTCTGGATACTTTAAAATATTGACTTAATTCAGTATTTTCAATATTGACTATGTTGGTGGCTCCAAATAATGAAGTTTTTTCTCCACTTAGTCCTTTGTGACTTGATTTGAAAAAAAAAAAAAATCTAACATAGAGGAGAGGAGTTAAGATGGTGGAGGAATAGGGGGACGCTTAATTTGTTTCATTCCTCAAATACAATTAGGTATCAGGTCATTCTGAACATCTAGGAAATCAATCAGAGTTCTGAGAAAACAAATGCCACAAGTCTACAAGTAGAAAAGCAACCACTGTTTCAAAGATAGGAGGTACAGAGATTTGAATCCAGTGTGATATAGCTGAGGATACAGCATAGGGGAGGGAGCCTGCTTAAGAACTCTACTGCAATGTATTATAAACAGTGGAGGGCAAATTGAAACTTCTGGCAGTCTGCTGCAGTAGGGCATGTGCCTGGCTTAAAGGTGCTCAAGCCGTGAAGCAGGGCGGAATCCCAGGTGTGACAGCATGGTCTCAGTATCCCTGGGGTTGCAAGATGAATAGTGGTGCCTGAGTGCCACAGAGTTCCCAGGCATAGGAGCAGGGAAGCCAGCTCAGAAGAGCAAGTCTAGGTGCTGGCTTTCTGCTTTATTTTGCCACAAAGTGTGAGCCACTGCGTAGTCTTGTGACCACTTTCCTGGGACAGATCCAGCAAAAGGAAGAAGTGTGATGAGACCCTCACTCCCAGAACAACAGTGCATGTCAACGCCCAGGAGTCCCTAAAATTTGGAGGTTTGAAACTCAGTCGTGTGGCTGAGATAAAAATGCTTGGTTACAGGCTGGATGAATAAAGAGTTCTGATGGAAACCAGAGACACAAGATTTACTGCTTTTCTGTGAGGACTCACTGCAGAATGGGCAGAACAAATTTTCAGTTCTGGGTTAGAGAGCAGAGCACAGCCATATTAATCCCACCCATCAGTCCTGAAAGTCTTCAGGGAACAAAACAGCACCACTTAGTGGAGTCCAGAGCTGATTACACTAAGTCCTGCTTCTGTGCACTGAAGGTGCATTTCCATTACAGCAAGTCCACCTGAGAAGCAGAAATAGGCTTCTTCTCCAGAAGACTAGCACAAACAACTCTTACCAAGTTTACTGATCATAGATGGCTGCATGTTTTCTTGGGAAAACAGTATACAGCAATCTTTGTATTTTTATTCTTTAGTATTTTAGTATTTTTTTGTTATTTTCTTATTTTTTCAAATCTTTTTTTAAATTATTATTTTTATTAATTTTTTTTGAATTTCTAGGTTCTTTTTTTATATGTACTTTATATTTATAATTTGTTTCCTTTCATTGTATTTTATATATAGTATTACATTTTTATGTATGTACATATATATACATATATTATGTAGTATTGCAGAGTATATACAATAGTATATTGTATTATAGTATTGTATATAGTATTGTATTTTATATACAATAAAATAATTCACATTTTCAAAATAATTAAAAAATAATTCAAATATATTGTTTTTCTTTTGGGATCTAGTTTTTTTTCCCCTTGTTTTTATTGTTATTGTTTTTGTTCTTTTTTTTTTGTTTCTTTCTTCTTTATTTCTTTCTCTCTATTTTTTTCTGGACAAAATGATGAGATGGAGAAATTCACCCCAAAATAAAGAACAGGAGGGAGTACTCCCTGCCAGGGATTTAATCAATACAGATATAACAATGATTATAAGTCACTAGCTGCACTTGAAAAAAGGAGAGAAGACACTAGATAATCCCTTACTATAGAGATAGAAGAACTAAAATCTAGTCAGGCTGAAGTTAAAAATGCTATTATTGAGATGCAGTCCCAACTGGAGGCTATAGAAACAAGGATGAACAAATTAGAACAGCTAATCAGTGATATAGAAGATAAAATGATGGAAAATAAGGAAGCTGAAAAGAAGAGGAAAAGAAAACTGTTAGGTCACATAAGTAGATTAGGGAACGCAGCAATTCTATCAAGTGAAATAATATCCATACTATAGGAGTCCTAGAAGATAAGGAGTGGGAAAGAGGGGCAGAAGGTTCATTTGAAGAAATTATATCTGAGAACTTCCCTAATCTGGGAAGGGTAGGAGGCATTCAAGTCCAAGAGGCACAGAGAACTCCCTTCAAAATCAACAAAAATAAGTCAATACCTTAACGTATTATAGTGAAGCTTGCGAATTACAAATATAAAGCAAGCAAGGCTTTATCCAGCAAGACTGTCATTCAGAATAGAAGGAGAGATAAAGAGTTTCCAGGACAAACAAAAACTAAAGGCATTTTGAACACTAAACAAGCTCTGCAAGAGATATTAAAAGGGATCCTTTGAGTGGAGAGAGAGCCTCCAAAGTAATAAAGACCATAAAGGAAGACAGAGAATCTATAGGAACAGTAGCTTTATAGGTAATACAATGGCACTAAATTCACATCTTTCAATATTACTCTGAATGAAAATGGGCTAAATGCTCCAATCAAAAGACACAGACTATCAGAATGGATTAAAGAAAAACAAGACCAATCAATGCTATTTATGAGATTCATTTTTGACCCAAAGACACCTCTGGATTAAAAGTGAGGAGGTGGAGAACCATTTATAATGTTAATGAACATCAAAAGAAAGCTAGAGCAGCCATCTTTATATCAGAAAAACTAGATTTATTTTATTTTTTTAAAGATTTTATTTGACAGAAAGACAGAGAAAGAGCACAAGCAGGGGGAGGAGCAGGGAAAGGGAGAAGCAGGGTCCCCTCTGAGCAAGGAGTCCCAATGTGAGACTTGATACCAGGACCCTGGCATCATGACCTCAGCTAAAGACAGATACTTAACTGACTGAGCCACCCAGGCATCCTCAGAAAAACTAAATTTTATTTTATTTTATTTTTTAAAGATTTTATTTATTTATTTGACAGAGAGAGAGATCACAAGTAGGCAGAGAGGCAGGCAGAGAGAGAGGGGGAAGCAGGCTCCCCGCTGAGCAGAGATCCTGATGTGGGACTCGATCCCAGGACTCTGAGATCATGACCTGAGCCGAAGGCAGAGGCTTAACCCACTGAGCCACCCAGGCATCCAGAAAAACTAGATTTTAAACCAAATACTGTAATAACAGATGAAGAAAGACACTATATCATAATAAAGGAGACTATACAACAAGAAGATCTAACAATTATAAATATTTATGCCCTTAACTTGGGACAGCCAAATATATAAATTAGTTAATAACAAAATTAAAGAAACTCATTAATAATACTATAATAATAGGGGACTTTAACACTGCATTCACAGCAAAGAACAGATCATCTAAGCAGAAGATCAACAAGGAAACAAGGGCTCTGATGACCCACTGGACCAGATGGACTTCATACATACAGTCAAAACATTTTTTGCCTAAAGCAACAGAATACACATTATTTTTTAGTGTACATGGAACATTCTCCAGGACAAATCACATTGTGGATCACAAATCAAGTCTCAACCACTACAAAAAGACTGAGGTTGTACCATGCTTATTTTTATACCACAATGCTGTGAAACTTGAAGTCAAATTTGGAGGGATGCCTGGGTGGCTCAGTTAGTTAAGCTGCCTTTCATTTAGGTCATGACCCTAGGGTTCTGGGATCAAGCCCCACAGTGGGGTCCTTGCTCAGTGGGGAACTGTTTCTCCTTTTGCCTGCTCCACCTAACATCCCCCCTGCTTGTGTTCTTTCTCTCTTTCTCTGACAAATAAATAAATAAAATCTTTAATAAAAAAGGAAGATTTGGAAGGACCACACATACATGGAGGTTAAAGAACATCCTACTGAAGAAAAAATTCATAAACCAGGAAATTAAAGAAGAATTAAAAAGATACATGAAAACAAATGAAGGTGAAAACACAACTTTCTGAATGTAACAAAGGTGGTTCTAAGAGAGGAATATATAGCAATACAGGCCTTCTTTAAGAAGCAAGAAAAGTCAACCTAACCTTACACTCAAAGGAACTGGAAAAAGAAAAGCAAATAAAGTGAAAATCCAGCAGGAGAAGAGAAATAATAATCAGAGCATGGGGTGCCTGGGTGGCTCAGTGGGTTAAGCCTCTGCCTTCGGCTCAGGTCATGATCCCAGGGTCCTGGGATTGAGCCCCGCTTTGGGCTCTCTGCTCAGCAGGGAGCCTGCTTCCCTTCCCCTCTCTCTCTCTGCCTGCCTCTCTTCCTACTTGTGATCTCTGTCAAATAAATAAATCTTTAAAAAAAAAGATTAGAGCAGAAATAATTGATATAGAAATTAAAAAAAAAACAGAACATATTAACAAAACTAGGAAATGGTACTTTGAAAAAATTAATGAGATCAGTAAACCCCTAACCAGACTTATCAAAAAGAAGAGCAAAAGAACCCAAATAAATAAAATTGTGAGTGGAAGAGGAGATGGAGGTAACAACCAACATTGAATAAATACAAACAATTATGAGACAATATTATGAGCAATTATATACCAACAAATAGGGTAATCTGGAAGAAATGTATAAATTACTATAAATATACAAACTACAAAAACTGAAACAGGAAGAAAGAGAAAACCTCAATAGACCCATAAACAGAAAAAAAAAAATTGAATCAGTAAACAAAAATCTCCCAATAAACAAGATTCCAGGGCCAGATGGGTTCCCAGCCGAATTCTACCAAACATTTAAAGACAGGTCAATACCTGTTCTTCTGAAACTATTCTTCTGAAACTATCTACCAAAAAATAGAAATGGAAGGAAAACTTCCAAACCAGTCTATGAAACATTCATTGCCTTGATCCCAAAACCAGAACAAACCCCACCAAAAAGGAGACTTGTAAACCAATATCCCTGATGAAAATGTATACCGAAATTATCACAAAATGCTACCTAATAAGATCCAACAGTACATTAAAAGGATTATTCACTACAACCAATGGGGATTTATTCATGGGCTACATGGTTGGTTCAACACCTACAAATTAATCAATGTGCTACACCACATTAATAAAAGAAAGGAAAAGAACCATATGATTCTCTCAATAGATGCAGAAAAAGCATTTATCATAATACAGCCTTCTTTCCTGATAAAAAATCTTTCACCCTGTATGGACTGAGAGAATGTACCTCAACATCATAAAATCCATCTATGAAAAATCCACAGCAACATCATCCTCAAGGGGAAAAACGGGGCTTTCTCCCAAGGTCAAGAACACAACAGGGATGTCCACTTTCACCACTGTTGTTCAACATAGTACTAGAAGTCCTTGCCTCAGCAACCAGACAACAAAAAGAAACAAAGTACATCCAAATGGGCAAAGTCAAATCCTTACTTTTCTTCAATGACAAACTACTTTATGTAGAAAATCCAAAAGACTCCACCAAAAAATTGCTAGAACTGATACAGGAATTGAGCAAAGTCACAGGATATAAAATCAAAGCACAGAAGTCAGTTGCATTTTTGTACATTAAAAATGTAGCAACAGAAAGAGAAATCAAGGAATAAGGCTCATTTACAATTGCACCCAGAACTATAAGATACCTGGAATAAACCTAGTGAAAGAGGGAAAAATCTGTACTCTGAAAACTATAGAACACTCATAAAAGAAATTGAGGAAGATACAAAGAAATCGAAAAAACAATATTCCATGCTCATGGATTGGAATAACAGATATTGTTAAAATGTCTGTGCTACTCAAAGCAATATACACATTCAAAGCAATCACTATCAAAATATCATCAACATTTTTCACAGAGCTGGAACAAATGATCTTAAAATTGGTATGGAACCAGAAAAGTCACCAAACAGCCAAAGAAACATTGCAAATGAAAAGCAAAGTTAATGGCATCACAATTACAGACTTCAAGTTGTTTTACAAAACTGTTATCATCAAGACAGTATGGTACCAGCACAAAATGAGACACACAGATCAGAACCCAGAAATGGACCCACACCTATATAATCAACTAATGTTTGGCAATGTAGGAATGAACATCCAATGGGGAAAACACAGTCTCTTCAATAAATGGTGTTGGGAAAATTGGACTGCCACATGTAGAAGAATGGAACAGGACCACTTTCTTATACGATACACAAAAATAAACTCAAAATGGATGAATGATCTAAATGTGAGAGAGGAATCCATTAAAATCCTAGAGGAGAAGATACAGAGCAACCTCTTAGACTTTGGCTGAAGCAATTTTGCTAGACCTGCCTAAAAAGGAGAGGGAAACAAAATAAAAAATGAAATATTTTGACTTCATCAAGATAAAAAGCTTTTGCATAGTAAAGGAAACAATCAACGAAACTAAAGGGCAATGTATGGAATGGGAAATGATATTCAGAAATTAGAAATCAGATAAAGGGCTAATATCCAAAATCTATAAATAACTTATCAAACCTAACACCCAAAACCCAAAATATCCTGTGAAGAAATGGGCAGAAGACAGGAATGACATTTCTCAAAAGAAGACATACAACTGGCTAACAGACACATGAACAAATGCTCAGCATTGCTCAGCATAAGGGAAATACAAGTCAAAACTGCAATAAGATACCACCTCACATCAGTCAGAATGGCTAAAATTAACAACTCAAGAAACACCAGATATTGGCAAGGATGTGGAGAAAGGGGAACCCTCTTACAGTGTTGGTGAAAATATAAGTTGGTGCAGCCCCTGTGGAAAACAGTATGGAGGTTATTCAAAAGGTTAACAATATGGGGAGGAGCAAGATGGTTGAGGAAAACTAGACCTAAATTTCATCTGGTCCCAGGAATTCAGCTAGATAGTTATCAAACCATTCTGAACACCTATAAATGCAAAAGGAGATCGACAAAAAGAATAGCATCAATTCTATGAACAGAAAAATGATCACGTTCTGGAAGGTAGGATGTGTGAAGAAGTTAATTCCAGATGATCTTTGGAAAGATAGTCCATGGGGGAAGGGAGCCTCCATCAGCCAGCTACTAGCAAATGAGAGAGCAGTGGAGCACAATATCAGAACTTTTAGAAGTCTGTTCCACTGAGAGATGTCTCTCCAGTGGCTAACTGGGGGTGGGGGGAGTTGCCTTGATGGCACAGCGTGGTCTCAGGACCCTTGGGGCCGCAGAAAGACTGGGGTGCCTGAATGTGACAGAACACCCAAGTATTGGAGTGGGGAAGCCAGCTGCAAAGATGGAGCCAAGAAACGGGTTCTCATCTTGGGGTTGCCATAAAACATGACCCTCATCACAGCTAGACCACTACTCTTCAAGCAGGGATCCAACAAGTGGCAGATTTGGGGAGACTCCCCTTCCTCCTTTGGGAGGAGCAGCACAGGGGTACACTGCAGGAATCTGATGGGTTTAGAAACTCCAAATGAGGTCGTGTGTCAGAGATAGAAATGCTCGGTCACAGGTTGGATGAACACAGAGTGTAGCCAGAACCAGGGAGAGAGGAGTGATCAACTGCTTTTCTCTGATGGCTGACTGAGGAGTGGGGCCCCGAGTCCTTGGCTCCTCTGGGGCCAAATATTGGGAGGTTGCCATATTCATTCTTGTCCTCCAAAGCTGTTGGAAAGCATTCAGGGAACAAAAGCTACTGAGAGCAAACCTGAGCAGATTCCTTAGTCTGGCCCTTGGCAAGGGCAGTGCAATTCTGCCTCAGGCAAAGACATTTGAATCACTGCAACCAGGACCCTCCCTCAGAAGATCAGCAAGAACATCCAGCCAAGATCAAGATTACCAATGAGAACTGCAAATTTCCAGCATTAGAGGAACAGACCACATAAAATTCATGGCTTTCTTCCCATGATTCTTTAGTCTTTCACTGTTATTTTTTTTGAAGTTTTCTCATTTTTCTTTTTCTATTTTTTGTTTTTCTTCCTTCCTTTTATAAACATCTTATCTTAAAAATTCTTTTTTAAAATATTTTTTAATTTTCATTTTTACAGTCATATTCTATCCATGCCTTGTATTT
>NC_081575.1:24718467-24753947 GCF_022355385.1 Mustela nigripes | reverse complement strand
CTTTCTTTAAAATTTTGGGACACAGTTTCTTCTAACAGACCAAAATATACCCTAAATCTAGTGTATGGATTTATTATAGTCTCCCATTTAATCATATTCTCTCTCTTTTTAAAATTCTTTTTCTTTGTTTTTCAACTAACTTCTTATCAATTCCTTTTTAAAAATCTTTTTAAATTTTGTCTTTACAATAATATTCCATCCCTTCAACATATTTACCCTTATTTTTGTATACATGTAAGTTTTTCTTCCTTTAACATTTTGGGAGGGAGTTTCTTCTAACAGACCAAAATATAGTGTGTGGCTCTGTTCTATTGATCAGACTAATCACATTTCTTTTTTTTCTTTTTTTCTCTCTTTCTTTTCCTCCTGGTTTTGGGTCTCTTCTAATTTGCTTAGTGTATGTTTTTCTGGGGTTGTAATTACCCTTTTAGCATTTTGTTGTCTCATGTATCTGTTCTTTAGATAAAATGAAGAAACAGAAAAACTCACTTAAAAAAAAAAAAGAGGGGTGCCTGGGTGGCTCAGTGGGTTAAGCCGCTGCCTTCAGCTCAGGTCATGATCTCAGGGTCCTGGGATCGAGTCCTGCATCAGGCTCTCTGCTCAGCAGGGAGCCTGCTTCCCCCTCTCTCTCTGTGCCTGCCTCTCCGTCTCCTTGTGATTTCTCTCTGTCAAATAAATAAATAAAGTCTTAAAAAAAAAAAAAGAGAGAGAACAAGAGGCAGTACAGACTGCCAGAGACCTAATCAACATGGACATTAGTAAGATGTTGGAACTGAAGATCAGAATGATGATTAAAAAGATAGTATCTGGGCTTGAAAAAAGCATAGAAAATACTAGAGAATCATTTTTTTTTTGAGAAATAAAAGAACTAAATCTAGCCAAGTCGGAATAAAAAAGGCTATTAACTAGTGCAATAAAAAATTGAGGCTCTAACTGTTAGGATAAGTGAGGCAGAAGAGATAATTTATGATACAGATGACCATCTAATGGAGAATAAAGAATCTGAGAAAAACAGAGATAAACAATTACTGGATCATGAAGGGAGAATTTGAGAGATAAGTGATACCATAAGAGGAAACAATATTAAAATAATTGAGATCCTAGAAGAAGAAGAGAGAAAGGGGCAGAAGGTATATTGGAACAAATAATAGCAGATAATTTCCCTAATTTGGTGAAGGAAACAGGCATCAAAATCCAGGAAACACAGATAACCCCCCTCAAAATTAATAAAAATAGATAAAACTTACAAATCTCATAGACAAAGAAAAAAATCCTGCAAGAAGCCCAGGGCAAAAGGTCTGTAATCTACAATGGTAGAAACATTAGGTTAAAGATCCACAGATACCTGGCAGGCCAGAAAGGACTGGCAGGATATATTCAGAGCACTAAATGAGAAAAACATGCGGCCAAGAATACTATATCCAGCTGGGTTGTCATTGAAAATAGAAAGAGATAAAAATTTTCCAGGACAAACAAAAACTAAAACAATTTGTGAACACTAAACCAGCCCACAGGAAATATTGAAAGGGGTCATCTAAGCAAAGAGAGAGCCTAAAGGTAACAGACCAGAAAGGAGAAGAAACAATATACAGTAACAGTCACCTTACAGGCAATAGAATGGCATTTAATTAATATCTTTCAATAGTTACTCTGAATGTAAATGGGCCAAATGTCCCAATCAAAAGACACAGAGTATCAGATTGGATTAAAAAAATAAGACCCATCAATAAGCTGTGTGAAAGAGACTCATTTTAGACCCCAAAATACCTCTAGATTTAAAGTGAGAGTGTGGAAAACCATTTTACCATGTTAATGGACAACAGAAGAAAGCTGGGGTGGAAATCCTTATATCAGACAAATTAGATTTTAATTCAAAGACTATAATAAGAGATGAGGAAGGACACTATATCATACTTAAAGGGTTTATCCAACAAGAAGATCTAACAATTTCAAATATCTATGACCCTAACATGGGAGCAACCAATTATATAAGCCAATTAATAATAAAATCAAAGAAACACATTGACAATATATAATAATAGTAGGGGACTTTTACACCCCCCTCATAGAAATGGACAGATCATCTAAGCAAAAGATAAAAAAGGAAATAAATACTTCAAATGTCACTGGACCAGATGGACATCACAGATATATTTAGAACATTCCAACCCAAAGAAACAGAATACACATTCTTCTCTAGAACACATGGAACATTCTCCAAAATAGATCACATCCTGGGTCACAAATCAGGTCTCAACTGGTACTAAAAGACTGGGATCATTCCCTGCATGTTTTGGGAACACAATGCATTGAAACTAGAACTCAATAATAAGAGGAAAGTTGGAAAGAACTCAAATACATAGAAGTTAAAGAGCATCCTACCAAAGAATGAAAGAATGAAATTAGAGAAATAATTAAATTAAAGATTTAAAGAATTAAAAAAGAATTTAAAAAATTCTTGGAAACAAATGAAAATGAAAGCATGACTGTTCAAAATCTTTGGGATGCAGCAAAGATGGTCCTAAGAGAAAAGCATATAGCAATACAAGCCTTTCTCAAGAAACAAGAAAGGTCTCAAGTACACAACCTAACCATACCTAAAGGAGCTGGAGAAAGAACAGTATGTAAAGCCAAAACCTAACAAGAGAGGAGAAATAATAAATATCAGAGCAGAAATCAATGAAATAGAAATCAAAAGAATAGTAGAACAGATCAATGAAACTAGTAACTTTTTCTTTGAAAGAATTAATAAGATTGATAAACCCCTGGCCCCAACTTATTAATAAGATTGATAAACCACTGGCTAAATTAGTAAAATCATGAATGAAAGAGGAGATATCACAACCAACACCAAAGAAATACAAACAATTATAAAAACATATTATGAGCAACTCTATGCCAACAAATTTGATAATCTGGAAGAAATGATTGCATTCCTAGAGATATATAAACTACCAAAACTGAACCAAAAAGAAATAGAATACCTGAACAGAGCCATAACCAGTAAGGAAATTGAATCAGTAATCAAAAATCTCCCAACAAGCAAGAGCTCAGGGCCAGATGTCTTCCCATGGGAATTCTACCAAACACTTAAAGAAGAATTAATACCTATTCTCCTGAAACTGTTCCAAAAAATAAAGATGGAAGGAAAACTCCCAAACTCATTTTATGAGGCCAGCATTACATTGATCCCAAAAGCAGACAAAGACTCCATCAAAAAAGAAAATTACAGACCAATATCTGTGATAAATATGGATGCAAAAATTCTCACCAAAATACTAGCCAATAGGATCCAACAGTACTTTAAAAGGATTATTCACCATGACCAAATGGGGATTTATTCCTGGGCTGCAAGGTTGGTTCAACACCCACAAATCAATGCAATATAATACATTAATAAAAGAAAGAACAAGAACCACATGAGACTCTAAATAGATGCTGAAAAAGCATTTGACAAAGTCCAGCATCCTTTCTTGATCAGAACTCTTCAAAGTGTAGGGGTAGAGGGTACATAACTCAATATCATAAAAGCCATCTATGAAAAACCCATAGTGAATATCATTCTCAATGGGGGAAAACTGAAAACTTTTCCCCTGAAGTCAGGAACATGACAGGGCTGTTCACTATCTCCACTGCTATTCAATATAGTACTATAAGTCCTAGCCTCAACAATGAGAAATAAATTAAATAAATAAATAAATAAATGAAAAGCATCTGAATCAGCAAAGAAGAAGTCAAACTCTCACTTTTTGCAGATTATATGATACTTTATGTGCAAAAGCCAAAGGACTCCACTCCAAAACTGCTATAACTCATACAGGAATTCAGTAAAGTGTTGGATATAAAATTAATGCACAGAAATCAGTTGCATTTCTATATACAAACAATAAGGTAATAGAAAGAGAAATTAAGAAGTCAATCCAATTTACAATTGCACCCCAAACCATAAGATACCTAGGACTAAATCTAACCAAAGATTCAAAGAATCTGTACTCAGTAAACTATAAAATACTTAGGAAAGGAATTGTGCATGACACAAAGGGATGGAAAAAACTTTCCATGCTCATCAATTGGAAGAAAAAATACCATGAAAAAAGTCTGTGCTAGCTAGAGCCATCTACACATTTAATACAATCCCTATCAAAATACCATCAACTTTTTTCAAAGAAATGCAACAAATAATGTTAAAATTTGTACGGAACCAGAAGAGACCCCAAATTGCTAGAGCAATGTTGAAAAAGAAAACCAAAGCTGGTGGCATCACAATTCCAGACTTCAGGCTCTATTACAAAGCTATAATCATCATAACAATAAGGTACTGGCACAAAAATAGATGCATAGATCAATGGAACAGCATAGAAAGACTAGGAATGGACGTACTCTTATATGGTCAACTAATCTTCAACATAGCAGGAAAGAAAGTCCAATGGAAAAAAGACAGTCTCTTCAACAAATGGTGTTGGGAAAATTGGACAGCCACATGCAGAAGAATGAAACTGGACTATTTCCTTATACCACAGACAAAAATAGACTCAATGGAAGAAAGACCTCAATGTGAGAGAGGAATCCATCAAATTCCTTGAGGAGAACACAGATGGTAACCTCTTCAACCTCAGCTGCAGCAACTTCTTCCTAGAATCATTGCCAAAGGCAAGGGGAGCAAGGGCAAAAACAAACTATTGGGACTTCTTCAAGATAAAATGCTTTTTCACAGCAAAGGAAACAGTCAAGAAAACGAAAAGACAACTGACAGAATGGAAGGTATTTGCAAATGACATATCAGATAAAGGACTAGTATCTATAATCTATAAAGAATTTATCAAACTCAACACCCAAAAAGCAAATAATTCAATCAAGAAATGGGCAGAAGACACGAACAGATATTTCTGTAAAGAAGACAACTAAATGGCCAAAAGACATCACTCAACATCAGGGAAATGCAAATCAAAACCTCAATGAGATAGCACCTCACACCAGTCAGAATGGTTAAAATGAACAAGTCAGGAAATGAGAGATGCTAGTGAGGATGCAGAGAAAGGGGAACCCTCCTACACTGTTGGTGGGAATGCAAGCTGGTGTAGTCATTCTGGAAAACAGTATGGAGGTTCCTCAAAAAGTTGAAAATGGGTCTCCCTATGACCCCACGATTGCAGTATTGTGTATTTACCTCATAGATACAAATGCAGTGATTTGAAGGGGCACATGCACCCCAATGTTTATAGCAGCAATTTCCACAATAGACAAACTACGGAAAGAGCTTAGATGTACACCAATGGATGAATGGTAAAGAAGAAGTGTATACACACACACACACACACACACTCACACACGCAGGAATATTATGCAGCCATCAAAAAATGCCATCTTCCCATTTGGAATGGCATGGATAGAACTAGAAGGTATTATGTTAAGTGAAATAAGTCAACCAGAGAAAGACAATTATCATATGATTTCACTGATATGAGGAATTTGAGAAATAGGACAAAGGATCACAGGAGAAGGGAGGAAAAAATGGAACAAGATGAAACCAGAGGGGGAGACAATGAAAGACTCTTAATCTCAGAAAACAAACAAGGGTTGGTGGAGGGGAGGCAGGTGGGAGGGATGGGGTGGCTGAGTGATGGACATTGGGGGAGGTATGTGCTATTGTGAGTGTTGTGAATTGTGTAAGACTGATGAATCACAAACCTGTACCCCTGAAACAAATAAGTCATATATGTTAACTTAAAAAAGTTAAAAATAGAACTCCTGTATGACCCAGAAATGGCACTTCTAGGTATTTATCCAAAGGATACAAAAAAAAGAAGCACATGTGCCCCAATGTTTATAGCAGCAAGCAGCAATGTCCATCCACTGTAGCCAAAACATGGAAAGAGTCCTCATGTGTCCATCGACAGATGAATGAATAAAGAGGTGTTTTATATATATATATAGTGGAATATTACTAGGTCATCAAAAAGAATTAAGTCTTGCCATTTGCAACAACATGGAGGGATCTAGATGGTATTACGCTAAGCAAAATAAGTCAGTCGGAGAAAGACAAATACTGTATGATTTCACTCATTTGTGGAATTTAAGAAAGAAAACAGATGAACACAGGAGACTTAATGACTTAATTACTCATTTTAAACATTTTGATGAGTGTGTAATGATATTGCACCATGGCATTAGTTTTTGTTTCCTTGATGACTAGTGAAAAACATCTTTTCATATGTTAATTGGACATTTGGTTATGTTCTTTTGTGAAGTGCTTGTTCAAGTATTTTGTCAATTTTGGAGGAGCACTGTTTGCTTTTCTTATTGATCTGTAAGACTTATTTACGTATTCTGGATACAAGTCCTGCTCAGATACATGGATTGCAAAAGTATTTTCCACTGTTGCTTGACTTTGTACTCTTTAAGTTTTCTTTTGATAAACAGAAGTTTTAAAGTTTTTCTTTTTGTTTAACACTTTCAGTTACGTATAACACCCAGTGCTCTATGCAATACAAGCCCTCCTTAATACCCACCATCAGGCTCACCTATTCCCCCACCCTCCTCCCCTCTAAACACCTCATTTTGTTTCTCAGAGTCCACAGTCTCTCATGGCTTGTCTCTCCTCCATTTTACCCCCTTCAATTTTCCTTTCCTTTTCCTAAACTCCTCCATGTTATTTCTTATGATCCACAAGGAAGTGAAACCATATGATAATTGACTTTCTCTGCTTGACTTATTTCACTCAGCATAATCTCCTCCAGTCCCATTCATGTTAATGCAAAAGTTGGGTATTCATCCTTTCTGATGGTTGAGTAATACTCCATTGTATACATGGACCACATCTTCTTTATCCATTTGTTGAAGGGCATCTTGGCTCTTTCTACAGATATGCTCTTGTGGGCATTGCTGCTATGAACATTGCGATACATATGGCCCTTCTTTTGACTACAGCTGTAACTTTGGGGTAAATACCCAGTAGTTTGTTTATTTTAAACTTCGTTTTCTAAATGTAGTTGTAGATATGTAAATAAAGTGTTTGAAATCCTGAGCTTGTGTCAAATAACCTTGTTTAATTAACTTTTACTAGTTGTAAATAATTCTGGACTGTCTATATACACAGTAATATGAAATTAACTCTACAAATAAGGAAAACTACTTCTCCCTTTCCAATTACTGTCTTTTATTTTTTCTTCTTGCTTAATAACACTGACTGGGATCTTCAGTACAATATTTAATAGTGGTAAGAGCTGGTATCCATGCATGCAATGTTATTAGAAGAAATGAGTTCAATTTTTTTATCACTTAATTTAATATTTGCTACAGCTTTTATTGTAGATTTTGTTAGATTTAAGGACGTTCTCTTCAATTCCTATCTTGGTAATCTTTATCATGAATAAAGGTTGAATTTAATCAAATATTTGTTCATGATAGTGTTATTTTATCCTATTTCTGTTATTATAAGAAATTATGATTACTGATTTTTTTCATTGAATTCTTATCAATTTTTGTTTGTTAAACCTATCTTGCACCCTGGGACAAGCTTCACTCGATTATGATGTATTATCTTTTTGCATATATAAGGATTTGGTTTGCTAATATTTTGTTTAAGATTTTTACATTAATGAATAAAAGAATGATCCAAATGTATGTAGTATACTAGAGGTAATATTTTAGATTTAAAGACATATTGTTTTAATCTAAAAGTATATAATGAGAAATACCATACAAATGGTATCCAAAAAAAAAGCCAGAGTGGGCATACTAATGTGAGATAAAATAGACTTGAAGGCATAAAATGTTCCTGAGGACAAAAGAGGCAAATTTTATAATGATGAGTGTTTGGGGTTAATGTAGAACATGAAATCAGCCATAATACCTGGCTTACTAAAACCTATCATGAAGGCTGCTGGGAGTGAAGAAAGGTTTCAGAGAATGGAGTAGGCCTTTGGAATGCAGAGGCCTGCATGACCACTGTGCCATTGGAATGCCTTGGGAAGTTGCCCTCCTGAAGCTTTCTTAGCCAAAACATCCACCCTGTGATTTAAGAGATGTATACATTGTCCCTTAGGTGATGTTTAGTAGAACACACAGATTAGCACATTTTATATTTCTGGTAAACAGATCCTCCCAGTTTCAGTAAGACCCCTTGTCACACATCACATGCTTGAGAAACAGTGATAAGGATTTGTGATTATCCTAAAAGACCAATAAAAGTGGCAGCAAAGAAGAGCAAAGAGTCTTCATGTCTGATCAGTGACCCCTTTGCCTTCTTCTATCTTTCATAGCAAAGTTTGGAGAAGTCTTTCATCTGTTGGTACAGGGATTGCTAGCCATTCCCACCAGATGAGATCAATTCTTCTAACATAATAATTATATACATAAATTTACCTAACAATGTAAATCCAAAATATAAGAGGTAACAACAAAAAACTTAAGAGAGAGATAGACAATCTAATAATAACATCAGGGCACATAAATACCCCACTTTGATAAATGGACAGAATAGCTAGGAATAGAGACATCTGGGTGGCTCAATTGGTTGAGCGTCTGACTCTTGATTTCGGCTCAGGTCATTATCTCAGGGTCCTGAGATTGAGCCCTGCATTATGCTCTGTGCTCAGCAAGGAGTCTGAGAGTTTTTCCTCCCGTCCCTCTTCCCCTCCCCCACTATCTCTGTCTAAAATAAAAAACAAATAAATAAACAAATCTTTACAAAGCAAGACAGCTAGAAACAAGGAAATAGAAGACTTGAGCAACACTATAAACCAACTAGATCTATTAGATATCTGTAAAACACTCCCCCCACCAACAGCAGAATAAACTTTCTTTTCAAGTGAAGATGGAATAGTCTCTATAATAGATGATATATTAAGCCAAAAAATAAGTCCAATAAAGTTAAAATTATTTAAATAATATAAAATATGTTCTCTGATTGCAATTTAATTATGGCTGTACAGAAATAAAAAAGGATTATAAGACAATATGAATAATTGTATGTCAAAAAATCAGTTAACTAGATGAAATGGACAAATTTCTAAAAGGGCACAAACGTTTTTTTCATTTTATTTTATTTTATTTCATTTCAGTGTTCCAAAATTCACTCTTGAAACAAACTCAAGAAGAAAATATTAGAGAAAATGTTAAGAGGATCAAATAATCAGTTCAGCTGGCCCAATATCTAATGAGAGTCCAAAAAAAGAGAATACAAAAGAGAGGAGAGGTAATTATGAAAGTAATAACAGATTTTTCTTAAACTAAAGTACATGAATCTTCAGATTTTAAGGGCCCATTATGTACCCAGCATAATAAATGAATAAAATAAATACTGCAAAACAAAAATAGACAAAAAGATCTGCCCCTAAGTATATCCTTTTGAAAGTTTGAAATCCCAAGAATAAAAAGAAATTTCTGGAGAAAACTATACAACACACAGAAAAGCAAACAGATCAGTTATAAAAAATCAGTACTTAAACTTGCATCAGATGTTTCATCAACAACATAGAATAAAAATGCTTTCACTTTCTGACATAAAATGTTTTTAATTTATAATTCTTCATCAAGATAAACTATGAAACCAATGGTAGGGCATAAGTACTGAAGTCAGTTGCTTTCTAATACACTAACAATGAAAATGCAGAAAGGGAAATTAGAGAATAGATTCCATTTACTATAACACCAAGAACTATAAGATAGCGGGGAATAAACCTAACAAAGACATAAAGGATCTGTTCTCAAGGAACTACAAAAATCTCATAAAAGAAATTGAAGAAGACTCAAAAAGATGGAAGACCATTCCATGCTCATGAATTGGAAGAAAAAAAATTGTTAAAATGTCTATACTGCCTAGAGCAATCTACTTTGTTAATGCTATTCCAATCAAAATTCCAATGGCATTTTTCAAAGAGCTGGAACAAACAATCCTAAAATTTGTATGGAATCAGAAGAGAGCCTGAATTGCTAAGGAAATGTTGAAAAAGAAAAAGAAAACTGGGGGCATCAAGTTGCTTGATTTCAAGCTTTACTACAATGCTGTGATCAATAAGACAGCATGACACTGACACAAAAACAGACACATAGACTAGTGGAAAGAGTAGAGCACCCAGATAGGGACCCTCCTCTCTATGGTCAACTAATCTTCGACAAAACAGAAAAGAGACAGTCTCCTCAAAATTGGTGCTGGGAAAATTAGACAGCTATGTGTAGAATGAAAGGCAACCATTCTCTTACACCATACATAGAGATAAATGCGAAATGGATAAAAGATTTCAACATGAATCCATCAGAATTCTAGAGGACAACATGAGCAGTAATCTATTCCACATCGGCCACAGCAACTTCTTTCAAGATATGTCTTGAATGGCAAAGGAAACAAAAGTGAAAATGAACTTTTGGGACTTCATCAAGATCAAAAGCTTCTGCACGGCAAAGGAAACAGTCAACAAAACAAAGACGAAACCCACAGAATGGGAGAAGGTACTTGCAAATAACAATACAAAGTACTGATATCCAAGATCTATAAAGAACTTCTCAAACTGAACACACACAAAACAAATAATCATGTCAAATAATGGGCAGAAGACTTGAACAGACACTTCTCCAAAGAAGACAAACAAACGGCTAACAGACACATGAAACAATGTTCATCATCACTAGCCATCAGGAAGATTCAAATCCAAACCACATTGAGATACCCCCTTACACCAGTTAGAATGGCCAATATTAACAAGACAGTAAACAACATGTGTTGGAGACGATGTGGAGAAAGGGGAACCCTCTTACACCGTTGGTGGGAATGCAAGTGGTGCAGCCACTTTGGAAAACAGTGTGGAGATTCCTTAAGAAATTAAAAATAGAGCTTCCCTATGACCCTGCAATTGCACTACTGGACTTTACCCCAAAGATACAGATGTAGTGAAAAGAAGGGCCATCTGTACCCCAATGTTCATAGCAGCAATGGCCACGGTCGCCAAACTGTGGAAAGAACCAAGATGCCCTTCAATGGATGAATGAGTAAAGAAGATGTGGTCCATATATACTATGGAGTATTATGCCTCCATCAGAAAGGATGAATACCCAACTTTTGTAGCAACATGGGAATGGGGGTTTAGGGAAATTGTAAGGGGAAGTGAACCATGAGAGACTATGGACTCTGAAAAACAATCTGAGGGGTTTGAAGTGGCGGGGTGGGGTGGGAGTTTGGGGAAACCAGGTGGTGGGTATTAGAGAGGGCAAGTATTGCATGGAGCACTGGGAGTGGTGCAAAAATAATGAATACTGTTATGCTGAAAATAAACAAAAAATAAATAAATAAAGATAAATAAAAATTTAAAAATATTGCACATAAAAGGACACAAAAATCAGCTTCCTACACTTTCTTTCTGATGATAGTTTTTGACTCTATAATTTAGCAAAACAAATGGAACAAGGAAGAGAAATACATTTTATCACATGGATTAATCTCAACTGTTTAAGTTGATTTTTTTCTTATCCATAAGTACTGAAGTGTTAATAGTATTAAGTGTATTAAGTAAAGATAAATGATGCTTTGTAACCATGGATCCATGGGGCAAGATATTACGTTCTGTTAACATTGTTTCATAACTATTGGATTGATGACTTGCAATAGGTTTGTTGAAGCTTTGGAAATTTTGATGGTTATGGCTAGTCACATAGCTAGTATGTGCTTACATAAACAGCTTACTATAGGTTTTATTTATTTATTATAAATAAACAGCTTAATATAAAAGACCCCATACACTGAATAGATTTTGGGCTTCTTGGTACCAAAACACTTGTACATGCTGGTAATCATTTAAGATCTGTATACAAAGTGCATCTTTTCATGACCCAACCAGTTGTTATAAAAGAAAGTCAGCACCTGAGATATTTGGACATTTTTCAATGCATATTCTTCTCATGCTGATGCTGTATCACACCCTCTGCCTGTTATGAAGCTCTGAGATAAATAGTGTGAATCCTATGAATTCTTTTTTTTAAAGATTTTATTTATTTCTTTGATAGACAGAGATCTCAAGTAGGCAGAGAGGCAGGCAGAAAGAGAGGAGGAAGCAGGCTCCCTGCAAAGCAGTAAGTCCAATGTGGGCTCAATCCCAGGACCCTGGGATCATGACCTGAGCATAAGGCAGAGGCTTTAACCCACTGAGCCACCCAGGTGCCCCAAATCCTATGAATTCTTAAATCAATTAAAAACTTAAGGTGATTTACACATAGCTTAATGCATCAAGAGATTTAGAAAACAGTGATTCTAATCTTACCTCTACTTTTTCAGGTGATATCCATGTAGATGTGCAGCAGACCTAGAGTGCAACCAGCAAAGCATGGAACAGCTAGATAGATAATTCTGTAAAGCAAAGAAGGTTAAATGTTTGTGAGTGCATTAAATTTCTTATTGCTGTTTTGAAATATTATGACAAATATAATAGCTTAAAATGACATAAATCTATATTACCATTCTGTAGTTAAGAAGTCTGATGTGGGTATCACTGGGCTGAAATCAAGGTGCCAACAAGGGCTGTATTCTTTTTTGGAAGCTCTAAGGAAGAATCCATTTCCTTGCTTTTTCCAGCTGGTAGAGGCTGTCCATATTCCTTGGATCATAATCTGTTCTTCAATTTCCAAAGCCCACAATGGCTGGTTGAGTCTTTCTCACATTGCATCAGTCTGACATTGATTCCTCCTCTGACTTAACACTTCCACATTTAAGGAGACTTTCGGTTACATTGAATTCAATGGACAATTCAGGATAATCTCCCATATCAAGGTCTGCAGATTAGTAACCTTAATTCTATCTGCAAATTAAAATTTCCTTTTCCTCAAACGTAACAAATCCACAGGTGCTGAGTATCAGCACATGGATATCTTTGTGTGGGGGGGTGCTTTTCTGCCTATCACAATTAATTTAAAACCTAAATTTAAGAAAGAAGCAATTAGAAATCCCAGGAGGGGTTACTTGTGAATCAAAATAGTAAAATCTCTTTTGTTCAAGAAACAACCATTTAAATAAAGAAAAAATATGTAGCTAGATGGCTATAAATAATATATAATTAAAAATTATGTATATTACACAATAGCAATTATTTAGCATTTTTGTTAATTGTCCTAAGAATATACAACAAATGGGGAAAGTGTCAAGGAAATCCACTAAGTATTTGAGTTAGCAGAAGAAAAAAATCAAGGACTTGAAGATAGACCAATAAAGATTATGCAGTCAGAATAGTGACAAAGAAGAATGAAGAGAAATATGGCCTCAGAGAAATGTGGAATGGAAATATCAGAAGAGAGGAAAGAATGAGAAAGAATCAGAAAGAATATTTGACGATATAGTGACTGAAAACTTGCCGAATTTTGTGAAAATATTCATATACACATCCAAGCAGTGCATAAAACTCCAATGAGAATAACATAAAGAGTTTCACAGCTAGATACATCACAATGAACATGTTCAAAGAGAAAGACAAAAGAAACAATAGAAAGAGCAAAACAGCTCTTCACAAACGAGGGAACACCAATAAGATTAACAACTTAACTTTCATTAGGAACAATGGAGACCAGAAGGCAGTAGGGTGACACATTTACACTGCTGAAAAAACTGTTAGATTTCTATATACAGCAAAGTTATCTTCTAAAATTGAAGGAGTAATTATAATATTTTCAGGTGAACAAAAGCTGATAGAATCCTTCACTAGAAAATCTGCCCTACAAGAAATACTAAAGGGAATATTTCATCCTAACATAAAAAGAAACTAAATAGCAACTTGATCCAAATGAAGGAATAATTAGTGCCAGTAATGTTAACTACTTAGGGAAATATAATAGTGTAATTGTGTATTTATTGCCTTTTCTTCTCTCAACTGACTTAAAAAGTAATTGAATACAACAATAGCAAATTATTGTATTTTGGGCTTGTATCATATCAGTGTAATATATTTGACAATTCCAGCACAAATTCAGCATATGTGATAAAAGCAGTATTAGAATAAGTATATGTTGGGGCACCTGGGTGGCTCAGTGGGTTAATCCTCTGCCTTCGGCTCAGGTCATGGTCTCAGGGTTCTGGGATGGAGCCCCGCATCAGGCTCTCTGCTCAGCAGGGAGCCTGATTCTGCCCCCCCCCCCCCCGCCTGCCTCTCTGCCTGCTTGTGATTGCTCTTTCTCTGTGTCAAATAAATAAAATCTTAAAAAAAAGAATAAGGATATGACACTAAGTGGTAATTCAAATCCATGGAAATAAATGAAGAAGTTATAAACAATAAATAAGAATTTTAATATAAGAAGAATGACATCAGTGAGATGGCAGAATAGTTTTCTACTGTCATTCCATGAAAGAATATCAATTTGATATTCACCTATGATAACCATCTTTGCAGAAGGAGTACAGCATAGAAGTTTCAGGACACATTTGGAGCAAAAAAATATGAGAATGATGAATTGAAGAAGGTAGAAACAGTTTTATTTTACGCATGTTACCACTTCCCCAAGGTGGCATTATTCAGTGCCAAGAGAAAAGAATTTAGCATGTGATTTCTTCCAAAGAGGAGAATGAGTGCATAGAGAGTGAGTGCCTGCTTCCTTGGCTGTGTGGGATGCTGCTGAAGAGGCCTACTTATTTTTCAGTCCACCCAGTATATTAAAGTGATCTGTACAACTGAGAGAGTCTGTGATTATAGCAGCCAGTGTTGAGAGCTCATCAAAGAGGCATGTGTCCTACTACTGCTTTATGGATTTCATCAGGATGTCTGTCCACAAGCCAGTGGGGACACCGTACTTATGGATCCCTCAACTGGTCCACAGACACTCTCAAATCCTCCACCTTATTGACACACAACCCTATAGCCACCACCCTACACATGGTCCTATGAGCACGAGTTGCAAGCCTTTATACATGGCCAGTGAGCACATGCAGAAATCCAGCTTAACTCTGTAGGATTAGGAGAAAGTACAAAAACTTGACCATTTCAGGATACCACCCTAGGGAAAGCAAATGAGGGGTTCTCAGCACCTGGACTAGTTTTGCAGGATCAAGAGAAAATAAACAATATTAAGAATTGTCACTTAAGAAGGAACAAGAAATGTGGAGTGGCACATTTATAGAAAAGTTCTGAGAAAGCCTCAGAATCTCTATTAGGACTAATTGGTGAAGGTCTTGCCCAAAGTCAGTTAGTAAATCCTTGAGTAAGTGAGTGCTTCTTTAAATGTGAAGACATTTCAAGAAACACAAAAAATCAAGGTAATGTGATATCACTAAAAGAATACAATCATTTTTGAGTAACTGACCCTAAAGAAATGGAGATATACACATTGCCTGAAAAAGAATTAAAAATTGTGGTTTTAAAGAATCTCACAAGCTACAAAATAACACAAATAGACAATTCAACAAAATCAGGAAAATAATACACAAAAAATGAGTCATAAATAAATCATAAAAACGAATTCTGGACCAAACAAATTATGGAACTGAAGAACACTGAATGAAAGAATACCTGAAATGAAAAATGCAATAAAAAGCACCAATAGCAGGGCGCCTGGGTGGCTCAGTCATTAAGCATCTGCATTTGGCTCATGTCATGATCCCAGGGTCCTGGGATTGAGTCCTGCATCAGGCTCCCTGCTCAGTGGGAAACCTGCTTCTCTGTCTCCCACTCCACCTGCTTGTGTTCCCTCTCTTACTCGCTCTCTCTGTGTCAAATAAATACTTAAAATCTTAGAAAAAGGCACCAAAAACAGACTTGATAAAGCAGAAGACAGCAGCTATGAACATGAAGACAGAGAACTTGAAATTACCTAGTCAGAGGAGAAAAAGGAAATAAGAATGAAAAAGAGTGAAGCAAGCCTACATGAAGTATAGGAAACCAAGTGAAATAAAAAAAAAAAAAAAAACAAAAAAACAGACTGATAGAACAGAACAAAGAGCCCAGAAATAAACTCACAAATATACAGTCAACTGATTTTTGAGAAGGGTGTCAACAATACACAATATTAATAGAATAAAGGATAAAAAAGCACATGATCACTTTAGCAGGTGGTGACAAATTATTTGACAAAATCCCACACTTCCTGATAAAAACAATCAACAAAATAGTGATAGAAAGGAACTTCCTCAACCTGAATAAGGGTATCTTTAGAAGGTAGCATAATATTTAGTGGTGAAATACTGAATGATTTATGTAAGAGCAGCAAAAAGGTAAGGATGCTTTTTTTCAATACATCTATTCAACATTGCCCTAGAAGTTCTAGTGAGGGCAATGAGACAGGAAAATGAAATTAATGATCCAGAATGAAAAGAAAGGAGTAAAACTATCTCTATCCACAAAAAATATTAGTATTCTGCACCCAAAGTGGGGCCTGAACACATGACTCTGAGAACATGAGTTGCATGCTCTACTGACTGACCCAGCCAGGAAAATATTTTTTATGTAGGAAAAAAATCCACCAAACCATTATTAAAACCATATTGTTGAAGTGTTATTCACATATAATGCTACATTAGTTTCAGTGCATATATGTATGCAGCATATTGATTTGACAATCCTATTCATCACTTGGTGTTCATGAGTGTGTCACCATCTGTCATCATACATTATTACAATATTATTAACTATTAAAAAACACTCTTAAAACTAATAAATTCAGCAAGGTAATAAGACACAATATCAAGATACAAATCAATTAGATTCCTACCTGCTAGCAATGATAATTTCCAAAGTGAAATTAAGAAAATAATTCCACTTAATTCCACTTAAAATAGCATCAAAAATAAAATAAAATGAGTAGGTATAAATTAAAGAAAAGAATGCAAGATTTGTATATGGGAAACTATAAAATGCCATTGTAAGAAATTAAAGAAGGCATAAATAAATGGGAAGACATACTAATGTTTTGGGATTGGTAGAGACTAAACATAAATATGATGTCAGTACTCTTCAAAAAAATACAGGTTAGGTGTGATTCCTATCAAAACTTGAGCTGGCCTCAGGGCAGAATTTAAGAACAAGCTGTTCCTAACACCCATATGTAAATGCAGGGACCCATAATAGCTAAAACAATTTTTAAAATAAACAATGAAGTTGAGGGACTCATACTTTCTGATTTCAAAATTTAATACAAAACAAGAGTAATCAAGACTGCGGCACTCACACAAGATAAACATAGAGAATAATGGAAGAGAATACGAATTTAGAAATAAACATTTATATTTATGATCAGTTGATTTTCAACATGATCTCAGGACACTTAAATGGGAAAAGAATAATCTTTTCAATAAATGGTGTGTGGACAAATGGATATCCATATGCAAAGTAATGAAATTGGATCCTTACCTCAAACCATATTAAAAATTAAATCAAAATAGATAATACACTCAACTGTTAGAATTAACCTATAAAATTCTTAGAAGGAAATGTAGGAGTAAATATTTGCTCTTTTGGATTTGACAATGGTTTAATTAACACACCACAAGCAAAAACAGCAAATGAAAAAAATAAGTAAATTGTACTGCATCCAAATTAAAAAAAAATTGTGCTGCAATGACATCATCATAAAATGAGAAGACAGCAAATGGGATGGGAGAATATATTTGCAAATCATATGTCTGGTAAGGGACCTATATACAGACTATTTCAAGAATTCTTATGATTCAACAACAAAAGACAGCTTAATTAAAACTGGGCAAATGATCTGCTTAGATATTTCTCTAAAGAAGATATACAAATGACAAAAAATATATATGAAAAGATAGATGTTCAACATTGTTAGTCATTAGGAAAATGGAAATTGGCACCTGTGTGAGATACAGCATCACATCTGCTAGTGTGAGTATAATTAAAAAAAAATAGGTAATAACACGTGCTGGGGATAATATGAAGAAATTGGAACTTTCCTACACTATTGCTGGGATTGTAAATTGGTGTTTCCTCTTTGTAAAACTGTCTGGAAACTTCTTGAATTTAAACAGAGGTGTCATATGATAACTCAGAAAATTTACTACTAGTTATCTATCCAAGAGAAGCGAAAACAAATTTCCACACAAAACTTGTACACAAACGTTTGTTGCAGCATTATTCATAATAGATAGAATGTAGAAACAACTTAAATATCCGTCAACTAATGAATGGATAACTAAAATGTGATATATCCCTACGACAATAAAAGATTAAAGATATTCATAACTCCAAAAAGAAGCCTTTACACATTACCACTCACTCCCAATATCCTACTCTAGAGATCTAATACACAGCATTGTGGTTATAGTGAGTAATATTGTATCATAAATTTCAAAGTTTCTAAGAAATTATATCTTAATTGTTCTCATCATAAAATTAAATGGTAACTTACATGATGTAGTGTTCTTAGCTAACTATACAATGATAATCATATTGAAATATATAAATGTATCAAATCAACATGAGTACACCTCGACCTTATACAATGTTATATGTCAACTATGTCTCAAAAAAGTAATCATACAGGGACATCTGGGTGGTTCAGTCAGTTAAGCAGCTACCACTGGTTCAGGTCATGATCTCAGAGTCCTGGAATCGAGCCCCCTCTGGGGCTCCCTGCTCAGTGGAGAGCCTGCTTCTCCCTCTTCCTCTGCTGTCACTCTGCCTACTTGTGCTCTCTCTCTATCTCTCTGCCAAATAAATAAATCAATCAACAAATAAAAGTAAGCATACAATGTATGCCCTTTTTGTTTAGCTTCTTTGACTTAGTTTAATATTTTCAAGATCCATCCATGTTCTTATATGTTTCAGTACTTTATTTCTGTCTATGGCTAAATAATATCTCACAACCCTGAGATCAAGACTTGAGCCAGATCAAAAGTCGGATGACTTACTGACTGAACCACCCAGGCACGTCCCAAGGAAGTCCTTCTTTATTATTTAATGAAAGCTTACTATTTGGTTTAAAAGATATTTTGAATGTATGTATCAAGAATTCTTTTAAAAAAGAAGTCAGCAATAATTATTGAAAATGTATGATTACAAATAAAATTGGGTGTTGAGAACACTTCGCATATAAAAAAATGCCAATGTGTATGTACTATAATACTGTCTTCAAGGATGGTGATAAGTATATTTTATATTTTCCATCCTTCTAAGATAGAAAAATCAGAGTCCTAAGAAGAGACTGAAAAGTATTCTTTTGAGACTGAAAAAAAAAAAAGACCTTGATTGACACCCCCTGCATAATTACGGGCACAGTGAATGTCACTATTCACTATCCATAGCTTCTCAGTAGTTTGATATTTTCATATTTCTGAAAATAAGGAGACAACCAATGAAACTAAAAGTCAGTAATTTGAAATGAATGAAAAGAAATTACTGCAATAGATATGGTTGACCTGTGATATTCTCTGCCATAGTATGTTACTGAGAAGGGTCATTTGCATTCTGGATTAAAACTGAATTTTGCATTTTCAAAGTCATGTAAACTAAAGACAGAGCAGGAAGAAAAGTATGCCTTGAAAGGAAATGTTGCATAAGCTCCTGCAGAAAGAGCTCTTAGACAGTGATATTAACCGATTTTAATATTGAGTACAGAAACTCTTAAATTTAATTCCAAAACCTAATATACTGTGAATGTTCTGTTCCCCGCCCCCCACCAAACTTAACCACCTATGGGAAAAAGAAATACAAAAAGAAACTAAATATTTTCCATTTAATATGTGTTATTAGTTGTTAATAATAATAACAGTTGTTACCTGTGTCTGGCAAATACAGGAAACACTAACACAGAGAAAGGTTATATGTATCTTACTAGAGTATAATTTCCTACTTGTCAGAGAAGGCAATTTTTTAAAAAAATGATATATTTATTTATTTGAGAGAGAGAGAGTGCATGAGTGGGGAGAGGAGCAGAGGAAGGAAATATTCAAGACTTCCCACTGAACATGGAGCTCAACATAGGCTCGATCCCGTGACCCATGAGATCATGACCTGAGCCAAAACCAAGAGTCAGACACTCAGCCAAGGCACCCAGATGCCCCAGAAGATAAATGTTTAGAGGAGACATTTATAATCAAGACATTACAAAGGTAGAAAATATGAATGTATTGTAATATGCAACACTAGTATCAAATAATTAAGCTTGGCAAACATCAAAAGTTTATTACTTAAAAATGAGACAAGAGTCTGCTCTAATACTTCTATCTAACATTATACTGGAGGTTCTAGCCAAGGTAAGTAGGAAAGAAAAAGAAATAACACCATTCAGATTAGAAAGGAAAATTAAATATATATCTGCAGATGACATGATCCTATATATAGCAAATCTAAAGGAATCCACAAAATAATTATTAGAATTAACAATTTCAACAATGTTATAGTATACAAGATCAATATCAAAATATCAATTGATTTCTATGTCCTAACAATGAACAATCCAAAAATAAAAAATACAAATATGTTCAGCAAACACATTAAAAAAAAACCAAAATATTCAGGAATAAATTTAACATAATAAGTATAATATGTATAAACTGAAAGCTGTAAAATAACTGTTTAAAGGAATTGAAGAAGACCTAAATAAATGGAAATACCTCTCATGTTCATGTTATCAAGGAATCATATAATATAATTATGATGGACATACTTCCCACATTGAATCCAAGTTTCAATACAACCTTATCAAGATTCCAGCTATCGTTTTTTTTCCCCCAAAATTGACAACCTGTTCCTAAAGTTAATGGGGAAATGCAAGGGCCTCTAAATAATGAAATCAATTATGCAAATGAAGAACAAATTTGACAGACTTTCAAATTTCAAAACTTATTTCAAATTTACAGTATTATGCCTCCATCAGAAAGGATGAATACCCAACTTTTGTAGCAACATGGACGGGACTGGAAGAGATTATGCTGAGTGAAATAAGTCAAGCAGAGAGAGTCAACTATCATATGGTTTCACTTATTTGTGGAGCATAACAAATAGCATGGAGGACATGGGGAGTTAGAGAGGAGAAGGGAGTTGGGGGAAATTGGAAGGGGACGTGAACCATGAGAGACTATGGACTCTGAAAAACAATCTGAGGGGTTTGAAGTGGCAGGGGGTGGGACGTCAGGGTACCAGGTGGTGGGTATTAAGGAGGGCACAGGTTGCATGGGGCACTGGGTGTGGTAGAAAAACAATGAAGGGGCGCCTGTGTGGCTCAGTGGGTTAAGCCACTGCCTTTGGCTCAGATCATGATCTCAGGGTCCTGGGATCGAGTCCCACATCGGGTTCTCTGCTCAGCAGGGAGCCTGCTTCTCTCTCTCTCTCTCTCTCTCTCTCTGCCTGCCTCTCTGCCTCCTTGTGATCTCTGCCTGTCAAATAAATAAATAAATAGAATCTTTAAAAAAAAAAAAAGAAAAACAATGAATACTGTTATGCTGAAAATAAATAAAAAATAATAATAATTAAAGAAAATCTACAGTAATAACAATGGTGTGGACCTGCATGAGTATAAACATATGTCAATCAAAAAGTAATGATATACTGTATGTTGACTAATATAACATAAAAAAATGAATGAATGAATGAATGGATGAATGAATGAATGAATAAATAAATAAATAAATGTCAATGGAATAGAATAGAGGCTGCACATTTATAATTAACTGATGCTTGACATAGTTGTAAAGACAATTCAATGGAAAGAATAGTAGATTTTTCAACAATTGGTGCTGAGAGAGCTGGGTATACACATACAAAAAGAATGAAGTTAGACGCCTACATCACACTATACACTAGAATTAGTTTGAAATAGATCACACATCTAAACATAAGAACAAAGATTCAAAATTTGTAGAAGGGAACACAGGAGTACATCTCTGTAAACTTGGATAAGGCAAAGATTTCTTCAATACAAATCAAAAGTACACAAAACAAAAAAGAAAATAGAAAAACTGTACTGCACCAAAATTAAAAGCATTTGTACTTCAAAGAACATTTACAAATTAAAAAGATAACACACAGGGGGTTGCCTAAGTGGCTCATTTGGTTAAGCATCTGCTTTTCGCTCAGATCATGATTCCAGGGTTCTGGGATCGAGCCCTGAGTTGGCTTTCCTGCTCAGTGGGGAGCCTACTTCTCCTTCTCCTCACTCGTGCTTTCTCTCTCACTCTATGTTTTCTCTCACTCTAAGTATATCAATGTAATTTTAAAAAGATAACACACAGAATGGGAGATAATAATGCCAAAACTATATCTGATAAGGAACTTTTATTGGTATCTGTAAAGAAATCACAACTCTACAATAACAAGAAATGAGGAATGGGGGGCACCTGGGTGGCTCAGCTGGTTAAGCCACTGCCTTTGGCTCAGGTCATGGTCCCAGAGTCCTGGGATCGAGTGCCACATGGGGCTTCCTCTGCTCTGCGGGGAGCCTGCTTCTCCTTCTCCCTCAGCCTTTCCCCCTCCTTGTGCTCTCTATCTCTCTTTGTCAAATAAATAAATAAAATCTTTAAAAAAAAATGAGGAATGGGTCTAAACAGAATTTTCTTCAAAGAAGATATGCGTATGGCCAAGAAGTACATGAAAAGATGTTCAGCATCATTAGTCATTAAGGGCATGCAAGTCACGCCCACAGTGAGATATCACTTAACATTCATTATAATAGCTATAATCACAAAGACATATGATAGCTGGTGTTAGCAATGATAAGGAGAAACTGGAGCCCTCAATGCATTATTGATGAGATTATACAAAAGTAATGCCACTTCAGGGGCACCTGGATGGCTCAGTTGGTTGAGCGACCAACTCTTGATTTCAGGTCAGGTCATGATCTCAGGGTCATGGGATTAAGCCCCATGCTCAGCACAGAATCTGCGTGTCCCTCTCCCTGTGCTTTTCTCCCTGCTTGAGCTCTCTCTCTCTAATTCTGAAATAAATAAAATCTTAAAAAAGGAAAACAGAATACAGTGTGGCAATTTGTCTTAATGTTAGAACAAGAATGTGCTTTATAAGCCCTCAATTCCACTCCTAATTATATACTTCAAATAACTGAAAACATGCTAACATAAAAACTTGTGCATGAGTATTTGTAACAACATTAATAATATTAAAAAGTGGAAACTACCTAAATGTTCATCAATTAATGGGTAGATAAATATAATGTAGTATATTCACACAGAGGAATATTATTCAACCATAAAAGGAAATGAAATACTGAAATACTAAAATACTGATGCTACACAATATTGAAAACATTATAGAAGTGGAAGAAGCTGATCAAAAAGGACCACCTATTGTATAACTCGTTTTATATGAAATGTTCAGAATAGCTAAATCCAGAGAAACAGAAAGCAGACTAGTACTTGTCAGAGGCTGGGGACAGGGACAATGAGGAGTGAATATAATACGTATGAGTTTTTTTATGAGTGATGAAAATTTTCTAAATTTAGTGGTGAGTTCTGTGCATATATTAAAACATTGAATTGTACCATTTAAAATGGTGAACTTTGTGTTATATAAACTATATTTCAATAAAGATATTATAAAATAATAAAATGAATATTCAGTGTTTTTTTAAAACATAGATTATATATAAGCAGGCATTAGTAAAAGTAAGGAAGGGGCTATGTATAATTCTCTTTAAAGGTTAATATCTAAACAAATCAATAATGCAGTTTCAACTAGACCAATCCCTCCACACTGATATAATTTTATGAATTACTAGTTTGATACCAAATTATGCTAAGAAGTTTGTTTATGCACAAGATATATCCCCTGGTAAATAAATGGTATAAAATAGCAATAGCTATTAGAAAAACAAATTGCAGCATTATCCATTTATACATATATATCTTCACTTAGATGCAAGCACATTCTACTTTGCAATTACAAATCAACAGATTTTACAATACATCCATTATACCATTCAGGGGATAATTGAGGGATGTAACGCATACTGTATGATTACTCAGAACCATCCAAAACATTAATTAAAGCATTAGTAATACATTTTTGAGATACCAACTTCAAATAAACAGTTATTGCAGAGATAATGTGGAAATATAGAACTCAGATCAAAATTACTGTTAAATGGATGCTTTGGTGGATCAGATAATTACCAAGGTGAAGTTACGGGAAACATGAAGAACATAATGAAAGTTGATTTACAAAAAAATGTCTTTAGTGGAAAAAATATCATGTGGCAAAAACAAAAACATGTTCTATTTTGCTACTACTCTTAATTTGTACTGCAACACTAAATCTTCATTTGATTATTAAGTTATAGCAGAACATCAAAAGCTCTGTACCTAACAGTTCAATTGCCCTTATTTATAAGTTATTATCCTCTTTCTTTCATTCTGCCTTAACCAGATGTCCATGGCTAATCTTGTACTTTCTCTACTTAATTGGCAATAATATTTAGAAACCAAGATCTGGGGACTAGGTGTGCTCATTGTTACTGGTGTCATTTCTTTTAGGCCTTCAGTGGCGCAAGCTAGGAAATATATTAATGAAAACAATAAAAGTCACAGATTCTCATGTATATGCTCAATTAGAATTAAGCATTAAATCAAATTTCCTTAAAATGTTATTTTATATATCTTTTCTCTTTGTTTCTTAAGAAAGGTTAACACATAAATATTTAGTTATTTGATTCATGCTACAGTTTCTACAATAGCATCAAAATTACAATGCCAATATTGCTGCATAGAGTAAAATTATTAAGTCGATTTAAAATTTTTATCTTTGTCCTTAAAATGTAACCTCTTTAAAGATGTTCCATCTCAACTTTTAACTCACTGTGTACTTTAAATGACAAAAGTCACTTGAAACTATTATTATTTATTTTTACCTATCTGACATACAGTTAGGTTTATCTATTTTGGATTGCTTTCAATTTCAGAGCCCACTGTTGTCATTTTCTGTTTTATTATTATTTTTAAAGCTTTATTTATTTGAGAGAGATAGAGACAGAGCATCCACACAGGGGAGAGGGGCAGAGAGAGAGGGAGAGACAGTTCCAAGCAGACTCCACACTGAACATGTAGCCTGACGTGGGGCTCAATCTCAGGAGATCATGACATAACCTGAAAGCGAGTCAGATGATTAACCAACTGCACCACCCAGGTGCCCCACATTTTATTATTTTTTGAATATATAAAATATTTATATAATTCAAAAGAAAAAAGTCATGCAAATGTATATTTATAAGTTTCATCTGTATATCTACCCCATAAACCGTATTTCTCCAGCTGAAGCATAGGAGGTATTGTCTATGGCAGGCTGAGGTATAATGTCTAAGTAAACTGAAGTAGCCTAGGCAAATAAATAGGGAGCATCATTGAATCATTTAGTGCAGAAACAGGGGAAAATCATGTATGTCAAAATAGGCTAGAAGAAATTGAGATCAACATAACAAGGGGGATAATTAGATCATGATCCACTTACATTGTACAAATTCGGGGTGATATCTTACAGATTCAGATGGGTTTCAGGTTTTGTACTAGTTGTTATAAATGAGTTATTTCCTTTTTTGCCCCATAAAATGTAATTTAAAAAGTTTTTTTATGTTATGTTAGCCACCATACAGTACATCATTAGTTTTTGATGTAGTGTTCCATGATTCATTGTTTGTGTATAATAACCAGTACTTCATTCAATACATGCAATCCTTAATACCCATCACCAGGATCACCCATCCCTCCACATCTCTCCCCTCTAAAACCCTCAGGTTATTTCCTGGAGACCAGAGTCTCTCATGATTCATCTTCCCCTCTGATTTCCCCCTCCCTTTATTTTTCCCTTTCTTCTCCTAATGTCCTCCATGCTATTCCTTATGTTCCACAAATAAGTGAAACCATATGATAATTGACGTTCTCTGTTTGATTTATTTCACTTAGTGTAATCTCCTGCAGTTCCAACCATGTTGATGCGAAAGTTAGGTACTCACTCTTTCTGATGGCTGAGTAATATTCCATGTATATATGGATCACATCTTTTTTATTCATTCATCTGTTGGTGGACATCTATATTCTTCCCATAATTTGGCTATTATGGACATTACTGCTATAAACATTGGGGTGCACGTGCCTCTTTGGATCAATACATTTGTATCTTTAGGGTAAATATCCACTAGTCCAATTGCTGGGTCGTAGGTAGTTCCATTTTAAACTTTTTGAGGAACCTCCATACTGTTTCCCAGAGTGGCTGCACCAACTTGCGTTTCCACCAACAGTGCAAGAGAGTTCCCTGTTCTCCACAACCTCTCCCACATTCGTTGCTTTTTACCTTGTCAATTTTTGCCATTCTAACTGGTGTAAGGGAGCATCTCAATGTGGTTTTGATTTGAATTTCCCTGATGGCTAGAGATGATGAACATCGGAAGTGTCTGCTCATATCTTCTGCCCATTTTTTGACATGATTATCTGTTTTGGGGGTGTTGAGTTTGAGTTCTTTATAGATCTTGCAAATCAGCCCTTTGTCCATAGTGTCATTTGCAAATATCTTCTCCCATTCAGTGGGTTGCCTCTTTGTTTTGTTGACTGTTTCCTTTGCTGTGCAGAAGATTCTGATCTTGATGAAGTCCCAAAAGTTCATTTTCTCTTTTGTTTCACTTGCCTTTGGAGATGTGTCTTGAAAGAAGTTGTTGTGGCTGATGTCGAAGAAATTCTATGTTCTCCTCTAGGATTTTGTTCTCCTATGCATTCCTCTAGGATTTTGATAGATTCCTGTCTCATTTGAGGTTGTTCATCCATTTCACATTTATCTTTGTGTATGGTGTAAGAGAATGGTCGAGTTTCATTCTTCTGTATATATCTGTCCAGTTTTTCCAGCACCATTTATTGAAGAGACTGTCTTTGTTCCATTGGATATCTTTTTCCTGCTTTGTCAAAGATTCATTGACCATATAGTTGAGGACCTCTTTGTATCTGGGCTCTCTATTCTGTTCCATTAATTTATATGTCTGTTTTTGTGCCAATATCTCACAGACTTGTTGATAACAGCTTTGTAATATAGCTTGAAATCAGGCAACATGATAACCTCCACTTTGTTTTTCATTTTCAACAATTACTTGGTGATTCGGGTTTTTTTCTGGTTCCATATAAATTTTAGGATTGTTTGTTCCAGCACTCTGAAAAAATGCCATTGGTGTTTTGATTAGGATGGTGTTGAAAGTATAGATCGCTCTGGGCAGCATAGATATTTTTACAATGTTTATTCTTCTGATTCATGAGTGTAGGATATTTTTCTAACTTTTTTTGTGTCTTCTTCAATTTCTTTCATAAGCTTCTTTAGTTTCTAAAGTATAGATCCTTCACCTTTTTGGTTAGGTTTATTCCAATGTATTTTATAGTTATGAGTGCTAGTGTAAATAGAATCAATTCACTAATTTCTCTTTCTACAGTTACATTGTTAGTGTATAGGAAAACAACCAATTTCTGTGCATTGATTTTTTTTAAAGATTTTATTTATTTATTTGACAGACAGAGATCACAAGTAGGCAGGGGGAGAGGAGGAAGCAGGCTCCCTGCTGAGCAGAGAGCCCAATGTGGGGTTCGATCCCAGGACCCTCGGATCATGACCTGAGCTGAAAGCAGAGGCTTTAACCCACTGAGACACCCAGGTGCCCCTCTATGCATTGATATTGTATCCTGCCACTTTAAACCCTGCCAGGGTTTCAGGATGGGAAACGTAAATTCCCTAAGCAGTTCCCTGGGCATGATGGTAATTATGGCCTATTCTACTTCCTCACATTAGTTCTATGACCTAAATATTCTTCAAATTGCAGCACAGAACCATATTAAGGCATTTCTACCCCAACTCCTTTGCTGTGAAATTGTTCAGTTGGTCTGATGTAGTGTTATGTGGTATCCCATGCCAGCGGATCAAATATTCTCTAAACCCTTACACAACAATGTTGGCTGAAGTCCTTCAGGCAGGATAGGCAGGTTTAAACATAGAATGTGTTCGTTCCAGTCCCCTTTCCACTTTACTAGGTCCATCACATCTGTAGTTAAAGTTGTAACATAACCCTACAAGCTTAGTGGCCAGGAAGGGATATGGGAGATGAAAGAAATGCATATTGTCTTGAAATGGAGGGGCTTCTGCATTATCTCCAAATAAGGGGGTAATAGACCCTCATGAGAAGGAGTGACCCTCTTTTACATGCTTGGAGAATTCAAGAGAACTATCATATTCAAGACTTTCAGGAACATCAATCCAGATGTTCCATCCCATGTGTCAGTGTCCCATTCTTTTCCAACAGGAACCCTTACTTTATTAAAGCAGACCTGCCTCATTCGGAATGTTAACTTCTTTGGAACTCAGCTACTCATACAATCGAGTCCTAAGTCTGGTCCTAAGGATCTCTTCCCTTCTGTCTCGGGAGAAGGGAGTTTCTTTATATACTATACTTTAGTATAGTATACTAGTATAGTATAGTAAGGTATACTTTATATACTACCAAGGAGGCCTGCTGGCTTTCATGTGTACCATTTAATTTCCATTTAATCATCCTATTATTTTTCTTGTATTTTTCCCCAAGTGTCAAATGAACTTATCAAAACAACTGAGTATCAATGGGCATAGAATTACTATCTTCTCCTCCATTTCTTAAAATTCTAACACATCACACTATATTATATTCCAATAACATGCCATTCCAGGGTATTACATGTAAATGTTTTAACAACTACACCACTTCCTTGCCAGAAGCCACCTGAGTTCTACATATGGCCAATGATAGAGGTCTTATTATTAGCTAGACAGCTGGTGATCCAAGTATCTGCTTTCTAAGACCTCTCCTGACTACAGATGTAGAAGGAACCAGATGCTTAAAAGATTAAACTTAAAAAAAAAAAACTTAAAAAAAAACATTTAAAAAACTTTAAAAAAGATTAAACTAAAAGATGCTTAGTTCTCCAGGAACCAGATGCTTAAAAGATTAGAATATAGTAGGCTGTGAGGGAATGCTGTTGGGGTCAAAATCTGAGGAAATGAAGGTAATGAATAAGGATTTGCCAAAGCAAAAAGTTGAACTGTAAAAAGTCTCAGTGGAATGTCACAGGGCATTGTGAAGATGAGATAGTCCTCCATAGCTGTTTTGAGTAGGGACAGGATGACCAAGTCATAATATTAATCAGTCATTGGATGAAGGACACCTAAGGCATGATATTGGAAAAGATAATTCTGCTCAACTGAGAAATTTCTCAAATATGGTTGAAAGCTGAGTGCTGTCATTACCAAAGGGAGGTTTTAGATAGTGCATCATAGCATTTTTGACACATTCTCATTGCTATCTTTCAATATTTTAAAGAAAATTATTAATGTCAAATTTGCTTTATTACACATGTCAGTGCCTACTAGATTTCTATTTCTAGAAAAGAAATGTCTGTAGTGAAACCCCATATATGTGGTTATTCAGAGGAATTTCTCCTTGTATGCTTATCTTTAGAACAAATCTCAAACTGGAGCTAGGGGCAAAAAGAAAACTGAGACAAGAAATTGATCCCATTTACAATTGCACCAAAGACCATAAGATATTTAGGAATAAGTCTAACCAAAGAGGTTTTCTATACATTGGAATAAAGTTAATCAAAGGATCTGTACTCAGAAAGCTATAAAACACTGATGAAAGAAATTGGAGATGACACAAAGAAATGGAAAAATAAATCCATGCTCACAGATTGAAAGAACAATATTGTTAAAATGTCTATACTACCCAAAGCAATCTACAGATTTAATGCAAACCCTATCAAAATACGACCAGCAGTTTTCACAGAACCCAAAAAAACAAATCTTAAATTTGTATGGAACAAAAAAAGACTACAAATAGCCAAAGTAATCTTGAAAAAGAAAGGCAAAGCTGGAGGCCTCACAATTCTGGACTTCAAGTTATATTACAAAGCTACAGTGATCAAGGTAATATGGTATCAGCACAAAATTAGACACATAGATCAATGGGACAGAGTAGAAAACCCATAAATGGACCCATAACTATTTGGTCTACTAATATTCACCAAAGCAGGAAAGAATATCCAGTGGAGAAAATACAGTCTCTTCAACAAATGCTATTGGGGAAAAACTAGACAGCCACACATAAAAGAATGAAACTGAACTATTTCCTTACCCCATACACAAATTAAATTCAAAATGTATGAAAGACCAAAATGTGAGACAGGAAATAATCAAAATCCTAGAGGAGAATACAGGCAGTAACCTCTTTGACATCATCTGTAGCAACTTCTTACTAGATATGTCTCCTGATGCAAGGGAAACAAAAGAAAAAATGAACTATTGGAACTTCATCAAGATAAAAATCTTTTACACAGTGAAGAAAACAATCAACAAAACTAAAAGGCAACCTACAGAATGGAAGAAGATATTTGCAAATGAAATATCCAATAAAGGGTTACTATTCAAAATCTATAAAGAACTTATCAAAGGTAACACCCCAAAACACAAATAATCCAGTTGAGAAATGGGCAGAAGACAGGAGTGGACATTTTCCCAAAGAGGACATCCAGATAGCTAGCAGACACATGAAAGATACTCAACATCACTGATCATCAGAGAAATAGAAGTCAAAACTACAATGAGGTATCACCTCAGACATGTCAGAATGGCTAAAATTAACAACAGAGGAAACAACTGATGTTAGTGTGGATGCAGAGAAAGGGGAACAGTCTTCAATTGGTGGGAATGCAAACTGGTGCAGCCACTCTGGAGAAGTTTCCTCAAAAAGTTTAAAATAACAGTACCCTGTGACCCAGCAATTGAACTACTAGGTATTTACCTAAGCAATACAAAAATACTGAAGCAAAGGAACACACACACACCCTGGTATTTATAACAGCACTATCTACACTAGCAAAATTACAGAAATAGCCCCAGTATCCATTGACTGACAAGTGGATAAAGAAGTTGTGAGAAATACACACACACACACACACACACACACACACACCCCACAGGAATATTACTCAGCCATAAGAAAGAATGAAATCTTGCCATTTGCAGTAATGTGGATGAAGCTAGAGAGCATTTTGCTAAGTGAATCAAGTCAGTCATGCAAAGAAAAATACAACATGGTTTCATTCATATGTGGAACTTAAGAAACAAATAAGTAAAGAAAATAGAGAGGTAAACCAAGAAACAGACTCTTTTTTTATTTATTTATTTGACAGAGAGAGATCACAAGTAGGCAGTGAGGCAGGCAGAGAGAGAGGAGGAAGCAGGCTCCCTGCTGAGCAGAGAGCCCGATGTGGGATTCGATCCCAGGACCCCGGGATCACGACCTGAACCAAAGGCAGTGGCTCAACCCACTGAGCCACCCAGGCGCCCAAGAAACAGACTCTTAACTAGAGAGAACAAACTGATGGTAAATAGAGGGAAGGTAGGAGAGTGAGAAAAATAAGTTATGGAGATTAAGAAGTGCATTTGTTCCACTGGTCTATGTGTCTGTTTTTATGCCAGAACCGTGAGGTCTTGGTAATCACAGCTTTGTAGTAAAGCTTGAAATCAGGTAACGTGATGCCCCCAGTTTTATTTTTGTTTTTCAACATTTCCTTAGCGATTCGGGGTCTCTTCTGATTCCATACAAATTTTAGGATTATTTGCTCCGGCTCTTTGAAGAATACCGGTGGAATTTTGATCGGAATGGCATTAAAAGTATAGATTGCTCTAGGCAGTATAGACATTTTAAAAATGTTTATTCTTCTGATCCAAGATCATGGAATGGTCTTCCATCTTTTTGTGTCTTCTTCAATTTCTTTCATGAGTGTTCTATAGTTCCTCATGTACAGATCCATTACCTCTTTGGTTACATTTATTCCCAGGTATCTTATGGTTCTTGGTGCTATAGTAAAAGGAATCAATTCTCTAAGTTCCCTTTCTGTATTTTCATTGTTAGAGTATAAGAAAGCCACTGATTTCTGCATATTGACTTTGTATCCTGCCATGTTGCTGAATTGCTGTATGAGTTCTAGTAGTTTGGGGGTGGAGTCTTTTGGGTTTTCCATATAAAGAATCATGTCATCTGCGAAGAGGGAATTTGACTTCTTCATTGCCAATTTGGATACCTTTTATTTCTCTTTGTTGTCTGATTGCTGTTGCTAGGACTTCTAATACTATATTGAACAAGAGTAATGAAAGTGGGCATCCTTGTCATGTTCCTGATCTCAAAGGGAAGGCTGCAAGCTTTTTTCCATTGAGGATGATATTTGCTGTGGGTCTTTCATAGATAGATTTGATGAGGTTCAGGAATGTTCCCTCTATCCCTATATTTTGAGGTGTTTTAATCAGGAACGGATGTTGGATTTTGTCAAATGCTTTCTCTGCATCAATTGAGAGGACCATGTGGTTCTTCTCTCTTCTCATATTAATTTGTTGTATCACATTGATTGATTTGCGAATGTTGAACCATCCTTGTAGCCCAGGGATGAATCCCACCTGGTCATGGTGGATAATCTTTTAAATGTGCTGTTGTATCCTGTTTGCTAGAATCTTGTTGAGAATCTTAGCATCCATATTCATCAGTGATATTGGTCTGAAATTCTCCTTTTTAGTAGGGTCTTTGCCTGGTTTGGGGATCATGGTAATGCTGGCTTCATAGAACAGAGTAGAGAGCCAAGATATGGACCCTCAACTCTATGGTCAAGTAATCTTCAACAAAACAGGAAAAAATATACAGTGGAAAAAAGACAGTCTCTTCAATAAATGGTGCTGGGAAAACTGGGCAGCTATATGTAGAAGAATGAAACTCGACCATTCTCTTACATCGTACACAAAGATAAACTGAAAATGACCTCAACGTGAGACAGGAATCCATCAGAATCCTAGAGCAGAACATAGGCAGTAATCTCTTTGATATCAGCCACAGCAACTTCTTTCAAGATATGTCTCCAAAAGCAAAGGAAACAAAAACTAAAATAAACTTTTGGGACTTCATCAAAATTAAAAGCTTCTGCACAGCAAAGGAAACAGTCAAAAAAACAAAGAGACAACCCATGGAATGGGAGAAGATATTTGCAAATGACAGTACAGAAAAAAGGTTGATATCCAGGATCTATAATGAACTCCTCAAACTCCACACATACAAAACAGGCAATCATATCAAAAAATGGGCTGAAGACATGAACAGACACTTCTCCAATCAAGACATACAAATGGCTATCAGACACATGAAAAAATGTTCATCATCATAGCCATCAGGGAGAATCAAATTAAAACCACATTGAGATATCACCTTATACCAGTTAGAATGCCCAAAATTAACAAGACAGGAAACAACATGGGTTGGAGGGGATGTGGAGAAAGGGGAACCCTCTTACACTGTTGGTGGGAATGCAAGTTGGTGCAGCCTCTTTGGAGAACAGTGTGGAGATTCCTCAAGAAATTAAAAATATAACTTCCCTATGATCCTGCAGTTGCACTCCTGGGTATTTACTCCAAAGATATAGATGTAGCGAAAAGAAGGCCATCTGTACCCTAATGTTTATAGCAGCAATGGCCACGGTCGCCAAACTATGGAAAGAACCAAGATGTCCTTCAACGGATGAATAGATTAGAAAAATATAGAAAATATAGAAAAAATATAGATGCCTTATGTGGCAACTCTGGAGATGGAGACTTGTCTGCATTTTTAGCATGTATCTCAGAAGATTTTGAGAAATACTTCTTTAATAGTCTTTCCAGTTTGATTCAGCCACTCTGGAAAATAGTAGGGAGGTTCCTCAAAAAGTTGAAAAGAGAGCTACGCTAAGACCCAGAAATTGCACTTCTGGGTATTTACCCCAAAATTACAAATGTAGTGACCTGAAGGGGCACATGCACCTAAATGCTTATAGCAGCAATGTCCACAGTAGCCAAACTATGGAAAGAGCCTAGATATCCATCAACAGATGAATGGATAAAGAAGATATGGTATACATACACAATAGAGTATTATGCAGCCATAAAAAATGAAATCTTGCCATTTGAAACACTGTGGATGGAACTGGAGGGTTTTATGCTAAATGAAATAAGTCAATCAGAGAAGATAATTATCATATGGTCTCACTAGTATGAGGAATTTGAGAAACAAGACAGAGGATCATAGGGGAAAAGAGGGAAAAATGAAACAAGATGAAAGCAGAAAGGGAGACAAACCGTAAGAGACTTTTAATTTCAGGAAACAAACTGAGGGTTGTTGGAGTGGAGAGGAGTGGGAGGGATACGATGACTGGGTGGTGGACTTTGGGGAGGGTATGTGTTAAGGTGAGCACTGTAAATTGTGTAAGACTGATGGATCACAGACATGAACTCCTGAAACAAATAAAACATTATATATTAACAAAATAAAAATAAAATAAAATGCAAAAGAGAGAGTCCAGATGACTAGCTTTGAGGTCATATTCTTACTTTTAATTATTTACTTGGATCAGCATTTTACTTCCAGTGTTCTGGAAAACACCAACTTTGTTGGTAGTTAGTAGAATATCATAGAATGTACAAAATTCTGACTCAGATTTTTCATGAATTCAGATTAGCTTTGACTTTGCAATGAAAGGACCCACTAATGATCAGCCTCAATTGATTTTTAAAAACTTGTCTTCTACTTTCCCTTTACTTTACAATACATATTTAATCATGATTTTTTTTTCTAGCAGCATTGAAGTTCATAAATTGATCAGCATAACAGGATTTGAACAACAAACACAGCAGAATCAACCCAAATCATTTTCATAAAACATTAACATATTGAAATTAAAACTCCTGTAAGATACCATTTTGATATTAGAAATAAAGTTTCATAGGTAAGTATATAACATACTTAAACTATGAGCATTGTATTTGATAAAAATAATGTTATTTCTCAAGATAAGAAAACAAGAAAGAATGACAATGGGGCATTTCTCAAAATCCTCTGCTATCTATGGGAAAGATACTGAGACTTGGAAGAACAGGATAAAAACATTTACAAGTCAAAATAATGTCCATGACGTCAGGTTGTTTTGTTACTCTTATTGGAAAAAATCCTTACATAATATCCTGAATATTTCTATTGAAAAAATGGGTAGCATATGTTTCCTTTGTTTTGTTTTGTTTTTTAATGCTTTTTATTTCTATAAATCTTAGGTCTTATTTTTTTTCAATTGATTTTTTAAAATATTTTTTTTTAATAAACATGCAATGTATTACTAGCCCCAGGGATACAAGTCTGTGAATTGCCAGGTTTACACACTTCACAGCACTCACCATAGCACATACCCTCCCCAATGTCCATAACCCCACCACCCTCTCCTGATCCCCCTCCCTCCTGGCAACCCTCAGTTTGCTTTGTGATATTAAGAGTCTCTTATGGTTTGTCTCCCTCCTGATACGATCTTGTTTCATTTATTCTTTTCCTGCCCCCCAAGCCCCCCACATTGCATCTCCACTTACTCATATCAGGGAGACCATATGATAGTTGTCTTTCTCCGATTGATTTATTTCGCTAAGCATGATACCCTCTAGTTCCATCCATGTCGTCACAAATGGCAAGATTTCATGTCTTTTGATGGCTGCATAGTATTC
>NC_081575.1:24691457-24708467 GCF_022355385.1 Mustela nigripes | reverse complement strand
TTTAACTATCCCCAGATCAGTAAATAGAGCATTGCCAGCACATGAGTCACTGTTGTCTACCTCCAAATAACCACTTCTGCCCTATTTCCCCAAAGCAATCACTGCCCTTACTTCTAACACCATAGATTAGGTTTTTTTTTTCTGAGTTGTGATATGGCTCAAATCATAAATTATAAACTGTAGTAATTTATTTTTTTATTCAACATTATGTTTGGAATATTCATCCATGTAGTTGCACATAATTATGACTTATTCAGTATCATTGTTCTGTAGTAAACCATTTTATGGATATTTATCAATTTGTTTATCCCGTCTTCTGTTTATAGACATTTGGTTTGGTCCCACATGGAGTAAAACCTGATATCAATAACAAAATTGGGAAAACTAACAAACACTAGGAAATTTAAAAACAGTTTTAAACAAGCATTGGGACAAAGAATAAATCAAAAGGGAAATTAAAAAATTCTTGAGACAAAAATGAAAACAGAACATAGCAAAATATGGAATATAGCAAAATAAGTATTTGGAAGTTTATGTTCATAAATGTCTATATTAAATAAGGAAGAAATACCTCAAATAGTCTGATTTCATGTCAAGGAACAAAACAAGAAGAATGAGCTAAGCCTGAAGTCAGCAGAAGAAAGGAAATAATAAATATAGAGCACTGGGTGTGATGCATAAACAATGAATCTTGGAATACTGAAAATATAAAATTAAATAAAAAAGATAGAACAGAAATAATTGAAATAAAAAAATAGAAGTACTCTAAAAATTTAACAAAACTGAGTTGGTTTCTTGAAAAGATAAATTTGACAAACTTTTAATTAGACTAAAAAAGATTAAAGTCATAAATGTAAGAGAAAATATCACAAAATAAAAGTGATCATAAGGGATGATTATGGATAATTGTATACCAACATATTTGACAATTCTGAAGAAATGGGTAAATTCATAGAAACATACAATCTACCAAGACTGAATTTGAACCAGTAACAATTAAGGGAATTGAAATAGTAATAAAACTCTTCTGATAAAGAAAGAGCCCAGGAACAGATGATTTCACAGGCAAATTTTACCAAACATTTAAAGAAGAATTAACAATCACCCTTCTTAAACTCTTCAAAAAATAGAGAAAAACAAAACTCTTCCAAATTTATTTTATGAGGCTAGCTTCACCCTATTAGAAAAGCCAAAGACAAGGCAAGAAAAGAAAACTACAAGCCAATATCCCTGAAGAACAAGGATGTAAAAATCCTTAATAAGATTAACAAACTAAAGTCAACAGCTCATTAAAGGGATTATATACCATGATTAAGTGAGATTATCCCTGGGATGCAAAGATGGTTTAACATATATAAATCATTGAATGTAAAAAAAAAAAAATCATTGAATGTGATATATCACATTAACAGAATGAAGGACAAATATTTTACATCTCAGTACATGCATAAAAAGCATTTGAGAAAATTCAACATTTCATGATAAAAACTTTTAACAAATTATGTGTGGAAAGATATTTTTTGTCATATAATTATTTTTATTTTTTATATTAGTCATCATACAGTACATCATTAGTTTTTGATGTAGTGTTCCATGATTCATTGTTTGCATATAATGCCCAGTGCTCCATGCAGCCTGGTAATGGTTATTAAATATGGAAAGAGCTTAATAAAATAAAAGCCACATAGAAAGCCCCCACAGCTAACATCATATCTACAATGAAAAGTGGAAAGTTTTCCTCTAAGATATTAAGCAAAGCAAGGATGTCTACTCACACCACTTCTATTCAACATAGTACTGGAAATCCAAGTCAGAACAATAAGGAAAGAAAAAAAAAAGCATCTAAATTGGAAAGGAGGATATTAAATTGTTTCAGTTTGTAGATGACATATTCTTATATACATCATATTATGAAGGCTCTACCAAAAGCTCTTGGAACTAATAAAATCAGTTACATTCCATCATAGCAACAATGACCACATTTGCCAAACTGTGGAAAGAACCAAGCCTTCGACAGATGAATGGATAAGGAAGATGCAGTCCATATATACTATAGAGTATTATGCCTCCATCAGAAAAGATAAATACCCAAGTTTCGTATCAACATGGAGGGGACTGGAAGAGATTATGCTGAGTGAAATAAGCCAAGCAGAGATAATCAATCATCATATGGTTTTGCTTATTTGTGGAGCATAACAAATAACATGGAGGACATGGGGGGCTGGAGGGGAAAAGGGAGTTGGGGGAAATTGGAGGGAGAAATGAACCATGAGAGACTGTGTACTCTGAGAAACAATCTGAGGGTTTGGGAGGGGAGGGGCATGGGAGGTTGGGTGAGCCTGGGTAGAGGGTATTATGGAGGGTATGTATTGCATGGAGCACTGGGTGTGGTGCATAAACAATGAATTCTGGAACACTGAAAATAAATAAAAAAAAATAAAGGGTATAAAAAAATCAGTTACATTCCAGAATATAAAATTAACATACAAAAATCAGTTACAGCTCAATACACTAATAATGCAATTCTGAATAGAAAATTAACAAAATAATTTTATTTATAATAGCAACAAAAGAATAAAATACTTAGGGATAAACTTAAACAAGGAGATGAAACACTTGTAATATGAAAACCATGAAATATTGCTGAAAGAAATTAAACAAGACATAATTGTTTGTGGATTGGAAGACTTGTTATTGTTAACATGTCCATATACATCAAAGTGATCCAGAGTTTTGGTGCAATCTCTCAAATTCCCATTGATGTTTTTGTAGTAATAGGAAAACCCATCCTAAAATTCATATGGAATTTCAAGGGACCCCAAATCACCTTAACAATCCTGAGAAAGCAGAATAAAGCTGTAGGACATACATTTCCTGATTTCAAAACTTACTACAATGTTACAGTAATCAGAACAGTGTGGTACTTATGTAAAGACAGATATACAGATCAATGGAATAGAATGGAAAACCCAGTAATAAACCCTTACTTCCATATTCAACTGAGTTTTGATAGGGTTGCCAGGGACCATTCAATAGAGAAAGGAGAGTCTTTTCAAACAAGTGGTTCTGGAAAAACTAGATATTCACAAGCAAAAGAATGGAGTTTCACATTTATCTAACACCATATACAAAAATAGACTCAAAATGGACCAAAGACCTAAATGTGAGGCCTAAAACTATAAAACTGTCAGAAGAAAACACAAGACAAAAGTTTCATTACATTGGATTTGCCAGTGAGTTCTTTTTTTTTTTTTTTAAGATTTTACTTATTTATTTAAGAGAAAGAGAATGAGAGAGAGTGAACATGAGAGTGGGAAGGTCAGGGGAGATGCAGAACACCTGCAGAGCAGGGATCCCCCACCTCCCATGTGGAACTTGATCCTGGGACTCCAGGATCATGACCTGAGTGGCAGGCAGTCACTCAACCAACTGAGCCACCAGGCCCCCAGTAATGAGTTCTTGAATATGACATGAATGGCACAGGCAACTGAAGAAAAAATAGGCAAATTGAATTTATGAAAATCAAAACTATTTTAGTATACAAAAATGTTGATGCAAAGGAGCACATGCACACCAATATTTATAGCTGCATTATCAGCAATAGTCAAATATGGGAAGAGCCCCAATGTTCATCAACTGATGAATGGATACAGAAGATATGGTATGTATATACAATGGAATATCACTTATTCATCAGAAAAATGATATCTTGTCAATTGCAACAATGTGGATGCAACTAGAGTGTGTTATGCTAAGTGAAGTAAGTTAGTCAGAGAAAGACAAATATATAATTTCACTCATAGGTAGAATTTAAGAAACAAAACAGATGAACATAGGGGAAAGGAAGGGAAAATAGGATACAAACAGAGAGGGAGACAAACCATAAGAAACTCTTAACTTTAGAGAATAAACTGAGGGTTGCTGGAGGGAAGGTGGATGGGTGATGGGCATTAAGGAGGGCACTTGATGTAATGAGCACTGGGTGTTATATGTAAGTGGAGAATCACTAAATCCCACTCTTGAAACTAATACCACACTGAAATAATACTAACTGTATGTTAACTAACTTGAATTTAAATTAAAAAAATGATAGTAAGGTATTATAACTCAGAATAAAATAAGAATCTATGAATCCATATTGATATAAGTAAAATGCTGACTTAATAAACACAAAAGGAATGGCAGAATTAGAAAAATCACCATTTGGCAGCTCTCATAGTAACAATTTACAATGAATACTAAAATTGGTGGGTGAAAGTATGATGGGATACAGAATGTTTATGTAAACTTAAAGTATCTCCCTACAAGATACTTATAGACAACAAAGAGGGAAAGAGTAACTCTACAGCAGAGAAATCTGGCTGGCACCACCTTAACCAAGTGATCAAAGTTAAAACCACATAATATCACAGGCCTTCTGACACATTGCCCTGAGAATGACATATCACTTCTGGGCTATTCCTTCCCAAGATGCAGAACCTGAAAGTTATCATGAGGTAACATAGGAAGGACAAGTCCAAATTGTGGAGTGCTGTTCCAAATAACTGGCCTTTACTCTTCACAAATGTCAAAGTCATGAGAGACAAAGACTAAGAAACTGTTCCAGGTGAAAAGAACCTAGACACATGACCACTTAAAAATAATGGACCAAAAAAATTCATTTAGTTATTTTGCTATAAAAGGCAGTAGTGAGATAATTGAGAAAACTTAGATAAGATCTCTATATTAGATAACAATATTAAATCAATGCTATTTCTTGAAAAAAATGCAATTAAAAAAAAAAAAAAAGATAGCAGAGTCTCGAAAGATATTTGTATAGGAAGCCACCTAAGTGTCCATTGATAGATAAATGGATAAGAAAAATTTGGCATACATATAATGGAATATTATTCACACTTAAAGAAAATTCTGACATAGGATACAACAGGAATGAACCTTGAGGACATTATGTTAAGCATAATAAACCAGTCACAAAAAGACAAATACTATATGATTCCACTTATATGAGGTACTTAGAGTAATCAGACTCATAGAGACAGAAAGTTGAATGGTGGTTGTTAGGAGATGGAGAGAGAGGAGATTGGGAAGTCATTGTTTAATGGATTAGAGTTTCAATTTTACAAGTAAAGAGAATTGTAGAGATGGATGATGGTGATGGTTGCAGAACATTATGAATGTATTTAATACCACCAAATAAACATCTAAAATGGTTAAGATGGTTTTTTAAAAAAGTAAAATAGAAACCTACATATGTGGGAGATTCTATTTATGATTTATGTAATTGCATATTTATGATTCATGTACATTTGTTAGATTTTTTTTCTGGTTTCAAAACAAGAGTAACAAAGAAATTAATTGTATCACTGATGCATGACTTATTGCCATTAATGATAAAAAATACTTTTTCTTTTTCCTGACATCTAAATGGAACATACTCACATTTTAAAATGGAACACAGGGGTGCCTGGGTGACTCAGTTTGTTAAGCAGTGATGATCTCAGGGATGAGGAATCAAGTCTCACATTGGACTCCACACTTAGTGGGGAGTTTGTTTGAGATTCTCTTTCTTCCTTTTTCTCTGCCCCCCCAATAAATAAATAATCTTTTAAAAAATAAAATAAGATAAAATAAAATTGAACACAAAGTATCACACACAATAAATAACTCCTAAGCTGCATCTCCATTTTTTTAATGACTTGTGATAGCACTATAATACTGTCAGTATGTAAAGATGACTTTTTCAAATATTTACATTGAAAGTTATATCTAGGAGGGAGCAAGATGCCAGAGAAGTAAGAGACCCTGTTTCAACTGTTCCCCTAAAGTGAGCTAATTATCTACCAGAACATGCTGAACACCCATGAAAACAGCCTGAGATGTAGGATTATACACTGCTGAATCTCTGCAGGGGCAGAAGACGCCAGTTGAGAGGTAAATCCAGTGGGAATTGGACTGATATCTGAGTATAAACAGAGGGGGGAGAGAGCCACCAGAAGCAACGCATTGGAAAGTACTACCCCAATACGAGAGTGCCTTGTGATTGGGGACCAGCATTAACTTGGAGTCTGGCTAAAAGCACTCAAAAAGAGCCAAAGATCTTAAGGGGCAACTGGTGGAATTGGGTGGTCACGGGTATGGGCCTAAGCTGACAAACCCAGGACAGCCACCGCTGGAGATGAGCCACCCTTGTAGAGAGATTGTAGCAAAGCCTCCAGGCAGTGGTCCCTGAGCCTATGGCTTTCCCTGGCTTGCACCAGCACTGGCCCAGGCGCTCTCCACGTGTTAGGACTCTGATGTGTGCACCAGCTGGTGCTCTCTAGAACCACAGACTATTGCACTCTGCACACACACTGCATGACCAGGGACTGAACCTTGATCCCTGCCCAGGTCTGAGAGTGCATTGTGCGGGCACTAGCTGGTGGGCACTTGGACTGGCCAAGAGTCTGAACACTCCCAGTGTGGGCTTGAAAATCTCAGTTCACTATCTCTGGTCTATCGCAGTGCCAGCAACGGCAGCCACTGGAACCATGCTCCCTGGAATGATATCTCTCGGTTTTAATAGCACAAAGGTGCAGAGACAAGTAGGGGCATTTTGCGTGGCCCCTGAGATGGTGGCAGGGGGCACACACTACCTGTGGGAAGTTCAGCAGATTTTGCAGAGGGGGAGTCTGTGTGTTCTGGACCACCCAGAGGGGAGCGGACTGAGGTTTCTCTCTGAGACTGAGGTCTGGGTGCAGTTTGCTTTCCACTAAACCTCAGAAAAGCTGCAAAAAGCCACCAAAGAACAAAAACCTCCAGAGAACAAAAGCTTGAAAAACTGGTTTCCACAGAGCCCAGTCCCTTGATAGGGAGCAGGACTCAAACTAAGCAAGAGTGATTGGAAAACAACTTGGCAGGTCCCTTTCCCAGAAAGCCAGCCAAAAAACAAAACAAAACAAAAACAAACAAACAAACAAACAAAAAACAAAAAACAAAACAAACAAACCAAAACAAAACCAACAACAACAACAAAAAACAAGAGGACAACCACCACAAGGTGCACATAAAACTGCAGAGGAAAAGAAAATATTAAGCTCTTGGTATTGCACTAAAACCTGTATATTTCATAGATACAACTTTTATTTTTAATTCATTCTCACTATTCTTGTTCTTTTAAATTTTTAACCTATTTGCCATTACAATGAGAGGTTCAATACAACAAATTCCATAATCTTTTAACTTAAATTCTTTTCGTTTATATACCTGTGTTTTTCTTTTGTTTTTCTATTTTTTTAAATATACATATACGTATACATATACATATACATATAAACTTAAAGGTAATCCTTATTCCTTAATCAATACTAACCCTATATATAAACCAGTGTTTTTTAAAATTTATTTATTTATTTTTTTAAAGATTTTATTTATTTATTTGACAGAGATCACAAGCAGGCAGAGAGGCAGGCAGAGAGAGAGGAGGAAGCAGGCCCCCCGCTGAGCAGAGAGCCCGATGCGGGGCTTGATCCCAGGACTCTGAGATCATGACCTGAGCCGAAGGCAGCGGTTTAACCAACTGAGCCACCCAGGCGCCCCTATAAACCAGTTTTAATCTTCCTTTATCTCTGGAAAGTTGAGTCCTTTAATAAAGATATCAAAATACACCCAGCAAGAATCAAGATAAACTTTCTTGCCCGCATAGAGGATTTATAACCACCCTCCCATCCTTTTCTTCTGTAAGGTTTTCTGTGTATTTGTTTTTGTTCTGATATTATATAAATCTTATCTTTGGGGTTCATTTTGGCCTGTTCTTTTTTTTTTTCCCTTGTCATTTACTTTCATTGTTCTTTTCGTTTGTCCATTTTTGTTCTTGTACCTTATAAATCTTACCTTTGGGGCACATTCTGGCTGGGTTTTCTCTTTGGTTTTGTTGTTGTTGTTGTTTGTTTGTTTGTTTGTTTTTTCCTGTCTCACTCTTTTTTTCTTTTTTTCTTTCTTTTTGGTGCTAACTTCCAATTGCTCAGAAGTGTCCCAGGGTGTACCTTGCCTGGATCACAGTTGATATATTCATCTACACATCCCCTCAACCACCTCTCACCAAAATGTCTAGGATAAGGAATGACCAATAGAAGAAAAATTCAGAGACTGTGCCCTTTCCTTCAGAGCTTTGGATATGGACAAAAACAGTATGTCACAAAGGGAATTCAGGGTAACAATTATCCAGACAATGGCTAGGTTGGAGAAAACCATTAATGACAATATAGAATCAATTAGGGCAGAAGTGAAAGCTGTCTGGGAAGAAGTTAAAAATGCTATCAATGAGATCCAATCTAATCTAAATTCTCTAAAAGCTAGGGTAACAGAGACAGAAGATAGAATTAGTGATCTAGAGGACAAAATTAGAGAGAAAAATGATCAGGAGGAGGCCTGGAATGAAGAGCTTAGAAGTCATGAAAACAGCATTAGGGAAATAAATGATGCCATGAAATGTTCCAACATCAGAATTATTGGGATCCCTGAAGGGGAGGAGAAATAAAGACTAGAAGATACAGTTGAGCAAATTCTCCATGAAAATTTTCCCAGTCTGAGGAGTGGAACCAGTGTTCATGTCCTAGAAGCAGAAAGGTTTCCCCCCAAGAACATAGAATCTAGAAAGACCTCAAGACACTTGCTTGTTAAACTGATGAATCATAATTTTAGACAGGAGCTCTTGAGAGCAGCTAGGGGGAAGAGATTCCTTACATACAGAGGAAGGCCCATAAGAATAATGTCAGACCTGTCCACAGAAACCTGACAATCCAGAAAGGGCTGGCAAGATGTATTCAGGTCACCAAATGAGAAGAATATACAGCCAAGAATACTTTATCCAGCAAGACTGACATTTGAAATGGATGGAAAGATAAAGAGCTTCCAAGACTGGCAAGGTTTAAAAGAGTATGTGACCACCAAGCAGGCAGTACAAGAAATATTAAGAGGGTTTCCATAAAGAAAAAAAGACCCAAGAGTGTAAAAGGACAGAAATTTACAGAGACAATCTATGGAAACAAGGACTTCACAGGCAACATGATGTCAATAAAAACGTATCTTTCAATAATCACACTCAATGTGAACAGCTTAAACGCTCCCATAAAATGGCACAGGCTTGCAGACTGGATAAAATGACAGGACCTCTCCATATGTTGTATATGAGAGACCCATTTTGAACCTAAGGATACATCCAGACAGAAAGTGAAGGGTTGGAGTAGCATCTTTCATGCCAATGGGCCTCAAAAGAAGGCTGGGGTAGTGATTCTCATACCAGATAAATTAGATTTTAAACTAAAGACTGTAGTCAGAGATACAGAAGGACACTACATCATTCTTAAAGGGTCTATCCACCAGGTAAATCTAACAATTGTAGATATTTATGCTGCCAATATGGGGGCAGCTAACTACATAAGACAACTGTTAATCAAGATAAAGGGTCATATGGATATGAATACATTAATAGTAGGGGATCTTAACATGCTGCTCTCAGTAATAGACTGATCATCCAAGCAGAAAATCAATAAACAATAAAAAAAAGAAAATCTATAAAGAGACAAGAATATTGAATGACATTTTGGACCAGATGGACTTCATAGATATATACAGAACATTCCACCCTGAAACAACAGAATACTCATTCTTCTTGAGTGCACATGAAACTTTCTCCAAAACATACCACATATTGGTTCACAAATCAGGGCTTAACTGATGCCAAAAGATTGAGATTATTCCCTATGTATTCTCAGACCATAACGCTTTGAAACTGGAACTCAACCACAAGAAAGTTTGGAAGGAATTCAAACAGTTGGAGCTAAAGACCACCCTGCTTAAGAATGTTTGGATCAACCAGGAAATCAAAGAAGTTAAACAACTCAAGGAAACCAATGAGAATGAAGACACTTCTGTCCAAAACCCATGGGATACAGCAAAGAAGGTCCTAAGGGGGAAATACATAGCCATCCAAGCCTCCCTCAAAATAATTGAAAAATCCAGGATACAACAGTTTTCTTTACACCTAAAAGAATTTGATAATAAACAACAAATTAGGCAAACCCCATATACAAGAAGGTAAATAATTAAGATTACAGCAGAGATCTGGGGATAAAAATACATGTTTATAAAAAATAAAAAATTAAAAAGATATTACAGCAGAGATCAATGAGATAGGTATTAGAGATACAGTAGAACACATAATTGAAACTAGGAGCTGGTTTTTTGAAAGAATCAAAAAGATCAGTAAACCACGGTCAAAACTAATCCAAAAGAAAAAGGAGAGGACCCAAATTCATAATATTATGAATGGACAGGAAGAGATCACAACTAACACCAGGGAAATAGAAACAATCATCAGAAATTATTATTAACAGTTATATGCCAGTAAATTAAGCATCTTTGATGAAATGGTTGTATTCCAGGAAACTATAAACTTTCAAAACTGATTCAGGAAGAAACTGACAACCTGAATAGACCAATATCTAATAATGAGATTGAAGCAGTGATCAAAAAGCTCCCAAAAAAGAAGAGCCCAGGATCCGAGGGATGCCCTGGGGAATTCTATCAAAATTACAAAGAAGAAATAGTACCTATTCTTCTGAAGATGTTTCAAAAATGGAAACAGAAGGAAACATTCCAGACTCTTTTTATGAAGCCAGCATTACCCTGATCCCCAAACCAGGCAAATACCCCACCAAAAAGGAGAATTTTAGACCAATATCCCTGGATATTATGGATGCCAAGATTCTCAACAACATCCTAGCTAATAGGATTCAACGGTACATTGAAATGATTATCCACCATGACCATGTGGGATTTATCCTTAGGATGGAAGGGTGGTTCAACATTCACAAATAAGTCATTGTGATAGAACAGATCAGTAAGAGGAAAGAAGAACCACATGGCCCTTTCAATTGATGCAGAAAAATCTTTGACAAAATCCAGGATCCATTCCTGATTAAAATGCTCCTAAGTATAGAGATAGAGGGAACATTCCTCACATTTATCAAATCTATCTATAAAAACCCCACAGCAAATATCATCCTCAATGGGGAAAAACTGACAGTCTTTGCTTTGAGATCAGGAACATGACAAGGATGCCCACTCTCAACACTCTTGTTCAACATAGTACTAGAAGTCCTAGCAACAGCAATAAGACAACACAAAGAAATAAAATGTATTCAAATTGGCAAAGAAAAAGTCAAACTCTGTCTCTGCCCAGATGACATGATACTTTATATGGAAAACCCAAAAGACTCCACCCCCAAACTACTAGGTATCATACAGCAATTCAGTAATGTGGCATGATACAAAGTGAATGTACAGAAATCTTTTGCTTTCTTATACACTAACAATGAAAATATAGAAACGGAAATGAGAAATCGATTCCATTTACTATAGCACCAAGAACCATAAGATACCGGGAATAAACCCAAGTGAAATGTAAAGGATCTGTACTTCAGGAAGTACAGAACACTCATGAAAGAAATCGAAGAAGACACAAAAAGATGGAAGACCATTCCATGCTCATGGATTGGAAAAACAAACATTGTTAAAATTTCTATACTGCCTAGAGCAATCTATACTTTCAATGCCATTCTGATCAAAATTCCACCAGCATTTTTCACTTGATATTAACCAAAAGGCCAAGAAGTGATCCATTGGCATTTTTCAAAGAGCTGGAGCAAACAATCCTAAAATTTGTATGGAACCAGAAGAGACTCCCAATTGCTAAGGAAATGTTGAAAAAGAAAAACAAAACTGAGGCCATCAGATGGCCTGATTTCAAGCTTTACTACAAAGCTATGCTAACCAACACAGCAAGGTACTGACGAAAAAAAGAGACACGTAGACCAGAGGAACAGAGTAGAGAGCCCAGATAGGGACCTTGAACTCTATGGTCAAATAATCCTCGAAAAAGCAGGAAAAAATATGCAATGGAAAAAAAAGACAGTCTCTTCAATAAATGGTGCTGGTAAAAGTAGACAGCTACATGTGGAAGAATGAAACTCAACAATTCTCTTACACCATACACAAAGATAAACTTGAAATGGATAAAAGACCTCAATGTGAGGTAGGAATCTATCAAAATCCTAGAGGAGAACATAGGCAGTAACCTCTTCGATATCAGCCACAGCAACTTCTTTTAAGATATGTCTCCAAAGGCAAAGGAAACAAAAGTGAGAATGAACTTTTGTGACTTCATCAAGATCAAAAGCTTCTTCACAGCCAAGGAAACAGTCACCAAAACAAAAAGGCAATCCACGGAATGGGAGAAAATATTCTCAATGACGGTATAATGGGCTAATACCCAAGATCTATAAAGAACTTCTCAAACTCAACACACACAGAACAGATAATCATGGGCATATTATAATCTTTCCAGATAATCATGGGCAGATTATCTGTTTTGTGTGTGGCAGAAGGATTTTTTGTGTGTGGGCAGAAGACATGAACAGACACTTCTCCAAAGAAGACAGATGAATGGTTAATAGGCACATGAAAAAATGTTCATCATTAGCCATGAGGGAGATTCAAATAAAAAACACGTTGAGATACTACCTTACAACAGTTAGAATGGCCAAAATTAACAAGACAGTAAACAGCATGTGTTGGAGATGATGTGGTGAAAGGGCAACCCTATTACACTGTAGGTGGGAATGCAAGTTGGTGCAGCTCCTTTGTAAAACAGTGTGGAGATTCATTAAGAAATTAAAAATAGATCTACCCTATGACCCTGAATTGAAATACTGGGTATTTACCCCAAAGATACAGATATAGTGACAAGAAGGGCCGTCTGTACCCCAATGTTCATGGCAGCAATGACCACAGTCGCCAAACTGGAAAGAACAAACATGCCCTTCAATGGATGAATGGATAAGGAATGTGGTCCATATATACTATGGAGTATTATGCCTCCATCATAAAGGATGAATACCCAACTTTTGTATCATCACGATGGGACTGGAAGAGATTATGCTGAGTGAAATAAGTCAAGCAGAGACAGTCAATTATATGGTTTGCTTATTCGTGGAGCATAAAGAATAACACGGAAGACATTGGGAGATGGAGAAGGAAGTGAGTTTGGGGAAATTGGAGGGGGTAATGAACCTTTAGAGTCTATGGACTCTGAGAAACAAACTGAGGGTTTGGGAGGGGAGGGTGGTAAGGGGTTGGGTGACCCTGGTGGTGGGTATTATGGAGGGCACATATTGCCTGGAGAGCTGGGTGTGATGCATAAACAAGAATGCTGAACATGGAAAAGAAATAAAATAAAATAAAATAAAATGAAAAAAAAAACCATAAAAAAGCAGCTCCAGAAAGTTATATCTATTTGATGAAAATATACTAGAAATTAGCCCAGCATGGAACATCCAGTGAATTTTTCAGTTCTTCCACATTTAGCAAGAGTACATAATATTGTTGAGACTATTTTAATTGTTTTAACTTATGAGTGGAGGATCATGCTTTGTAAGTGATAAGAATTTAAAAGAGAATGCAAGAACAGGGTTTAGTATAATAATAAAACTCACAACAATGTTATATTGTCATATGTTTAATGGTATGCAAAATTATTAATCTACTGCATGGTAATTATTTCAAAAGTATTGTGGAAAATGACAGCAATTGGCATTACTTTCCCCTGACCAAATAACAGATTTTAGGGTCTGAGGATTTTGTTGGACATCTTTAATTATTTGAAAGTACTTTGTCATATTGAGTCTTAAAGTTTTCATTGTAACTTTTACCTAATCATCCATATGTGCTTTGTGCATTTAACTTCCCACATAGCAGTTATCAAATATATAAATATATCTATCTTTGCCTTATCTCACTCTCATGTTTTCCTGTTTCAGGCTGAGCAACTCAGTTTCTCTCATTTGTTCATCATAGGATATGTTTTTCAAGCTTCTAAGAATCTTCATTGCATTCCCCTGGATATTTAATACCTCTCACCCCAAGAGGTTGCATTATCTTAGAGGATGTATAGAAATTAGAAATTTTGATGTGATTATTTCAATTTATATAATCTGCTTTTTTCATTCTCAGCTTGAATCACATGTTTTTCCACACAAGCTCTTTTTGAGGCATGATTCACATATAGGAAAATATACAATTTAAGAATACTTTTCTATGAGTTTTGACAAATTTCTAAACCTGTGTAATTACCACAATGGTAAAGATATAACACATGTCCATCACCCCTGGAAATTTCCCTATACCCCTTCCTATTCAGTCTCCTACCTGACCCTAGGTTCAGCCAAACCTTGAGTTGATTTGTGTTGCTAGTTTTTTCCCTATTCTGTAAATTCATATAAATGGAATCATATATTGTGTATTCTCTTGTATATGGATTTTTACAAGCATAATATTAACTTGCTTAGGCTGCCATCATAAAATACCACAGACTGGGTACCTTAATTAACACAAATTTATTTTCTCATGGTTCTATAGAAGTCCAAGATCAAGGTGTTAGAAGGGTCAGTTTCCAGTGAGAGTTCCTGGCTTTCAGACTGCCACCTTCTTGCTGTATGCTCACATTGTTCTTTTCTCAGTGCATTATGTAGAGAATGAGAGAGAGAATGGCAGTGGGTTAAAGAGTTAGAGGGAGCAGGAGATCTTTCTGGTTTCTCCTCTTATAAAGACACTAATCATCTTGGATTAAAGTCTCACATTTATTACCTTATATAATTTGAATTACTTCTTTAGAGGCCTTAATTCCAGATATAGCCACATAGGAGTTTAGGGTCTCAACATATGAATATTAGAGGCATACAAATATTTAGTCCATCAACAAGCATAATGTTTTATAGATTCATCCATGGTTTCATGTGTTTCAGTCATGTATTCATTTGTTGCTTCTGAGTAATATTCCAATAATGCAATTGGTTTATTCATTCACCTGTTGGTAGATATTTGGGTTATTTCAAGATTTGGGGATATTATAAATTAACACTATTAGGATAATTTCCGTATAAGTATTTGAATATACTTTGTTTTGTTTCTTTGAAGCTGAGAGCTAATACCAGAATTGCTGGGTCATATAGTAAGTGGAAGTGTATGTTTCATATGACAACAAGCTGCCAAAATGTAAGTACCATTTTACATTCTTGTCAGGAGTATTTGAAGGGGTATGTGTACCCTGATGTCTATAGAAGCATAATCAGTAATAACCAAATTATGGAAAGAGTCCAAATGACCATTGACTGATGAATGGATAAAGAAGACATGGTATATATGTATATGTACATATATAAAATGGAATATTACTCAAACATCAAAAAGAATGAAATCTTGACATTTGCTACACATGGATGGGGCTAAAGTGTATGATACGAAGCAAAATAAGTAAGTTAGAGAAAGACAAATATCAAATGATTTCACTCATGTGGAACTTAAGTAATAAAACAGATGAACATAAGGGAGGGGAAAATAGCAAGAGATTCTGAATGATTTTTAATAGAATATGAGGGGAGCAAACCAAAAGAAACTCTTAAAGAGTAGAGAACAAACTGAGGGTTAATGGTGGGAGATGGGTGGTTGATAGGATATATGGGTGATGAGTATTTAAGGAGGTCACTTATGATGAACACTGGGTGTTAGCCATAAGTGATGAACCACTGAATTCTACTTCTAAAACCAATAATTCATTGCATGTTAACTAACTAGGGAGTTGAAAAAATTAATTAATTAGTTAATTAATTAATTTTTTAAAATGTCAAAACGTAGGGGAAAAAGAGTAGGAGAGCTGAAGCTGATCCACATTTGATTTTGTTAGTCTTTTAATTTTAGATGTATACAAGAGTATGAAATGATATTACATTGTGATTTAATTTGCATTTCTCTGATGACTAATGATATTGAACATTCAAAATTTGCAAATCTGTAAGGTGCATATCTTTTGTTGTGCAGTGTCTATTCAAATCATTTGTCTGTTTTTAATGGAAATTGTCTTTCATCTATTTGTCATATTGTATGAGTTATTTATATACTCTATATAAAACCTTTATATGATATATGAAATATTGTGAATATTTTCTAAGTTCTAACCTGCTTTTTCATTTTCCTAATTGTGTCTTTATAAAGGATGACATTTTAAAATTTTGTTGAAATCCAATTTACTGTTTTTCCTTTATAATATGTGACATATGTACCTTACCCCATGAAACTCGATCTGACTTAAATCCACAAAAAAATTCTCCTAATTTCACCAAATATCATTTATAAGTTTACTTATACATTTAGGTTTATGATCAATTTCAAATTTCTTTTTTTTTGGTACATAAGGTAATGATAAAGGTTCATTTTCCCCCCACATGGATATCCAGTTGTTTTAACACAATTTTTTAAAAAGCTTTCCCCATCAAATTATCTTGATATTGTTGTTGAAAACCAATTGACCATAAACATGAATGTCTATTTCTGTACTATTTATTCTCATCAATTGATCTGTATCTCTGTCTTTGCAGCAATATATCACTCTTTTGATTGTATAGAAAAATAGCAAGAAAGAAGTAGAATAATTCCTTTATTTTTTTTCCTTTTTTATTTTTATAAACATATATTTTTATCCCCAGGGGTACAGGTCTGTGAATCACCAGCATTACACACTTCACAGCACTCACCAAAGCACATACCCTCCCCAATGTCCATAATCCCACCCCCTTCTCCCAAACCCCCCCCCCCCAGCAACCCTCAGTTTGTTTTGTGAGATTAAGAGTCACTAATGGTTTTTCTCCATCCCAATCCCATCTTGTTTCATTTATTCTTCTCCTACCCACGTAACCCCCCATGTTGTATCACCACTTCCTCATATCACGGAGATCATATGATAGTTGTCTTTCTCTGCTTGACTTATTTCACTAAGCATGATACCCTCTAGTTCCATCCACATTGTCGCCAATGGCAAGATTTCATGTCTTTTGATGGCTGCATAGTATTCCATGGTGTATATATACCACATCTTCTTGGTCCATTCATCTGTTGATGGACATCTAGGTTCTTTCCATA
>NC_081575.1:24675186-24686457 GCF_022355385.1 Mustela nigripes | reverse complement strand
TATCAGGGAGATCATATGATAGTTGTCTTTCTCTGATTGACTTATTTCGCTAAGCATGATATGCTCTAGTTCCATCCACGTTGTCGCAAATGGCAATATTTCATGTCATTTGATGGCTGCATAGTATTCCATTGTGTATATATACCACATCTTCTTTATCCATTCATCTATTGATGGACATCTAGGTTCCTTCCATAGTTTGGCCACTGTGGACATTGCTGCTATAAACTTTCTTTGATAAATTTAAGGTTATTCATATTCTCCAATTTTTTGTTAGTTTTAGTGATTTATGTCTCTCAAGAAGTTGTTTATTTCATCTAAGTTTTCAAATTTATTGTAATACATTTTATAATAGTCCTTTGTTCTTTTAAATCATATGCAATAATGATTTCTCTTTTATTTCTCATATTTCTAGTTTGACTTAATCAGTTAGCTGGAAATTTATTAGTTTGTTTATATTTTCAAGGAACTAGCTTTCAGTTTCATTAATTTTTCTCTATTTTTTGTCTATTTCTATTTCACTGATTACTGTTCTTAAATTTATTGTCCTTCTCCTTACTTACATTTAGTTTGCTGTTTTGTTTTTTGTCTTTCTGAGATGGTAGTTTAGACAACTGATTTTAGATTTTTAAACATATATAAACATCTGAAGCTATGAGTTTCTTGCTAAGTGTTATATTATCTACATTCTATAAATTTTGATATATTGTGTTTTCATTTTCATTCAAAACAAAATTTTTTCTAATTTCCTTTGTGAATTCATTTTTTCACCTCTTGATTATTTCAAAATGCATTGTTTGACTTATAAATATTTTATAAATTTCTAGATATCTTCCTAGTATTAATTCCTTAATTTAATTTTTCTGTGACCAGCAAATATATACTATATAACTTGTATTTAAGATTATTGAGATGTTCTGATATAGCACTTGGTCTGTTTTAACATTCTGTGTATATTTTAAGGTAATTTTTATTCTCTTGTTGCATGCAGTATCTTATTTTTTACTTTATAAATGTTTATTTAACATAAAAAAAGAGTGTTAGGTTATAATGTTTATCAGATGCATAGTCATGTTTCCACAACAAAAATAAAAATGTGAGGCACAAATCAACTTGCATTATATAGTCAGCATCATAATGTATGGATTGTGGTGATAGCAACATGAATTATTATTTACCGTGCAGGAAAAAAAGCGACCATAGGAACATTCTTACTTTTGTCTCCTCTTCTGCATCCAGAAATAACTACAATTTTGAGCTTCCATTTGTAATTCAGGTTGATACTGATCAAGTAAAAGATTTAATAAATAAATGAGGATGAAGTGGCAAATTTTCCACAGAAAGGAATTCCAAATCACATATGTAGAAGTTTTCCATTTCATAAGGTAGAGTTTAAGTGATTGGCCCCTATCCCTGAACAATTGCCCAAATCAATCTTGTCCTTTGAGTAGCAGTCATGTAACTAATTTTCACCTATTTTGTACTACCATAAAGTCAATATTTCTTAATCTTTTCACAAAGATAGATTGAAGAGCCTAGTCAAATCTATTTTGAAGAAATGTACTCTGTTTCTTTGAGCAACTAGTCAGAAAATGATAATCTAGTATGACTGTTTTAGTGAACCAGTATTGGCTGTAAGGGTCTTCATTTATTTTTTGAACTGATCTTGCATCCTCATATTAATAATACAGAATATTTTTGAGTAATGATGTCAATACCTCTAGACATTCTTAGATATTTGATAGTGTTATTTCTAGTCACGAAGTAACATTTTCATTTTCCACAAGTTCTCAATAGTCACTGTTTAAGGGCTGTTCGATTTCTGCAATTTCTCATCATACCTTAGTATGCATTCTTTTAAGCAAGGAGATTTGCATTTATTATTAAGCCTATTTTAAGACATTATATATCAAACATATGACATTTTTACATAAATATTTGAAAACTTTAACAAAAATAGTGACAAGAATTAAAATGAGATTGTTGTACAAGTTGAAAATATATTCAGACAGGTAGATTTATATTAATTTTGTCTATTAAAGAGAATGAGCTTGAAAAAAAGAGGCTGAAGGTGAGAATCATATTTCATTTGTACTAAGAGAGATCTTCACTCATTTCAAAATTATTTACTTCTTTTTTCAAGCTATGCTGCTCTTGGACAGTCTTGCACAAACTTCTTTCCTTATTACTGATGGGAACACAATTGCACTGATACATATTAGATATTATCTATTTTTCAGATGTGTTGGAACAGAAAAATGACTAAAGGTCACTGAATTAGGTTGGTCACTTTCAAATGCTCTTTCAAAAGAAACAATTGATTTTATGTGACAATGATATTCTTAGTTGTGGAATCTCAACTAAATTTAACCTTCTCTAATTTTGGAGTTTTTGCACCCTGTGAATGTAAGATTATAATACTTAAGAACTTTGCATGGTTATTGTGGGAATTAGAGCTTATGTATGTAAAATATTTTGTATATGGTAAATGCTCAATAGTAACAGGTTGCATTGTCATCATCACCATTACTTGAAATTTAGTTACCTCTTATGAATGTTTGTTCAGTCTCCTTTCCCACACATGAAAAGGTGCAAGTGAAAATCAGAATGTTATATGCAAATATGGACCAAGATTCTCCAAATTTTTTTTTTGATTTGTCAGGCCAGGTTGAATTCATTCACCTTCTTACTTACCAGAATGACTATTTCACACCTGCCTTCTAACTCTTCACAAACCTCTATCACTTCCTTCCCTCTTTTCACTCTCTTTCTTCGTTTTGCTGAGGCAATAGAAGCAATAAAAAATGGATTCCCAGAAGCTCCCGTCACCACATCTATTCATACCATATCATGTGTTTGAATGTTGCTAAGAGAGTAGAAATTTTTTCTCCACGTTTTTATTTAGATTCAAGTTAGTTAATATATAGTGTAATAGTGATTCATCACTTACATATATAACACCCAGTATTCATCCCAACAAGTGCCCTGCTTAATACTTACCACACTCATTTAGCCCATTTCCACACTCACCTCCCCTCCAGCAACCCTCAGTTTGATCTCTATAGTTGAGAGTCTTTCATGGTTTGTCTCCCTCTCTGTTTTTATCTTTTATTCTTCCTTCCCTTCCCCTATGTTCATGTTTTTCTCCTTAAATTCCATAAATGAGTGAAATCATATATTTGTCTTTCTCTGACTTATTTCACTTATCAAATAATACACTATAGCTCCTTCAATGTTGTTGCAAATGGCAAGATTTCATTATTTTTGATCACTGAATAATATTCCATTGTGAATATATGTGTGCATGCGTGTGTGTGTATGTGTGTGTGTGTGTGTGTGTATTTCATCTCTTCTTTATCAGTATAGCCTTTATTATGTTGAGGTATATTCCCTCAAAACCTATTCTGTTGAGAGATTTTACCATGACTGTATACTGTACTTTGTCAAATATTTTGTTGTGAGTTTTTATCATGAATGGATATTTTACTTTGTAGAATGCTTTTCTGCATCCATTGAGATGATTGTCTGGTTTTTCACCTTTCTGTTGTTAATGTGATATATCATATTGATTGATTTGTGAACATTGAACCACCCTTGTATCCTTGAAACAAACTCCACTTAATCATGCTAAATAATTTTTTAATGTGTTGTTGGATTCAGTTTGCTAATATTTTGTTGAGGATTTTTACATCTACATTCATCAAAGATATTGGCCTTTAGTGTCTTTATCCAATTTTGATATCAGGGTAATTCTGGTCTTGTAGAATGAATTTGGAGGCTTTTCTTCCTCTTCCATTTTTTGTAATAGCTTGAGAAGACTATGTCTTACTCTTTAAATATTTGGTAGAATTCACTAGTGAAGCAGTCTGGTGCTGGACTTTTGTTTGTTGGGAGGTTTTTTTTTTTAATTACTAGTTCAATTTTATTTATAGTAATTTGTCCTTCAAAATTTTCTATTTCTTTTTCATTCTAGTTTGGAAGATTGTATAGTTCTAGGAATTTATGCATTTCTTTTAGGTTGTCCAATTTATTGGCATATAACTTTTCAAAATATTTTAATAATCCTTTGTATATCTGTAGTATTGACTGTTATTTTTCCTTCATTTCTGATTTTATTTGAACTCTCTTTCTTCTTCTTCTTCTTCTTCTTTTTTTTTTTTTTTTTGGCTAAACTTTTTTTTTTATTTTATTTATTTACTTGACAGAGAGATTACAAGTAGGCAGAGAGGCAGGTGGGGCGGGGGGAGGGTGGGGAAGCAGGCTCCCTGCTGAGTGGAGAGCCTGATGCTGGGCTCGATCCAAGGACCCTGAGACCATGACCTGAGCCAAAGGATTTACCCACTGAGCAACCCAGGTGCTGGAGTCTGGATAAGTATTTATCAATTTTATTGATATTTTCACAAAACCAACTCTGGTTTTATTTATATCTTCTATTGCTTTTTAGTTTCTATTTATCTATCTCTGCTCTCATATTTATTAGATCCCTTCTACAGGTTTTAGGCTACCTTTGTTGTTCTTTTTCTAGCTCCTTTAGGTGTAAGTTAGGTTGTTTGAGATTTTTCTTTGGGGTAGTTCTGTATTGCTATAATCTTCCCTTTTGGAACACCTTTTGCTGCATCCCCAAAATTTTGGACCATTGTGTTTTCATTTTTATTTGTCTCCATATATTTTTTTAATTTCCTCTGATTTCTCAGTTGAAAACTTATTGCTTAGTAGCATATTTAGCCTCTGTATATTTGTGTTCTTTCCAGATTTTTTTCTTGTGATTGTTTCCCAGTTTTATATTGTAGTTTGAAAAGATTTATGAAGTTGGTCCGAAGGTTGTGGGTTATTGTTAAGCTGAAAAGATGTATGATATAATTTATTTTTTCAATTTATTGAGACTTGTTTTGTAGCCCCCTATTATCTATTCTGGAGAGCATTCCATGTGCCATTTAAAATAATGTGTATTCTGCTGTTTTTGGTTATAATATTCTTAATATATCTGTTAGGTCCATCTGATCCAATGTGTCATTCAAAGCTACTGTTTCTGTGCTGATTTTCTATTTGGATGATCTATCTCTTGGTGTAAGTGGGGTGTTAAAGTCTCCTATTATCTGTATATTACTGTCAATTTCTTCCTTTATGTCTGTTAATAATCACTTTATGTCTTTAGGTGCCCCCATGTTGGGTATATAAATATTTACAATTGTTATATTCTCTTGTTGGATTCTTCCCTTTATCATTATGTAGTGTTCTTGTTGTCTCTTGTTGCAGTCTTTGTTTTAAAGTCTATTTTGTCCAATATAAATATTGCCACCCAGCTTTCTTTTTGCTTCCATTTATATGGTAATTTTTTATCCTTTCACTTTCAATATGCATGTGTCTTTAGGTCTGAAGTGTCTGCTGTAGGGAGCATATTGATGAGTCTTTGCTTTTTTATCCATTCAGTCACCTTCTCTCTTTCAATGGAGCATTTTAGTACATTTGCTTTGGAAGCAATTATTGATAGGAATGATTTATTGCCATTTTGTTACTTGTTTTGTTACTTGTTTTTCTAGTTCTTTTATGTTACTTCCTTTTTCTCCTGCTCTTTCCTTGTGGTTTGATTGTTTTCTTTTGTGATATGAGTGGATTCCTTTCTCTTTCTTTTTTGTGTATATATTACAGGTTTTTGATTTGTTGTTACTATTAGGTTCATATATAACATCTTGTGCATATGGCAGTCTAAGTTAAGTTGATAGTTGCTTATATTTGAGCCTATTCTAAAACCACTATTTTTTTCCCTACCCCTTCATGTTTTATGTATGTGATGTAGTTGCACTGATGTTACTGTTATCTAGGTTTGTCCATTGCACAAAGTGATCTTAGCATTCTCTTACTCTGCCGTATTACCAGAAGTCTCTGCAATCTCATTGTTTAGAATAGTACCTGACTTTTCATTCATGTTCCATAAATATTTTTTGGATGATTAAGTGTTGTCCTAGTGTTGGCAGATTTTTCTTCCCCAAGAGAAAATATTCAGTAAATGTTTGAAAAATTTCTAAATTATTGTACCATTTTCTCATATCTTTTTCTTTTTTTTCCTCATTAAACTTTTGTTTTAATGGGTCTCAAAATTCTGTGACAGATTTTTGGTCAAGTTGTTTCCATTAAAAAGTACTGATTTTAAAAACTAATAACTTAAAACTCACACACACACACACACACACACACACACACACAAAATGGTCCACAAAACATTCTCCTTTCCTTCTGAAAGTTTTATGATTCATTGTTATCATTAACCAGACTTTTACTATTAAACTTAAATGGCCAATTGACACAAACGGTTCTGAGACCGTACATCCACCACTGATTAAGACTGGGGTGGCAGGTATTGGGGATAATATTCATTTAGCCTTCTGAGCTTTCTGGGCAGACTTGGTGACCTTGCCAGCTCCAGCTTCCTTCTTGTCCACTGCTTTGATGACACCCACAGCAACTGTCTGTCTCATGTCATGAACAGCAAAACGGCCCAGAGGAGGATAGTCAGAGAAGCTCTCAACACACATAGGCTTGCCAGGAACCATATCAACAATGTCCGCGTCACCAGATTTCAAGAACTTGGGACCATCTTCCAACTTTTTTCCAGAATGATGATCTATCTTCTCCTTCAGCTCAGCAAACTTGTAAGCAATGTGAGCTGTGTGACAGTCCAGCACAGGTGCATACCCAGCACTAATTTGGCCTGGATGGTTCAGGATGATCACCTGAGCTGTGAAGCCAGCTGCTTCCATTGGTGGGTCATTTTTCTGTCACCAGCCACATTGCCACGACGAACATCTTTGACAGATACATTCTTGATATTGAAGCCCACATTGTCCCCAGGAAGAGCCTCACTCAAAGCTTCATGGTGCATTTCAACAGACTTGACTTCAGTTGTAACATTGACTGGAGCAAAGGTGACCATCATGCCAGGCTGAAGAACACCAGTCTCCACTTGGCCCACAGGGACAGTACCAATACCACGAATTTTGTAGACGTCCTGGAGAGGCAGATGCAAGGGCTTGTCAGTTGGACGAGTTGGTGGCAGAATGCAATCCAGAGCTTCAAGCAGTGTGGTTCCACTGGCATTGCCAACTTTATGGGTGACTTTCCATCCCTTGAACCAAGGCATGTTAGCACTTGGCTCCAGCATGTTGTCACCTTTCCAACCAGAAATTGGCACAAATGCTACTGTTTCGGGGTTGTATCCAATTTTCTTAATGTAGGTGCTGACTTCCTTAACAATTTCCTTGTATCTCTTCTGGCTGTAGGGTGGTTCAGTGGAATCCATTTTGTTAACACCAACAATTTGTTGTTTTACACCCAGTGTAAAACAGAAGGGCATGCTCATGTGTCTGCCTGTTCTTGGAGATACCTGCTTCAAATTCACCAACACCAGCAGCAACAATCAGGACAGCACAGTCAGCCTGGGATGTGCCTCTAATTATGTTTTTTATAAAGTCTCTGTGTCCTGGAGCATCAGTTATGGTGACATAATACTTGCTGGTCTCGAATTTCCACAGGGAGATATCAATGTGGTGATACCACATTCACGTTCAGCTTTCAGTTTATCCAAGACCCAGGCATACTTGAAGGAGCCTTTTCCCATCTTAGCAGCCTCCTTCTCAAATTTTTTGATAGTTCTTTTGTCGATCCCACCACATTTGTAGATCAGATGACCAGTGGTGGTAGACTTGCCCGAATCTACATGTCTGATGACAACAATGTTGATATGAGTCTTTTCCTTCCCCATTCTGGTTTAGGTTGAGTGGTGGTTTTCATGACACCTGTGTTCTGGCAGCAAACCCGTTGCGAAAAAGCTTCTCATATCTTCTTAAAGGTATAATATACATATAGTAAAACATGTACAGTTGTTCAACCACTGCCACAATCAAGATAGAAGAGTTGCATCAGGGGCGCCTGAGTTGCTCAGTGGGTTAAAGCCTCTGCCTTCAGCTCAGGTCATGATCTCAGGGTCCTGTGATCAAGCCCCACATCGGGCTCTCTGCACAGCAGGGAGCCTGTTTCCCCCTCTATGCCTGTCTCTCTGCCTATTTGTGATCTCTCTCTCTGTCAAATAAATAAATAAAATCTTTAAAAAATAAAAAAAAATAAGAGATGCATCACTCCAAAATTTCTCCTGTGTCTCTTTGTAGTTTATTCTCCCCTCACATCCCTAGAATTTGGTAAGTTGTGTGCATGTCTGTTCTAATCTATAGTTTTATCTTTATAACAATGATATATAAATAGAATCATAGCATATAACCTTTTTACTCTAACTTCTTTCACTTAGCATAATGTACTTGACACACATCCAGGTAATTGTATTTATCAGTAATTAGTTGCTTTTTATTGCTGAGTATTATTTCATTACATTGTACAGATGAACTTGATTTGTTTGTCCACTTCCCAATTATACAATATTTGTGCTGTTTTCATATTTTGGTGATTACAAATAAATATTACTAATTATTAATACTGCTAATAAATGTTTATGTACAGATTTTTGCATAAACTTAAGTTTTCATTTTATTTGGGTGAGCTTTTAAGAGTGAGGTTTATGGGTTGTGTGGTAAGGTTATGTTTTAACTACACAAAGTTTAATTTAATTTAACTATACAAAATTTCCACTTTGGAAAAATGTTATGAGATCCATCCAACGAGTGTGCATTCTAATCGCTTCATATCCTTGCACTTGGTATTGTCAGTTTTGTTTTTTTTAAGCCACTGTAATATGTTTGTAGTAAAATTTCATCATGGTTTTAACTTACATTTCCATAATGGTTATGATGTTGAACAAAACCCTATGTGCTTATTTTTCATCTGTGTATCTGTTTTGGTAAAAGATTTTTTCAGGTCTTTTGTTCATATTTTCATTGAATTTTTTTGTTTTATTGAATTTTGAGAGCTCATTACAAATTCTGGATACAAGCACTTTATCAGATTTATGATTTGAAAAGCATTTTGTTATTCTGTTGTTTGCCTATTCATTCTTCTAAAATATTTCAGTGCCATATCTGAGAAATGTTTGCCTAAGTCAAGGTCATAAAGATTTTCTTTTAGTTTTCTGCTGGAAGTCCACTTTAAGTATTTTGAATTTATTCAAATTTTATAAAGGTGTTATAGATCTGTGAAGTAAATGTGACCTGTGCATTGCATTTTGTGACCTCTAGTCTAGTCTGGAAGCCATCAATAGAAACAAACAAACAAGCAAACAAAAGCAACAACTGTGTATTGTAGGGCAATCAAATGATGGCATGAAATTTAAGTACTTTTAAAATAGTATACATTTTTACTTTAAAATACACATTAAAATATTGTGCCATTAAAATTATAGAATGTGTACTCTCTTGCCACTGATTTATCCATTGGGAAAGAAACAAGCAAAACAGTAATTTCTTTTTCTTTATTTTGTTTTTTGGGGTCCACATATAAATGAAATCATTATTGGTGGTTGCCAGAAGGGTGTAGGGTATGGGATTGGGCAAAATAGATGAAGTGGATTAAGAGGTACAAACTTTCATTTATAAAATAAATAATTCATAGGGATGAAAAGTATAGCAAAAGGAATATAGATAATAATATTGTAATAATTTATGGTGACAGATGGTTACTATACTTATTATGTACAGAATTGTTGATTCACTATGTTATTCACCTGAAACTAATATAATGTATGCCAAATATACTTCAATTTATAAAGTCAGTATATATAAACTAAGCTGATTAATGATTAGAAGAAAATTTTTTTTCCAAATATAGCTTTCTACTTTAGTTATTTTTCAGTACTATTTGAGTGTTAGTTTTATTTTTTTTTATTTTTTTTAAAGATTTTATTTATTTATTTGACAGACAGAGATCACAAGTAGGCAGAGAGGCAGGCAGAGAGAGAGAAAGAGTGAGAGAGAGAGGGAAGCAGGCTTCCTGCGGAGCAGAGAGCCCGATGCGGGGCTCGATCCCAGGACCCTGAGATCATGACCCGAGCTGAAGGCAGCAGCCCAAACCACTGAGCCACCCAGGCGCCCCTGAGTGTTAGTTTTAAATGGTCATTTTATATGGATTATTTTATTTTGTTTATCCTCCAAAATAATTGAAAAAATGCAATTCTATATATCCAATTTATTTCTGCATCAATTTTCTCTTCTAAAACATATATATTTAAAAATCTCTGAAGCCATCAGTCACTACAGAAGTAGTAGAAATCATACAGTTTCTGAAATTAGTTATATAAATATATGTTAAACAGGGGAGAAAAGATTGTAACTACAATTAGCTAGCAATTCCATTGTTCACATTCCTTGTTGGGGAGTTAGTGACTAACTTGAGGGGCCAATGATGTTTAATAGTCTAACAAGTCATTAAGTGCCTAAAAAGGAACCACAATGTCAGGTATCATTGCCCTTTAGAATATTTATTGCTACATGAATAACATTTGTATATGTGCTGCCGAAGCGAGCACAACATGAATAACATTTGAAGTTTATTTTTGCATACATTTAAAAATTAATATAAGTCATTTGTTGGAAAAAAAATTCTGATCTGTTGACATTTTTGTTCCTTACTTATGAGTTGCATTAGGATTAAAGTGTCATCTTTATAATTAAATTTTAGGTGACATAGGAAAATCAGTAATGAATATGAGCTAGAGGAAATTCTACTTTCAAGTGTTAAAGGACTAAAATTTAAATTTAAATATGTTCCAGAGATCTGAAAGATATATTTCATTTGAGGGGATGAGTAATGAGAAGTTAAAATGTAGACATCTCAAGCTATAGTGTAATGAATCAGACAGAGATAACCATCCAGTCACAATATATTTGTTCCCTCTCTTGCCCACCCCTAAATTTTCAGATATCTTTAAGAGGAATGAAAGAGACAATTCTGCCTTAGTTTAGACTGGATTTAGAAGTAGATCAGAAAATATGGTTCGATGTGTCTTGTATGTGACATGATAAATATTATAGTTTATTGTTCTAAGAATAGGAAGTTGTGATCTAAATTAGAATTCATAACCTGCTATATGCATTACTATCACCACTTATACATGAATATTGAAAAAATAGCTAGATCAAGAAACAGATAAAGCAATAGATAATGCACATTATATAAACTGTATGCTTACTGGTTTGCTAAAAATTAGATAAACCATTGATGTCATATTAATTGGCATGGGATGTATTCACTTTATATAGTTCCTCTTTGCTCTTATTTTATTTCCCTCTATTATTAAGATTCAGTCTGATTAACAAAACATCTATAATTTAT
>NC_081575.1:24656508-24675086 GCF_022355385.1 Mustela nigripes | reverse complement strand
GTGTGTGTGTGTGTGTGTGTGTGTGTGTGTGTGTGTGTGTGTATTATGTCCATTGTATTCTTTTTGATCCTGAACTATCACCACTACTGCTAAATTGTCACTTTGGATACAGGTCAGATGGAAGGATGGCGGAAGGGGGCGGAATGTAAGGGTGGAAGTGTTCTGAGAAAGGAAGAAGTGGAGGCAAAGGAAGTGAAGGGTTGCTATGGAAGTATATTCTTATGTAGGAATTGAATATTGAGATTAAACTGATTTAAAAAAAGAATGGGAATGCTCAATACTTGTTTGCTTGGCTACTTACTTAGAGATGAAAATAGTTCTGTTTATTTTTATTTGTATAATTCAGTGGTTTCTGAGAAAGTGACTATTCTGTCCTAGTTCAAATAATTTCTTCCAATATCCATTCACTGCTGACTGCTCTGTCAAATCATCAGGAATTTCATGAAGCAACACTGTCACATGAAGTATAGGGGGACTAACAACAGTACTAGTGGGCACTGGCATTGAATCGTGCTTTGTGTCTATCATGCTATTGAGGGCTCTTTGGGTTCTAGGAAGAAAAGACTCAATGTAGTGGAAATCAAGACTGGGGAGGGGTAAAAGGACTATCTAGGAAGGTTCTATAGTAACAGTAAAAGAGAACTGACAAGATGACAGGAAGACTAGGAATTACGTTAGCTCCAGGGCTGGTGTTCTTTCCATTTCCATCTCTATCTTTTTGAGGGTATCTCATCTCTCTGAGTCAGCTTCAGTTCTCTTTGCCTGTGTCAGTGTCTCTGTGCCCTGTGTCTGTGTCCATCTCTCTGTGTCTGTATCTGTTTGTTTCTTTTTGCGTGTTTATCACTTTCTGTCGATATGGTCACTCTCATTATGTATTTTTTTAATTTTTAATTTTTATTAACATATAATGTATTATTAGCCCCCGGTGTACAGGTCTGTGTCTCTCATTATATATTTTTTAAAGATTTTATTTATTTATTTGACAGAGAGAGATCATAAGTAGGTGGAGAGGCAGGCAGAGAGAGAGGAGGAAGCAGGCTCCCTGCTGAAAAGAGAGCCCAATGCCGGGCTCGATCCCACGACTCTGGGATCATGACCTGAGCCAAAGGCAGAGGCTTTAACCCAATGAGCCACCCAGGTGCCCCTCTCATTATATTTTTTATGTGAGAATGTATTTTCTCTTTCTCTTTAGCTCTCTATCATGCGTTTCACTCTGTGTGCCTCTCCCTTTGTCTCATTCTGTTGTTGTTTTGCTCTGCATCTACCTTATTTCTCTCTCTCATTTAGTCCCTTTCTTGCTGTCACTTTCAATCTGTTATCTCTTTCTGTTACTCTGTATGTATCAACCGTCTCCGAGTGTGTCTGTTTCTTTGTCCTCTCTCTGTATATCTCTGAGTGATCCCAGAGTCTATTTTCTTCCAAATGTTCCTTGGCTGTCTCTCTATGTGAGTATTTCCCTGAATCTCTGTCTCTGTGATTGCATCTCTATCTGTTTCTGTATCTCACTCTATCTAGATATATACAAATATATTTGTATATGCACACAATACATATCTCTCTGTGTATCTCTGTTGCTCTGTCTCTCCTTGCTTGTTTGTAAAATGTCCCCCAAACTGTTACTTCTTTTGCTAAAAGAAATACCAAAAAGGTCAATTTTCTATAGCTAACTCCTTATTTCTGCTCTTAATTCAAATTTCTCAAATGAGATATCCTGATAAACTTATTTCTTGAGGCAGTCCCATCACACATACACTATTAGCCATCTTATGGATAACCTATGTTTATTCTTGATTCAGTAAAAGAATGGCCATGGGGCATGGCCATGTGGTACACTGAATGCTTAGGAAAAGACTTTGCAAAGAGTAGATTCCCTGTGGGGGAATCATAGAGCAGGTTCTCCAAAATGCACCTAGTATCCCATCAAGTGGGAAGCATTTATCTTATTTTATTGATGAAGAAACTGATTATCAATAGGTTAATAAGTTGTCAATAATCACTAAGATTAATGAAGATGGGGCAGAAATTGAAAACCAGTCTGTCTAAATCCAATGACCACGTTCTTTCCATTAGATTATACCTCAAAAACCAAGTCATAAAATAATCTTTGCTTTTAATCCAGAAATCCCACTGATAAGAAGTTATGCTTAATAAATAATTTATCTGAAGATAAAAGTTATTCATTGGAGCATTATATATTCAACCTAAATAACTCCACCATCTCCAGGCTTTTTGGGTCAACCTTACCTTTAATATCTATAAATATAATATAAATAAATACATATGAATTCTCATCCCACATTCTTTGGGAGATAAAATTCGCTCTCTAATACCACTGAGAATTATCCTGCATAGACATTGATACTCTGTTTTCACATTTACACTGAATTCTTCATCAGATGACGAGTCTTCCAGTGTGATATATTCTTCATCATAGATTTTTTTTTAATTTTTTATTTTTTATAAACATATATTTTTATCCCCAGGGGTACAGATCTGTGAATCACCAGGTTTACACACTTCACAGCACTCCCCAAAGCACATACCCTCCCCAATGTCCAAAATCCCAACACCTTCTCCCAAACCCCCTCCCCCCAGCAACCCTCAGTTTGTTTTGTGAGATTAAGAGTCACTTATGGTTTGTCTCCCTCCCAATCCCATCTTCTTTCATTGATTCTTATCCTACCCACTTAAGCCCCCATGTTGCATCACCACTTCCTCATATCAGGGAGATCATATGATAGTTGTCTTTCTCTGCTTGACTTATTTCACTAAGCATGATACGCTCTAGTTCCATCCATGTTGTCACAAATGGCAAGATTTCATTTCTTTTGATGGCTGCATAGTATTCCATTGTGTATATATACCACATCTTATGATTCCATTCATCTGTTGATGGACATCTAGGTTCTTTCCATAGTTTGGCTATTGTGGACATTGCTGCTATAAACATTTGGGTGCATGTGCCCCTTTGGATCACTATGTTTGTATCTTTAGGGTAAATACCCAATAGTGCAATTGCTGGGTCATAAGGCAGTTCTATTTTCAACACTTTGAGGAACCTCCATGCTGTTTTCCAGAGTGGCTGCACCAGCTTGCATTCCCACCAACAGTGTAGGAGGGTTCCCCTTTCTCCGCATCCTCACCAGCATCTGTCATTTCCTGACTTGTTGATTTTAGCCATTCTGACTGGTGTGAGGTGATATCGCATTGTGGTTTTGATTTGTATTTCCCTGTTCATCATAGATTTTTGCATTAATTTTGATTTTCTGAAAAAGTGTACTAAAGCATTATTTATTTTTGATTACTAAGTATTTTGGTTTCCTTTAAATTATGCATCCAGTAGAATGTCTCGCTTGTCTCACTATAATCCTAGCCCTGATGACTATGTAGTTTTTGAAGAAGAAGCAATGATGACATATAGAAGACAGTAATCAATGGCCACTTAAATAAGAGACACCTGCCTATTCTTTATTCTGCCTCTATCTATCTACCTATTATATATCTATCATCTATCTATCTATCACCATTCTATCTATCTATCAAATCCTAATCTTCAACACATCTGAAGAGCTAGCCCCTAGGGGAGAAAGTGGGAGTAGGTCTTCTAGAGGCTGACCACTTCAAGGTGAAAAGATAAAAAAATAACAAGAGAAAAATATCAGATTACACATTCCTCTCCATTTCACGTTTGTGTATGTACAAAATCCTGGCTAACAATAGGAGAGAGAAAGATTTGAATCAGTTATAAATTAGTCTAAACTAAGCTTTTCCTAACCATACATGACTGGGAGTTGTGTAATCTACTTAAGGTGTCATTAAAGGAAAGGAGAGGGAGGTGCAAAATAGCTCATATGCAGATGGGGATTGGAGAAAAGCGCAGAAATGGTTTCACATTTTACCTCAAATAGATACTATTGCATAGATTGGTTACATTGGACTATAAGCAATATGTCATTTCATCATCTTTTAATAACCTAGCATAATACTAGATTATATAACTAGAGCCACAAATACCTGCTATTTTAACATGACCGGATTCAGAAAAAAGAAATTTAGAAAATAGTCATCAGAAAATTACAAAATGACAAGACTGGTAAAGGGGACACACTAAACTTATCCAGGCATGTTATTTAGGATGACCCCAATCAAGAGCAGGATAGAGTGATGTGAGAGGGCAGCATCAAAGATGAGTAGGAAAATTCAATCTTGACATTTCTGAACTAACATTAACATCAACATGAGATTAGGAAGATAGGATCAGACCTAGGAAAAAAACTTTAAGGTCATCATATCCAGTCCCTTGCCTTCAAGCAGGTGAGAATCTTCAACATCCAGAACAACATACTGTAGATTGAAAAACAAACAAACAAACAAACAAAAAGATCTGTTTAAGGATTGTCTACTGCTTACAACATCCATTTATAAGTATTTTTTCCAACATTTTTTGACAGCAGTTTTTTGTACCTATAATGCTACTGATATTTTACTTTTCCTATAACTCAACTGATGTTTCTAAGAGAAATTTTCTTAATATTGACATATTAAAATGCGAGGACTTTGATTAATAGATCAGAAAGTACATATGGAAGAAAATGCCATGAGCTACAACTAATAACCTATACTAGTTCTGTGGCTTTGTCCTTTTATCAAAGGCTGGGCTAACTGAATCACATCTCACAAATGGCCTGTTTTAATGTTACAGTATTCAGCAAAGTTACATTAAAAAATCACTAATCTATTCAGATATATTGTACTCACCAAGAACATTTTGTATACTGGAAGTTCGAGTGTGGTAGTCAAGAAAACTCAGGTACATCAAGTGAAAACTAAACATGAATTAAAAAAAAATAAAAATACATTAAACAACATAAGATCAATTTGTATTCCCTCTCTTCCATAAAGTCACTACAAGAGAGGAATTCATTTTTTTAAAGATTTTATTTATTTATTTGACAGAGAGAGATCACAAGTAGGCAGAGAGGCAGGCAGAGAGAGAGGAGGAAGCAGGCTCCCCACCGAGCAGAGAGCCCGATGCGGGACTCGATCCCAGGACCCTGAGATCATAACCTGAGCTGAAGACAGCAGCTCAACCCACTGAGCCACCCAGGCACCCAAGAGGAATTCATTTTTAAATCTTAGAACTGAGGTAGGCATCAGTTGGATCTATTTGATATATAGATAGTATTTCTTTACACAACATACATCGTTATAGTTTTCTGTGAAAACAGATTTTACATTAAAAGTTTTCTGAAAATAGATTTTCAAATTTTATTCACTTCCAAACACCTTGACCTCATTTAGAATATAATTATTTGGAAATTTGCAAGCAAAGGTAAAATGAACTGAAGTATTTCTTTTTTTTAAACTTTTTAATTTAATTTAATTTAATTTTTTCAGTGTTCCAAAATTCATTGTTTATGCTTATTTTAAAACTCTTCTTATATCCCCCACTCTTGTACTCTATGCCCCTGGGTTTTGGAGGTCTTTAGATCTAGGTCAGAATACTGTGGCAAACCTACTTCTACTTGGGAGAACTAAGAAGACTGAAAAATAAATTTGGGAGTAGCTAGCTAGTCAGCAAAACATGGAGAATAAAAATTACCTAGAAGTAATTAAGGATGATCAATTAGGTGCTACCTTGTTCAAAATTTTTATAAATTTTTATTTATTTTTAAAGTTTCTTTTCAGTGTTCCTGAATTTATTATGTACCAAACCCAGTGTTCCATGCAATACATGCCCTCCATAACACCCGCCACCAGGCTCACATAACCTCCCGCCCTTTGCCCCTCCCAAACCCTCAGATTGTTTTTCAGAGTCCATAGTCTTTCATGGTTCATCTCCCCCTCCAATTTCAGGTTTTCTTTGGAAAGAGCTTGTCTTTCTTTTCTTTCCTTTTTTAAAATTTGAATTCCTTTTTTAAAAAACTTGAATTCTTTCAATTTATTTTTTAACTTAAAAAATTTATACAGAATTATACTTTGAGATGATTTTTAGTTAATTATCCAGTACCATTATACAAGTTAGTTATATTGATGAAAAGAAAGCATTAAAGCAAAACTGGGCTGTGAATTAAGAATTAGTGAAAAAATACATAATTAACTTCATTTCTGTTAGAGACATAAGGATAGTCAATTAATTAAATTTTAAAAATTTACACAGATTTAGATGAATTTTTCACTCTTCATTGGATTAGTAAAATATACTCTCAATATCCATATGTAAGAAAATACCTCCACCAGGTCCATAAATTAATTCCTCAGCAAAAAAGGGATGCTTGGTTTAGATATATTTAAAATTATTTATCTCATTTTAAATGCTCATTTAATGTTTTTTTTTAAAGATTTTATTTATTTATTTGACAGAGAGATCACAAGCAGGCAGAGAGGCAGGCACAGAGAGAGAGGAGGAAGCAGGCTCCCTGCTGAGCAGAGAGCCCAATGTGGGACTCGATCCCAGGACCCTGAGATCATGACCTGAGCCGAAGGCAGCGGCTTAACCCACTGAGCCACCCAGGCGCCCCTCATTTAATGTTTTAATAGACTTTATTTTTTAAAGCAGTTTTAGCTTCACATCAAAATGGCCTTGAAAGTGTAGATTTACCATATACATCCTACCCTGTGCACACAGCCTCTCCTATTTGAAATGTACCACAGCAGAGTGGTACATTTATTACAGCCCATGAACATTCACTGATATATCATTATCACGCAAGGTGGATCATTTACATTAGGGTTCACTCTTGTACATTCTATGGGTTTTAACAAATGTGTAATAACATGTATTCACCATTACTACATCATACAATTCATTCCCCTGCCCTAATAATCCTCTGTGCTTTGCCTACTCATTCCTCTCTCTTTGCCAACCCCTGGAAAGTGCTGATCTTTCTGCTGTCTCTATAGTTTTGCCCTTTTCAGGATGTCCTGTAGTTGGAAGCATACAGCATGTAGTGGTTGGAAACATACAGCATGTACTCTTTACAGATTGGCTTCTTTCACTTGGTCATATGCATTTAAAGTTCCTTTATGTCTTTTTGTGGCTAAATTGCTCTTTTTTTTTTTTTAGTGCTTTTAGTGATTTTTGTTTTCTTTTTTTGTTTCCAGACTTGAAGAAGTGGGTTTCTTAGCCATACTACAAATGATTGATTTGGGTCAATCACTCCTCTTTTAATTTCAATCCATATGATTGGATGGGGCTGATTCATGACCTGATCTCATATTGGGAACATGAACCAGTATCTGACCTATCTTTTAATTTTGTAATCTTCTTCTTTTAATTATCCTTCATTATCTCATATATTAGAGATTAGCTATGTATGCCTGAGTGGTCAATTTCAGGAAGCAGTCTATTTGTGAATAGCCCATGAGCTCCATATATTTGTTTTCATTTTTAAGTGTTGCAAAAAAAGGTGACATAGATGGCATGGTACATAAACCTAAAATATTTATTATCAAGTCCTTTCAGAAAGTTTGCAGATCCCTGCCATTGATTATAACAGAATTGTCCTAACATTTATTTCAATGGTTTTAATTATTTTATATGTAAATATTTAAAGCCCCTGTAATTTATTTTGAGGTACACTTTGAGAAAAGAATCTTTTTTTTAAATGGGGAATGAATTTACATAATACCGTTTATTAAATGGTCTATGTTTCCCTTTTTATTTGTAATAGCACTTCTCTCATATGTTCATATACTTTTGTATAAGTTTGAATCATTTTCCAACTCTTCATTCTGTTTGCCCACCCCCTAACAATATCATAGTTTATTTTAATTACTGTACTTTATCATAAATCCTGATATATTATATGGTAGAGCCAGTCTTTCATCTGTGTTGTTCCTTTCCTGAGTTGTTATTATTTTAGATCTTTACCCTTTCATATGACTCAGTTTAGAAGTAGATGGAGAGGAGAAGGGAGTTGAGGGAAATTGGAAGGGGAGGTGAACCATGAGAGACTATGGACTCTGAAAAACAACATGAGGGTCTTAAAGGGGCAGGGGGTGGGAGGTTGGGGGAAAAAGGCGGTGGGTATTAGGGAGGGTATGTATTGCATGGAGCACTGGGTGTGGTGCAAAAACAATGAATACTGTTACGCTGAAAAGAAATAAAAAAAAAAAAGACATACCATATTAAAAAAAAAAAAAAAGAAGAAGTAGTAAGTCTAGTTGCATGGAAAGCCCTGTTAGGACATTGAGTAGAACGGCAATAAACTTATGGGACAATTTGGGGAAAATTAACATATTTGGGATATACAGTCTTTCCAAATTCACGTGTAAGTATATCATAGTTCTGGTTTATTTTTTTTTTATGTTATTACAAAATAGGATTTTTTTTTACTATTTCATTGCTAACTGGCCATTGTTGATATATAGTACTTGTTGATTGTTGATTTATATTCAGCAAATCTGCTTAAGCCTTTTATTAGTTATAAAAATTTGTAGATTCTTTCAGACTTACAATGTAAAAAATTATCAACTATAAGTAACAATTAAGTTTTTCTAATGCTTACCAACGTTATGTCCTCTTCTTTTCCCATGTAGTACCAGATTATCCACTAAAATATTTAATAATGATGTTAGCAGGAATTCTTGTCATTTTCTGATATTCATGGGCATACCCTTCCAAGTTTTACTATTGGGTATCTGTTAGATATAGAATTTTGGTATATATGTTTTGTCAGTTTAGGAAAATCACTTCTATTCCTTTTAAAACATACTCATTCAAATATTCCTTAGGGAAAATTGTTCTGTATTATGAAACCCCTTATAAATAAATTCTCCCATTTGTTATCTATTTTTCATAACACTGTTTTTCCTCACTGCTGTGAACTTTTAGTTTACAGGATTATCTTGGGTGGGCATTTCTTCTGTTCTCTTAAATTTTTTTGATGTGTGTTTCTCTCCCTTTTCTGATAGCTGCATGTCTAAAGATTTTACGTTTGCCTACCAAGACAATCAGGCTCCTCAGATTAAAATCAAGTCTCAGTTTACTGGCTGGAGATCTCTCATCCTGGAGAAAAAATTCAGAGCTTGTTCTAGAGCAGAAGGTAACTTGCTACCTCCCAACTCCTCTGGCAACAGATTGACACTAGCTACAGCCATTGGCAGTAACCACAAAATTTTGTAGCCATATTGTGAGGAGATGGGGGAGGTTGTGCTCCAGATATCCAGTTTCCAGATACATCAGTCAACAAGGGGAGGCTTCAGTTTCTGTTAATTCACAGAAGTTGAGTTCTGTCATCTCTTTCTGGTTATAGCTTTGGAGACAAAAGAGTCTAAAATATTGAATTTAGACATCTAACCCCTCCTTACTAAGGTATGAAACCTATTCTCTAACTTATTAGGCAGCGTTCCTGTCAAAAAGTAATTCAAATCACGGCATACCTGAAAGCCCTTATATTGGCCTACAGGGTTCTACATAATCTTGTCCCAACATTTTCTCTGACCTCCTTTTCTATACCACTCTTCCTTTTGTTCTTTAGTCTCAAACCATGCAGACCTTGATGCCTTTTAAATATGCCAAGTAAGTGTAAACCTGGTGATTCACAGACCTGTACCCCTGGGGATAAAAATATATGTTTATCAAAAATAAAAAATTAAAAAAAAATATGCCAAGTAAGATCCTATCTCAGGGTTTTAAAATTGTAGTTCTGTCTGGTAATTCCTTCCCCAGATATTTGCATGGTTCAAAGTCTCTTTTCATTCAGATCTCTGCCTAAAGATCTGTCAACTTATCAAAGAAACTTTTCTTAATTGTGCTCTATTCTTCTTTACGTCTCATATTATAATAAACACTTATTTATGTTTTTGCTATCTATTTTATCTATTTGAATGTCAGCTCCACAAAAGCTAAGACTTCATTATAGTCACAGCTATATCCTCAGCTCCTGGAATAGTACCTGGCACATAGTAAAGGCCCCATAAGTATTTGTTGAATGAATAAATAAAGTATCAAATTTGATCCTCAAACACTGTGTGAGGTCAGTGTGATATATTTCCAGTGCTTTAGAATCAGTGAAAACACTATATTCCCGGAAGTTAAGTAACTTGCCTAAAGCTACACTGCTAAAAGGTGGCAAAACTAAGTTTGTTGCATTACATATCTTTCCAGAAAACAGAGTCCATCAAAATTCAATTATGGGTAATGGTTATGTTGGGAATCCATAATTACCTCATATATGTTTTTCTTCAGATATAAATTAGTTCTTATAAACTAATATTTTGCTTTTAAAAACCCTTCAATGATTTTCCTCTGCTTTTAGAATAAAATTCAAATTTTTAGCATGGCCTTAAAGGCTTTGCATGATATCCAACTTCATCTAGCCCCTTGTTTCCTTTCACTCACAACATTCTAGCTGTACAGACATGTATTTTTCTTTATCTCAAACACTAAGTCCTCCCAATTCCATCACAGTTTTTTATTTCTTAATTTTTCCTCTTGAAAAACTTCCATAACTTTTTTCTTAACTGGTTTCATATTCCTATCTTAGCTCAGAGACGACTTCCCTGGTCATCCTATCTAACCCTTTCAACTCAAGTCTCATTACTCTCTATCCCAGTATCCTGCTTTATTTTCCTCATGGCATTTAATGTTATTTACAATTATCTTTCTTTTTGTTCATTTATTTTTGGTCTTCTCCTGTCTCCACCACAAGAAATAGAGTCAACAATTTGCCTGAGATCACACAGCTAAGGAGTGAATGGATGAAAAGAACCCAGACAATTTAGTTTGAGAGGTAGTGCTCTTCACTTCAATTTAAAATTGAAGTATAAATAAATGATTTAGCTAATTGATTTTGTACTCTTAATTGTTTCAGAATTGTGATCTTGCCTCCATGTTGTGTTTTAACTTAAGTAGTGGAACATACTTAACTTTGGGTGGTATAAATCAGTTTTGAGGAATACAAAGAAAGGTGTATTAGAGGAATCTGTTGGAATTGAGTTTTCTGAAGTTTCTGACTCCTCTTAAATTTGCCCATTCAAATTGCCAAAATATGACCATTTCCCAATTGATACATCAATCTCCTGAGAAAGAGGGATTTTTTTTAAATGGCTATTTTAATATAGCAATCTATATGTGAAATATTTTATAATGTGGACTTTAGAGATTCAGGTTAGACAATCTCACTTTTAACCATCTGTTTCTAGCTCAAAAATCCTAGATTTAACCATCATCTTCCTTATTGTAGTTTATTAAACACTGCATGGAGTAACCAAGACATTTTCTTATCCTGAAATTTGTAGCCATTTTCCATTGAATATCACTCATGGAGTACAATTAGTCTTATGCCAAGAGGGAAGAGACAATATCCTAAAAAACTACTTTCCTAGTTTTTTCTTTCTTGTTTTTGTTTTTTTTTAAACGTTCCTAGTTTTTTACATGAATGGCCAGTCTCCCATCTAGGGAAACATAAATCCTCACTATGATTCACCTAATCTTGACTCAACTAATTCCACATTCTGACAGTGGCCATCTTGATACCAGTTACTCCATTAAGACCTTTATATATTCATTTATTTATTTTCAGCATAACAGTGTTCATTGTTTTTGCACCACACCCAGTGCTCCATGCAATCCATGCCCTCTCTAATGCCCACCACCTGGTTCCCCAAACCTCCCACCCCCCGCCACTTCAAACCCCTCAGATTGTTTTTCAGAGTCCATAGTCTCTTATGGTTCACCTCCCCTTCCAATTTACCCCAACTCCCTTCTCCTCTCTAACACCCCTTGTCCTCCAACCTATTTGTTATGCTCCACAAATAAGTGAAACCATATGATAATTGACTCTCTCTGCTTGACTGATGTCACTCAGCATAATCTCTTAAGACCTTTTGATTGCAAGTAGCAAAGCAAAGCCAAACCAAATTAGGCCAAAAAAAAAAAAAAAAAAAAAAAGAAGGTATAAAGTGTAAGGGCAACAAATCATCTCACAGAGCTGAAGGGCAGATATTTACCCAGGCTCCAGAGGGTGAGTGGAGCCAAAGACTGAAAGTCTTTAGGAAGTCCAACTCTCATCTCTGCTTATTTGTTTTGTTCTCTTTTCTTTCTTCAGTTGGGCTTATTTGTTTTTTCCTTCTATCCAGTTAACTATGGCTACCCTTCAGCTCTTAATTTCTATGTTACATTTCTAGCTGGAGTCTAATGCTAAGTGTTAATTCCAAATTCCAAGGGAAAGGTTCTTAACTGGGTATCTATGGCCAGGCTTCCACATGTAGTTTAATTAGATATGATTAAGAGTGTTCAATCACAAAGTAAAATAAATGGCGTCTGAGAGCCCACAGGTGTGTTTTAAAAAACACAAAGCAAACTTTTTCCAGACAAAAGTAGATGGGCTGCACAAATAGATAATAGCCCACTATTCTTTTTTTTCTTGCTTTTGAAAATATATTCTACTTAATAATGTTTGATTGACTTAAAAACAATAACTGTCATGGTTTAAATATACTATTAAAAATTTTTTGGAAATATTCTGTGTCTTCCAGAAACTATGCTGTCACTTAATAGGCATCATTTCCTTTAATTTTCTTAAGAACCCAAGGAGGGTTAATGTAATTATCTCTATTTTCTATTTTATTGAAAAATAATTTAAAGGGAGTGTTATATGTTTTAGGTGTACAATATAATGATTCAAAATATTAATCAGCAATTCAATACACTACCCAACGGCCCACTATTGTTATTCATCTTTGTTTTAGACATATGCCTTATTTCTTTTTAAATTTTATTTTCTCAGTGTTCCAAGATTCATTGTTTATGCACCACACAGAGTGCTCCATGAAATATGTGCCCTCCTTAATACTCACCACCAGGCCCACCTATTCCCTACTCCCTTCCCCTCCAAAACCCTCAGTTTGTTTCTTAGAGTCCACAGTCTCTCATGGTTTGTCTCTCCCTCTGATTTCCCCCAATTCGCTTGTCGTTTCCTTCTCCTAATGTCCTCCATATTATTCCTTATGCTCCACAAGTAAGTGAAACCATATGATAATTGACTCTCTGCTTGGCTTATTTCACTCAGCATAATCTCCTCCAATCCTATCCATGTTGATACAAAAGTTGGGTATTCATCCATTCTAATGGCTGATTATATGCCTTATTGTTTTTTAAAAAAACTCCAGGACACCTGGATACAGTCAGTTAAGCGTCTGCCTCCAGCTCAGGTCATGGTCCCAGGGTCCTGGAATTAAAGGCCATATCAGGCTTCTTGCTAAGTGGGGAGCCTGTTTCTCCCTCTGCCTCCTGGTCCCCTTGCTTGTACTTGCTCTCTCTCACTCTCTGATAAATAAACAAATAAATAAACAAACCAGTTTTGCAATTTAATTACACAGATAAACTAGGTTATGATTAATCACATAAAAGTTTCCTTATAAATTAGTAACTATCCCAACACATTTAAGATATAATGTATTTGCATACAATTTTTCAGGAATTCATCTATCTCATAAAACAAAATACATCTTTAGGGACTTACAGAAAATGGCAATAATGACCAGTTTTCTAAGGAATGAGAAAATACTATTTTATACTATATTGCAATGCTAACTTTTCAAATATATTTTTCCTTTAGTTGAATGACAATATTTCAAAATAAGTACTTTATTGTACTTTATTGTTTACTTTTTTCAAGTAGAGACAATATCAAGATTGGAATGTAATTTGGGCAATTGTTGAAGAGATCAGAATACACTATTGGGCAGTTGTTTTAGTTGACTTTATTATGACTGTGTTTTGCATCTCATTTTCTCCTCAGTTGTTTGAATAATTTTATGTAAATCAGCATGCTTTATTCATCTTCAAATTCTCATTTTCAAGTCCAAGTCTGTATTTTGAAATAAGTACAGCTTTTGGAAGCTTTAAAAAAAGTTGAGATGCATACATGATTTCAGAAACTACCTAAATATAGATAATTGTTAGATATACATCTCCAAAGTTAATTTCTCTTCTTCTGTTTTGTCCCACATTCTCAATCATCCATGTGACATCTCTGTTTGGAATCTAAACAATACCTCAAATTTAATGTACCCTCCAATCTCCTGCCAAAAGTCAACCCCTTACTAACTTTCTCATTACAACAGCTGTCTCCACAAATCTCCCAAATTCCCCAATTCTACTATCCTTCATCTTTCACATTATTAAGATCTGTCTGTTTCCCCACATGAAATATATTTTAGCTTCTGTGCTTCCATTCAACATTTTTGTCACCACTTTTCTCCTTACCATCCAATCATTAGCATATAGCAATAAAGCCATTTCTAGAGTGTTTTTACTTCAGTGTGTGTTACAGAATTGTGAAAAGCATCTTTGGTAAATGAAATATTTATGAGATCACTCCCCCTGTTCCCATTACTTTGAACATAAAATTTAATAATAATAACAAAAGTAACACTTATATCGTACTTAACAGGGTCTCTTTAAAGTGCTTTACATGTATTGTTTCTTTTAGTTTCCAATATCCATAAAGTAGTTTATTATTATTATTTTCCATTTACAAAAACCAGAGAAAGGAACAGAGAGGTTAATTTGCTAAAATTTCATAGCTAATAAGTAACATTTCCTAAATTTATCTATCAAACTCTTCTCATTACTTTTAATCACTTAACACATTTGTTCCCTGTATCACCTCACTGACCTTAATTCATTAAAACTAAATACAGGTCCCACTTGGAAGGGTCTAACAGTAAAGACAGGACGAGTAAATGGAAAATATGAGCCACCAAATTGTTTAAAATACATGCACACCTATACTTATTTTAAGCACAGCAAATTTTTTTTTAAAACCAGGTTTCTAAATCACATGTGACAATATGTTTTCAGTTTTGGCAATGGCAAATCTGTACCTCATTTAAAGGGAAATGAAAAGACTAGATCATCACACAGATTTACAAACAGGAAGATTTACTTGGCAGATGTTGATGTGGCCTTAACCTCTCCAGGTTTTAGCAGCTGGACTCAGAGACTGTAATGACTCTGTGTCACTCTCCAATTTGTGACTAATCCGAACTGCTTCCTGTTCTTGGGAGAAACGAGTCATCTGGAAGTGATTGGTTATATCAATTTTTTGTAATGAAATATTCTCATTTGAACCTATTTTTGCCAGCTCACCTAGAGAAAGCTGTCAAAAGTCAAATTCCTATTCCAAATCTCCCAAAGTCAGCACTGCCAGCACAGATGAGTCCTTACTTAGTTCTCTGCATTCCTCTTGTGCCACCTGTCATTACTAAGAAATGTTGGATTATTTTATCAGTAGCAATTGAGAATATTGGATATTAAATTTTCTGAACTGAAAAAAATATAATATAATAAGGAGGATAAAAAAAAAGAAGGATAAATAAAAAGCAGACATGAACCATGCAGAACTAGGTTTGTTTTAGGCTTTTCTATGTACTGTCTCTACCACTACCAACAAACTATATCATTTTTCTCAGCCTCATAAACTCCTCTGTAAAATGGGGATAGGTCTTAAGTTATGGATTGCTTTGTGGATTAACTGGCATAATACATGCAAAGTGTCTGGTACTCCACATCACTTGACATGATGAGCACTGGGTGATTAAAATGAAAGCTTAAAAAAAAGTATCTGGCACTGGGTAAATGAAGGATATTATGTACAAAAGGTACATTTAAAAACTATGTGGAATATCTAGTTTTTATCTGGGATATAAAAATCTGGGAAGAATACCACTTACACCCTATAGCACCAGTAAAAAAAAAAAAAAAAAACCAAACACCAGAAAAAAAAAAAAAAAAAAAAAAACAAACACTGGACAAACTGGAAATTCATTAACCCCAAATCTAAGAAAACTCTGATGTTTTCAAGAGAAGACAGGACATGAGCCCTTTCTCAACTGGTGCAGACATAGTCAGATTACAGTAAGATTTCAGGTAAAGTTGTTAACAAACTGGAAAAGGCTAAATCTGTGTTAGCAAAAGAACATGGAAACTTCTTTTTTTTTAAAGATCTCTTTCTTTCTTTTACTTTTTAAAAGATTTTATTTACTTATTTGAAAGAGAGAGAGAGAGAGAACAAGCTGGGGGAGGGGTGGCAGAGGAAGAGGGAGAAGCAGACTCTCAGCTGAGCAGAGAGCCCGACCTGGGGCTTGATCCCAAGACCCTAAGACCTTGAACTGAGCTGAAGGTAGATGCTTAACCAACTGAACCACCCAGGCACCCCTATATTTATTTGAGAGAGAGAGAGAGAGAGAGAATAGGAGGTTCAGAGGGAGAGAAAATCTCAAGCAGACTGCATACTGAGTATAGAGCTAGACAAGAGGATGGATCCTAGGACACTGAAATCATGAGTCTGACACTTCACCAACTGTCCCACCCAGGTGCCACAAGAATATGTAACCTTTTAAAGTCACACCAGTGGGGGGAATATGCACTCATTTGAAGACTAATTTCCATGAACCTAACTTGGTTTGAATAGCAAGATCTCTGAAAAGATTCATCATTGTAAATGTCTGAGGGAGAAAAACCACAGCCATGGTAGGAAAGGTAGGAAAAATAATCAAGATCGTTTTTCCTATAGAACAAAACACTCAAACTGGTGGGAAAAAATGGCAACAAACACTATCAGTCCTGGGGCACTCGTTCTCTTCGGAAAGCAGGGCAAGTTTATGAGGATTTGTGAGTTAAAAAAAATTGTGCATGTCTTTAACTGTGCTTTAAAAAAAAAAAAAAAAATATATATATATATATATATAGCTTTGAGAGTTCTTTAAATACTTTGGATAAGGGCACCTGGGTGGGTTAAGCCTCTGCCTTTGGCCCAGGTAATGATCTCAGGGTCCTGGGATCTAGCCCCACATAGGGCTCTCTGCTCATCAGGGAGCCTGCTTCCTCCTGCCCCTCTCTCTGTCTGCATCTCTGTCTGTCAAATAAATAAATAAAATCTTAAAAAATAAATAAATAATTTGGATTTTCAAATATTTTATCTCAGTCTGTGATTTGTCTTCTCATTTAGTTATCCATGTATTTGATAGAATATTTTATTTTTCTTAAACATTTTTAATTTTTAAATTTTACTTTATATTTTTTTCTATCATGAACTATGCTTTTGGTGTCATGTCAAAAAGTATTTGCCTAGTAAAGATGGCGGAGAAGTAGCAGGCTGAGACTACTTCGGCTGGCCGGAGATCAGCTAGATAGCTTATCTAAAGATTGCAAACACCTGAAAATCCATCGGCAGATCGAAGAGAGGAAGAACAGCAACTCTGGAAACAGAAAAACAGCCACTTTCTGAAAGGTAGGACCAGCGGAGAAGTGAATCCAAAGCAATGGGAAGATAGACCCCGGGGGGAGGGGCCGGCTCCCGGCAAGCGGCGGAGCAACCGCGCACAAAATCAGGACTTTTAAAAGTCTGTTCCGCTGAGGGACATCGCTCCAGAGGCTACCCGGGGCAAAGCCCACACGGGGTCAGCGTGGCCTCAGGTCCCGCAGGGTCACAGAAGGATCGGGGTTGTCTGAGTGTCGCAGAGCTTGCGGGTATTGGAACAAGAAAGCCGGCTACAGAGACAGAGCCGACAGTAAGCTCGCAGCTCGGTGTTGCCTTGAACTGGTCGCAAGCTCGGTGAGCTCGGAGCACGGCCGGAGGTCAGGCAGACGGGAGTAACTGGGCGCTGTTCTCTGAGGGCGCACTGAGGAGTGCGGCCCTGGGCTCTCGGCTCCTCTGGGCCCGAGACCAGGAGGCCGCCATTTGTATTCCCACCCTCCGGAACTCTACGGAAACCGCTCAGGGAACAAAAGCTCCTGAAAGCAAACCCTAGCGGATTACTCATCCCGGCCCCTGTTAAGGGCGGTGCATATCCGCCTGGGGCAAAGACACTTGAGAATCACTACACCAGGCCCCTCCCCCAGAAGATCAACAAGAAATCCAGCCGAGACCAAGTTCACCTACCAAGGAGTGCAGTTTCAATACCAAGGAGAGCAGCATAATTCCAGAGGAGGAGAAAACAAAGCACAGAACTCATGGCTTTTTCCCTGTGATTTTTTTTAGTCTTGCAGTTAATTTGATTTTTTTCTTTTTCATTTTTTTTTTTTCTCGCCTTCTGGTAAATTTTTTTTTCAACTTTTACCTTTTTCTTTTTTAACGTTTCTTAACTAGTTTAACCAATATATTTATTTTTTCTTTTTTATATTTTTCTTATTTCTTTTCTTTTTTTTTATTCTTTTCTTTTTTTTCTGTTTTCTTTTTTTTTTCTTTCTTCCTTTTTGAACCTCTTTTTATCCTTTTCTCCCCCCTCACGATTTGGGATCCCTTCTAATTTGGTTAAAGCATATTTTCCTGGGGTTTTAGCCACACTTTTAGTATTTTACTTGCTCCTTCATATACCCTTATCTGGACAAAATGACAAGATGGAAAAATTCAACACAAAAAAAAGAACAAGAGGCAGTACCAAAGGCTAGGGACCTAATCAATACAGACATTGGTAATATGTCAGATCTAGAGTTCAGAATGACAATTCTCAAGATTCTAGCCGGGCTCGAAAAAGGCATGGAAGATATTAGAGAAACCCGCTCGAGAGATATAAAAGGCCTTTCTGGAGAAATAAAAGAACTAAAATCTAACCAAGTTGAAATC
>NC_081575.1:24581533-24656108 GCF_022355385.1 Mustela nigripes | reverse complement strand
AGATGATATGATACTATATGTGGAAAACCCAAAAGACTGCACTCCAAAACTGTTCTAATGATTTTTTGAGCTGGGTACAAATAACCTCTGACAAGACTTATGTACATTAAAGTTCTTTTTGAAATTCTGCTGATGGGAAATGAATATAAACTAGAATTAACCAATTTTAAGGCCTCTGCTGAGATTTATTCTTTGACAGTTGACAGAAATACTCAGAAATTAGCATTTTGGTAAAACCTTTATTTGTTTAAGATGCCTCTTAGCCAAAAAGCCTGTCTGTACAAAAGGATTAACCTACTGACAAGACTTTCTGAATCCAAACCCATTGAATAACAAGCACTGAATGCACCACAATTCACTATGAAGCTGGCCTCTTGAAAAGGTCAAAATGCATAAAGAACTGAATTTCAATAGGAAGACATATAGAAATCTGAGGCAGAATGGGATTGGGTTTGTTGCATACAAATAGAAAGTAAATTATTTGAATGTGGGTCATATAAGTGGGTAACACTCCCCTCAAAAAAACCTTCACACTTTATTTTTAAAGATTTTCTTTATTTGAGAGAGAATGAAAGAAAGCATGAGAGGGGAGAAGGTCAGAGGGAGAAGCAGACTCCCCATGGAGCTGGGAGCCCGATGTGGGACTTAATCCCAGGACTCTGGGATCATGATCTAAGCTGAAGGCAGCTGTTCAACCAACTGAATCATCCAGGCCCCCCAAACCCCTCACTTTTTAAAGGCAATTTTGGTTTTTGGTAAGACACTACTCATCCATTGTCAGCATATTACTTGTTATTTTAAAATATACTATTTTACATAGGACCTCAATAATTGCAGTGCTATTTTTGAAAGCCAAGTCTCAAAAATTCACTATGAGAAAAGATCAATAGTCTCTTTTTTTTCTTTTAATGACATGTAATTCTTTTTTTAAAATTTTTTATTTATTTTCAGCATAACAGTATTCATTATTTTTGCACCACATCCAGTGCTCCATGCAATCCGTGCCCTCTATGATACCTACCACCTGGTTCCCCCAACCTCCCCCCCCCCGCCCCCTCAAGATCCTCATGTTGTTTTTCAGAGTCCATAGTCTCTCATGGTTCACCTCCCCTTCCAGTTTCCCCCAACTCCCTTCTCCTCTCTAACTCCCCATGTCCTCCATGCTATTTGTTATGCTCCACAAATAAGTGAAACCATATGATAATTGACTCTCTCTGCTTGACTTATTTCACTCAGCATAATCTCTTCCAGTCCTATATGTATTGAACACTTCAGGTATATTAGGTATGTACTGATATTTACTACAGAGAAATGCTACTTTTCAATAGGAAGAACAAAACAAGAGATTGATGAGTTGATGAAATTACAGAATTTTGTTTTGGCTTTTTCTTGGGAAACTCTTATCCTGACCTGATTTTTATCTTCTGTTAAAACTGATTTTTAGTACAGTAGTTTCGACTTATCCATGGTTTCTTTTGCCACAGTTTTGATTACCTATGGTCAGCCAAGTTTCAGATCACATGATCCTCCTTCTGACCTATCATCAGAAGGTCAATAGTAGCCTAATGCTGCATCACAATGCCTATGTCATTCTCCTCACTTCATCTCATCACATAGGCATTTTATCTCACATTATCACAAGAATTGTGAGTACCATACAACATATTTTGAGAGAGAGACCATATTCATATAACTTTTTAAAAAGTATATTGTTAAAATTGTTCTATTTGATTATTAGGTATAATTGATCTCTTACTGTGCCCAATTTATGAATTGAACTTTATCATAGATATGTCTGTGTTGGAAAAGCACAAGATATGTAGGGTTCAGTAACATCCATGGTTTCAGGCCTCTATTGTGGGTCTTGGAATGAATCCCCAGTGGGTAAGTGGGGGGACTGTTGTATAGGTAAATTGTGCATGTATTTAGTATGACTATTATAGTGCATTCTGAACAGATGCTTATCAAATTGGTCACTTAAGCTCATAGTGACTACTTTAAAATTAGTAAAAGTGGTTGACTTTTAATTTCTATAACTACCCTCTGGTTCAGAAACACTAGCACTTCTCAAAAGAAAAATAAATGACATTTCAAGAACTGTAAACATGTCTCCTTCCTGTGACAGTTAAATGGCTTTATAGTGTTTTTCCAACTCAGTGGTAATGAATTTAGTACTTATGTGATAAGATCCAGAGCTCTGTCTTTGGATAATAATTCCTAAAGACATTTACAGAAAAGAGATAAGAGTCATTTCCCCCTTTTGGTAGAGTCAATTGTGAGAATATATTGTGGTATCTTATGGTTCTTGGTGCTATAGTAAATGGAATTGTTTTTCTAGTTTCCTTTTCTGTATTTTCATTGTTAATATATAAGAAAGCAAAAGATTTCTGTTCATTGATTTTTTTATCCTGCCATATTAGTGAATTGCTGTATGAGTTCTAGTTGTTTGGGGGCGGAGTCTTTTGGGTTTTCCATATAAAGTATCATGTGATCTGCAAAGAGAGAGAGTTTGACTTCTTCATTGTCAATTTGAATACCTTTTATTTCTCTTTGTTGTCTGATTGCTGTTGCTAGGGCTTCTAGTACTATGTTGAACAGTGGCGAGAGTGAGTATCTTTGTCATGCTCCTGACCTCAAAGGGAAGGCTGCCAGTTTTTCCCCATTGAGAATGATATTCGCTCTGGGTTTTTCATAGATAGGTTTTATGAAGTTGATGAATATTCCCTCTATCCCTATATTTGGAAGCATTTTAATTAGGGATGGATGCTGTATCTTGTCAAAAGCTTTTTCTGCATCAATCAGAATCAGGAATCAATCAGAAACCTAGTGGAGAACATAGGCAGCAATCTCTTTGACATGTGGCTTTTCTCTCTTCTCTTATTAATTTGTTCTAACACATTGATTTGCGAATGTTGAACCACCCCTGCATCCATGGATAAATCCCACCTGGTCATGGTGGATAATCCTTTAAATGTACTGTTGGATCCTATTTGCTAGGATCTTGTTAAGAATCTTAGCATCCATATTCATCAGGGATATTGGTCTGAAATTCTCCTTTTGGGCGGGGTTTTTGCCTGGTTTGGGGATCATGGTAATGCTGGCTTCATAAATAGAGTCTGGAAGTTTTCCTTCTGCTTCCTTCTGCTTTCCTTCTTTCCTTCTCCAATTTTTTGAAACAGCTTCAGGAAAATAGGCATTACTTCTTCTTTGAAATTTTGGTAGAATTCCCCAGGGAATCTGTCAGGTTCTGAGCTCTTGTTTTTTGGGAAGTTTTTGATCACTGCTTCAATCTCATTACTAGATATCAGTCTAATCAGGTTGTCCATTTCTTCTTGATTTGGTTCTGGAAGTTTATAGGTTTCCAGGAATGCAGCCATTTCATCAAGGTTACTTAATTATTTGGCATATAATTTTTGATAATAATTTCTGATGATTGTTTCTGTTTCCTTGGTGTTAGTCGTGATGCCTCCCTTTTCATTCATAGTTTTATTACTTTGGGTCCTCTCTTTTCTTTTGGATTAGTTTGGCCAATGCTTTATCGACCTTATTGATTCTTTCAAAAAACCAGCTTCTAGTTTCATTGATGTGTTGTACTGTATCTCTAGTTTCTATCTCATTGATCTCTGCTCTAATCCTGGCTATATCCCTTCTTGTGTGTGGGGTTGGCTTAATTTGTTGTTGATTTTCCAGTTTTTTAAGGTATAGAGACAGCTGGTGTATTCTGGATTTTTTCAATTTTTTTGAGGGAGGCTTGGATGGCTATGCATTTCCCCCTTAGGATCACCTTTGCTATATCCCACAGGTTTTGGACTGAAGTGTCTTCATTCTCAGTGGTTTCCATGAATTGTTTAAGTACTTCTTTGATTTCCTGGTTGATTCAAAAGTTCTTGAGGAGGATAGTTTTTAGCTTCCAGGTGTTTGAATTCCTTCCAAACTTTTTCTTGTGGTTGAGTTCCAGTTTCAAAGCATTGTGGTCTTATAAAATGCAGGGAATAATCTCAATCTTTTGGTATCAGTTGAGCCCCAATTTGTAACCCAGTATGTGCTTTATTCTGGAGAAATTTCCATGTGTGCTTGAGAAGAATGGGTATTCTATTGTTTTAGGGTGGAATGTTCTGTATATATCTATGAAGTCGATCTGGTCCAATGTGTCATTCAATGTTCTTATTTCTTTATTGATTTTCTGCTTGGATGATCTGTCTATTACTGAGAGCGTCATGTTAAAATCCCCTACCATTAATGTATTCATATCCATATGACTCTTTATCTTGATTAATTGTTCTCTTATGTAGTTGGCTGCTCCCATATTGGGGGCAAAAACATTTGCAATTGTTAGATCTTCTTGGTGGATAGACCCTCTAAGAATGATGTAGTGCCCTTCTTTATATCTGACTGTAGTCTATAGTTTAAAATCTAGGTATCTGATATGAGAATCGCTACCTCAGCCTTCTTTTGAGACCCATTAGCATGAAAGATGCTTTTCCATCCCTTCACTTTCAGTCTGGGTGTATCCTTAGGTTCAGAATGGGTCTCTTCTAGACAACATATGAAGGGGTTCTGTTGTTTTATCCAATCTGAAAACCAGTGCTGTTTTATGGGAGTGTACGCTGTTCACATTGACAGTGATTATTGAAAGATGTTTTTATTGACATCATGTTGCCTGTGAAGTCCTTGTTTCCATAGATTGTCTATGTAAACTTCTGTTCTATTACACTCTTGGGTCTTTTTTTCTTTTATGGAACCACTTATTATTTCTTGTAGTGCCTGCTTGGTGGTCACATACTCTTTTAAACCTTGCCAGTCTTGGAAGCTCTTTATCTTGCCATCCATTTTGAATGTCAGCCTTGCTGGATAAAGTTTTCATGGGTGCATGTTCTTTTCATTCAGTGCCCGAATACATCTTGCCAGCCCTTTATGGCTTGCCAGGTTTCTGTGGACAGGTCTGACATTATTCTGATGGGCCTTCCTCTGTATGTAAGGAATCTCTTCTCCTTAGCTGCTCTCAAGAGCTCCTGTCTAAAATTATGATTCATTAGTTTCACAAGCAGGTGTCGGGAGGTCTTTCTAGATCTATGTTCTTTGGGGGAGACCTTTCTGCCTCTAGGACATGAACTCTGGTTCCACTCCTCAGACTGGGGAAATTTGTTCAGTTATATCCTCTATATGGACAATTTGTTCAACTATATCCTCTAATCTTCTTTCTTTCTCCTTCCCCTCAGGGATTCCAATAATTCTGACATTGGAATGTTTCATGGTGTCATTTATTTCCTTAATTCTGTTTTCATGGCTTCTAAGCTCTTTGTTCCAGGAGTCCTCCTGATCGTTTTTCTCTATCAGTTTTTTTCCTCTAGATCACTAATTCTATCTTCTGCCTCAGTTCCCCTAGCTGTTAGAGAATTTATATTAGATTGGAGCTCATGGATAGGATTTTTAACTTCTTCCCTGGTGGCTTTCACTTCTTCCCTAATTAATTCCATGTTGTCATTAATGGTTTTCTCCAACCTAGCCATTGTCTGAATAATTGTTAGCCTGAATTTCCTTTCTGACATACTGTTTATGTCCATATCCAATAGCTCTGATGGAAAGGGCATAGTCTCTGAATTTTTCCTCCGTAGGACATTCCTCCTCATAGTCATTTTGGTGAGAGATGGCTGAGGGATGTGTAGCTGAATGTATCAACTGTGATCCAGGCAAGGTGCATCCTGGAACGCTTCTGAGCAATTGGGAGTTCCCACCAAAAAGAAAGAAAAGAGAAACAAAGAAGAGAAAGAGAGAGACATGAAAAAAAAATGAATACCCAGCCAGAATGGGCCCCAAATATAAGATTTATAAAGTATACAAACAAAAATGAACAAACAAAAAGACTGACAAAAGTAAATGACAAGGAAAAAAAAAAGAACCTAGGCAAAATGAACCCAAAGTACAAGATTTATATACTATCGGAACAAAGACAAATGCACAGAAACACTGACAGAAGAAAAAGGTGAGAGGGTGGTTATAAATCCTCAGTGTAGATGAGGAAGGTTATTTTGGCTGTTCTTACTTTTAAAAAAATAAAGTATTTTTCCAGGTATACCTTATCATATTCTATAGATTCTGTACACCTTAATAATGCAAACTGGTGCAGCTAATGTGGAAAACAATATTGAATTTCTTCGAAGGGTCAAAAATAGTATTACCCTGTGATCTACCAATAGCATTACTGGGTATTTTCCCAAAGAATATAAAACACTAAATCACTGGGGTATTCACACCCTATGTTTATATCAGCATTATTTATAGTAGCCAGAGTATGGAAGCAGGTGTATATACACAATGGAATATTATTATTCAGCTACAGAAAATAATGCTACCTTGCTATTTGCATCAACACAGTTGGAGTAGAGAGTATAATGCTAAGCAAAATTAAGTCAGTAAGAGAAAGACAAATACCATGACTTCACTCATATGTGGAATTTAAGAAACAAAACAAATAAGTAAAGGGGCAAAAGGGTGAGAGAGAGAGAGAAAAAAAAAAAAAACAAGAAACATACTCTTAACTATGGAGAATACACTAATGGTCACCAGAGGGGAGATGGGTGGAGGATGGGGAAAAATTGGTGGTGGGAATTAAGGAGTATACTTGTGATGAGCACTGGGTGATGTATGGAATTGTTAAATCACTATATTATACACCTGAAAATAACATAATACTGCATGTTAACTAACTAGAATTTCAATAAAAACTTAAAAAAATAAATTTTTATTGAACATCAAAAATTTTAAATGATATAACATTAAATGTTCTTAAATTTAGAAAATATTTATTTTAAAATATTAAAAATATTATCAAATTTAATAAGAATTTAAACTGTTTTTCTAACCATTGAGGTTTTATGTTTCATAGAATTATGAAGCTTCAACATTACCAATTTTATTTCAATGGAAAACATTATTTGAGATATGCTGACAGACACACACACACACACACACACACATTCTCACAAGGAAAACTCAGTGTTTTATACTTTCTACCTGGAACATTGGCAGGTAGAAAACTGAGTAGTAAAATTCTCCCTCGGGTGTTCTGATTTGTTTAATACCAGTAGAGTGTTCTGTCTGCATTGCAACCTACTTATACCTAAAGGGATAATAAATTTAAAATGATGCACTGTCCTGTTTTGTACTTCTGTGGCTCATATCTAAAGGAGAATATACAGAAAGTCTTGCTACATTGTTGAAGTCAGTGGCAATTTTGCTGACAAATCATCAGACAACACCAGCAGCTTATAAAGTCTCTGCCAGTATATAAAACACATGACATGCCAGTAAAACTTCTGCAAAGAATAAAAAAAAAAAATTCTCCTCATTTTAGTAATAAATAGATATTCATTAGATAATAACTGGCAATCAAATTCCTCCTGGCTTATTCATAATTGCCTAAAAGTTATTTTTTTTAACATTTTATTTATTTCTTTGGCAGAGAGAGAGAGCACAAGCAGGGGGAGTGGGAGACAGAGGGAGAGGGAAGAGGACCAGGCTCCCCGCTGAGAAGGGAGCCCCATGTGGGGCTCCAATCCAGGACCCTGAGATCATGACCTCAGTAGAGATGTAGAAGCTTAACCCACTGAGCCACCCTGGCTCCCCACCTAAAAGCTATTTTTATATTTTCATTTATCCATACAGACATAATATATGAATTTCTTGTATGAGATCCTGAGTAACATGGAACCCAGTTCTCTTTTATATTTAATATCTACATTTTCTGTTCAGTTAGATGTTTTCTTATTATGAAGCACTGATCAGTCAGTCAGTAACATTGTTCTGGTTTATAATCACTATAAATATGCCATACAAGTGCAAAAACAATATGGAAAGAAAACTAAAATGCATACATTAGGAAAATTTTAAATTATTAAAAAATACAAGAACAAGGAGAGGGAGATTCAAGAGAACTTTTAAAATGATAAGACCCATTGGGTCAGAAATAAAAGACAAAACATACTGAATTCCAAGTGGTAGATGTTTCAAAACGGAATACTATAGTTACCACCCTTTAATTGATAAGAACTGTCATTGCCATTATCCCCAGCAACATATATATTTCAGAGTAAGAAATTACTCTTTCCCTTCATTCTTGGAGAAAAAGGAATGGAGCAGGTAACTCCTTTCAAGATTAGATTCTAAGACATAATCAACTTAAAACTAAGAGTGTCATCATAGGGACAAGTATTAACCAAAGAATTTAAAATTACATTAAAAAGTATTTGCTGAATGATTTCTATGGCTATGGGTCTGAATTTCTTTTTTTTTTTTAATTTTTTACCTTTTAGAGAGGCAGTTGTTTAAAATCAATTCTATAAGTTATCACTTTGTAATAATGAAATGATATAAAATTGTCAAATTCAAAATTGTTCATATGTCAGCTTAGTAACCAGTTGGCTCCATGGTATAGCATACAAAGAGCGTTGAAAACATTTACTAAGAGCTAAATTATCCTCTTCCCATTAAACATACATCTGTGATTGAGGGTGTACACCAAAGTTCCTAATGTGGGACCAAAAGTAACCAACTCACATTTCACATCATTTTTCTGTAACTCATATCATGGAAAGAGCACTGAGATTCAGCAGATCTTGATTGTACTCTTGCCCTATTCTGATTGTGTGAGCTTTCAGGGAGTTTTGAGCCAAATCCCTTATGTTCCTACCCTAAGAGTGATTCAGAGGCTCTGCTAAGCATGTTTTCATGCTAAACCCCAGTAAACCTGAGAGAGAGAGTTCTTTTGGGTAAGATACTCTACATCTCAGGCACTTTAGTTAAGTTTTGTTAGAGAAACACTCAAAAATAAAGTATGGCTTTTTCTATATTTTTCTGTGACTATTATTCTAATTATTTAAGGTTGGTCCCAGCCAGAGGTTAAAATAGAGGAAGTTCAGGGTGCCTGGGTGGCTCAGTGGGTTAAAGCCTCTGCCTTAGGCTCAGGCCATGATCCTAGGGTCCTGGGATCGAGCCCTGCATTGCGGGGGGGGGGGTGTCTTTTCTCAGCAGAGAGCCTGCTTCCCTTCTTATCCCTCTCTGACTGCCTCTCTGCCTACTTGTGATCTCTGTCTGTCAAATAAATAAATAAAATCTTAAAAAAATAAAATAAAATAGAGGAAGTTAATTTTCTTTTCCCTTGATATAGTTTCATTTCCATCGAAGTATTTGTATACAATAGTCAGAGTTTCAATTTCAGGATGTGGACAGATCATCTTTTATAATAATAAATTAAGCAGAAAGTGCCCATCTTCAATTTGTTATTTGTTATAGCAAAGAATATGAAGAATGAATTAGGACTTATTATTCCATATAATCAACATCTATCTTAATGTACCAAGAAAGAACTGACACACAGAGCATGATTAACATTTATACTCAAGCAAGAAAATGCATTTGACTATAAAAATTCTAGCATTAAGACCTCCAATTTTTTTCCTATCTTGGTAGTAAAAAATGAAAAACACGTTTTCTTTCTTCCCTGCAACACTATCTTAATACCTCCCCATGCCACATTCCTAATTCTGCTGTTCTGTTTTCACTCTATTTGTGGAGTAAGTCAACCAGGTTTTGGAAAGAATTAACGGAAACATGGGGTATTACAATTGGAAACCTCCTATAATCTATTGGGAAGTTTGCAGTCCAATAAGGAAGGCAAAAACACACAGCCACAAAGGTAAATACACATATATGCATACATACAAAAATATAAATGACAAAGACTCAAAAATATACCTAAGAATATAGACTACAGAGTTGAAGACGTGTTACATATGAGAGTAACTTAAGATGAAAGTATTTTCAGAAAATACCACAAATAATCAACTGATCGATTTTTTTGCTAAAGTACTGTTATTAGTACATGACCCAGAAGACATGAACAGACACTTCTCCAAAGAAGACATACAAATGACTAACAGACACATGAGACAATGTTCATCATCACTAACCATCAGGGAGATTCAAATCAAAACCACATTCAGATTCCAACTTACACCAGTTAGAATAGACAAAATTCACAAGACAGTAAACAATGTGTGATGGTGAGGATGTGGAGAAAGGAGAACCCTCTTATACTGTTGGTGGGAATGCAAGTTGGTACAGCCACTTTGGAAAACAGTGTGGAGATTCCTTAAGAAATTAAAAAAATAGAGCTTCCCTATGAATATGAAATTGCACTATTGCATATTTATCCCAAAGATACAGATATAGTGAAAAGAAGGGCCATCTGTACCCCAGTGTTCATAAACAGCAATGGCCATGGTCACCAAACTGGAAAGGACCAAGGTGCCCTTCAAAGGATGAATGGATAAAGAAGATATGGCCCATATACACTATGGAGTATTATGCCTACATCAGAAAGGATGAATACCCAACTTTTGTATCAACATGTATAGGACTGGAAGAGATTATGCTGAGTGAAATAAGTCAGGCAGAGACAGTCAATTATCATATGGTTTTGCTTATTTGTGGAGCATAAGGAATACCACGGAGGACATGGGGAGATGGAGGGGAGATGTGAGTTTGGGGAAATTGGAGGGGGAGAAAAACCATGAGAAACTGTGGACTCAGAAAAAAAAACTGAGGGTTTTGGAGGGGAGGGAGGTGGGAGATTTGGTGAGCCTGGTGGGTATTAAGGAGGGCACACATATTGCATGGAGCACTCGGTGTGGTGCATAAACAGTGAATTCTGGAACACTGAAAAGAAATTAAAAAGATAAAAATTTTAAAGTAAATAAATAAATAAGTAGGGGGAAAAAGACATAACCCATGTTAGCTTACATAAGATCTATCATATACAATAATAGATATTGGTTTGCAAAAATATTGACTAAGACTTTGCTGATAAAAGCAAACTGTGAAATTCTAACATGCTTGTGAAACTTAGATTATCATTCACTTAAAGTGATCATTGATTGTAATAAAATGAAATCTTCAAGCAATAAATTAAGCTGATATAAAAGATACAAGCAGGGCCCTAATTGATGTATTTGATAATTGGTCTTTCCTACTTGGATCTTTGCCGACCTTGTCTTGCACTGAAGTGGTAAGAGATTGTCACTGGGATGGTCAGAAGTTTTCATGGAGAGTCATTGTAATGAATGTTTTTTTAAAAAGAAGAAATATATGAAGCTAGTATGAAAAATGAGATATTATTCTAGATAGGGAAAAATGTTTCACATGGGGATTCCATCTGTAATATACCAAAGAAGGAAAGTAGTTTTGCTTTGAGAAGAGGTTAAAAGTTAATAGATGTTAAACAATGGTAGTACTACATCTGTATCTTTGAGGTAAATACCTAGTAGTGCAATTGCTTGATCATAGGGTAGCTCTATTATATAATGGAATATTACTTAGTCACTGGAAAGGATGAATACTCACCATTTGCATCGACATGGATGGAATTGGAGGGTATTATGCTAAGTGAAATAAGTCAAGTAGAGAAAGATTGTTATCATATGGTTCCACTCATATGTGGAACATAAGGAATAGCATGGAGGACCACAGGGAAAGGAAGGGAAAACTGAATGGGATGAAATCAGGGAGGGAGACAAACCATGAGGGACTCTAGACTCTGGGAAACAAACTGAGGGTTACAGAAGGGACAGGGGTAGGTGGATGAGGTAGCAGTATGATGGGTATTAAGGAGGGCACATGTAGTGGTGAGCACTAGGTGTTACACGCAACCAATGAATCATTGAACACTACATCAAAAACTAACTTAGTATGTTGGCTAATTGAACATAATAATTTTAAAAAAGATGATAATATTTACTCCTTGCCCTTTAACTTCTTTGCTTCATTTTAACTACATAGTTCATACATACTTCATTTAATAATTAAAACTACACATCCATATATAAAGAAATGCTTCATGGTTTCTTCTTACCCCAAGTATCCTCCTCTCCTCTCTGTCTGAACATAACTGATGATAACAGTTTCTTGTATAACTTCTGCATTCTGTTCTATGATTGGCCAAATATATATACACATTTAAAAATTTTTTTATTATGTTAAATTAACCAACATGTGTTACATCATTAATTTTTGATGTAGTGTTCAACAATTCATTAGTTGTGTATAACACCCAGTTCTCATCCTACCTTAACAAGTGCCTTCAAGTGCCTTCCTTAATGTTTTATTAATTTTTCAATATGATCAGGCCACTAATACTATTTTCTAATATTTCGTTTTCTTTTTACTCAATATGTCCTGGATATCACTTTGGGTAAATTCTTGTATACCTAAATCCATAGAATAGTTATACTATGCCTTTTAAAAATTATATTTTTGGGGGGCGCCTGGGTGGCTTGGTGGGTTAAAGCCTCTGCCTTCGGCTCAGGTCATGATCTCAGGGTCATGGGATCGAGTCCCGCATCGGGCTCTCTGCTCAGCAGGGAGCCTGCTTCCTCCTCTCTCTCTGCCTGCCTCTCTGCCTACTTGTGATCTCTCTCTGTCAAAGAAATAAATAAAATTTAAAAAAAATTATATTTTTTGGAAGTATCTCTTTGAAACAATTTGGTGGAGAATGGTAGAGGTTAATATAGAATCTTGCTGAGATAATTCTGATATTAGCAAAATAGGTGATGACTTTGTTACCAATGTTGACAAATGTATCTGATTGCAATAGATGCTTAAGATGATTTTTGGCTTGTCATTGGGACTTTTGGTGTGGCAATATAGAAATGCTCATATTTTATGCTATTTAGTATCTGCAAGATAGAAGTTGCTATTTTTTATTTGAAATGAAAATCCAAAGATGGAGTTTAGTGATACAAAAGTAGAATGGTTTGAATGGATCTTCAGTGTGGAGGCTTTCTTTCTTTCTTTCTTTCTTTCTTTCTTTCTTTAAGAGGGGAATATGAGTTATGACACCATATATTGAAAGAGCATCTGAGATTGAACATGAAAATCAAATCACTGAGAACTTGTAAGGTCATGAATTACAGAAACATAATTTGGAAAACAGAAGGGAAAGCGTTGGAAAAGGGCTAATACAATGCAAAGGCTGTATAGTACTTGATTGGTCTCTTACTTTATTCTAAAAACCTCCACTAAATGGAACACTCTTTAGAAATGAAAGCCTAGACAAAGAATGAAATTGATGATGCAATTACAAATTATATAGCATTCTTATTTATGACTTTCAAATGAATAGCAACTGATTATACCTATGGATAGCAAAAAAATAATAAAAATCACCAACTGGCTTTAAAAATACAATAGAAAGCAAGGAAACTTCCTTTTAAATCCTTGATGTAGCCTAAATTTTCTTCGTTAGTTTGAACAATTAAAGGTTTTTGTTTTTTGTTTTTTGTTTTTTAAGATTTTATTTATTTGACAGAGAAAGAAATCACAAGTAGGCAGAGAGGCAGGCAGAGAGAGAGAGGAGGAAGCAGGCTCCCCGCAGAGCAGAGAGCCCAACGTGGGGCTCAATCCCAGGACCCTGGGATCATGACCTGAGCCGAAGGCAAAGGTTCTAACCCTCTGAGCCACCCAGGTGCCCTGAACAATTAAAGTTTTTAAGTTTACTATTGACAAATCAGTTAGAAAACCCATCATGGAATCCCAGTATTTAATACCTTCATTGCCAGCAATACCATGCTAAGTATCACATGGTTGTAAAGATGTCACAAAACCAACAGAATTACACAAAAATTATGAAAGCAATTCATTAGATTAGGGAAACCACAACCACTATAATAAACAGAAAAACTTATAAAAATATTTTTGGTGATTCTAGAGAGATCAAGCAGGGAAAATTATGACTATTTCAATATAATTTCATTTATGCCCTTACTCAACCAGCAAATAATGAATAAATGTTAGCTGCTATGAAAAAAAATTAAATGCATTGTTTCTGACTTCAAGAAGTTGAAATTAGTAGGAACGAAAAATACTGCATAAAAAACATACAATAAGTATACATTATGGAATGCAAACACCATGGAGACAGAGGTAAAAATAAAATCCCCAGAGAAGGGCAATACTATTCCCAATTTGTAGAAGTTTGGGCTCCTTGGGAAGCAGACTCTGAGAAAAGATTAGCATGCTGTAATTTTATTAGGAAATTCTTTCAGAATTTATACCTTTTAGGTGAAAGGAAGGTAACAAGATTGGATAGAGATGATGGATGTTAATGAGGATTATTGTGGTGATCATCCTGCAATGCATACAAACATTGAATCATTGTGTTGTACACTGTGTTGTACATTGTGTTGAAACCAATATAATGTTATATGTCAATTATACCTTGGTTTAAAAAGGGAGAAGTCATGTTGCAAAAGTTGTCCTCAAAATAAGTCTCAGTTAACCCTGACAGTGTTCTGTGAAACTAGGATGACTCTTCATAAGTGTTCAGAGTTTGGATGAGGGGAATGGACATTTATATTCCCTTATCTACAAGTCATTGGATGTAGGAGCATGCCCTTGTATGACTAGACTCAGATGAAAGCAATTCCAGGATAGGAATATCAGCCAGCAGTCATGGACAAGGGAGTGGGAATTTGGGAGCACATTATAATGACTACTACACAGCCCAAGAAGTCAGGGTATTAGAACTGCAAGAAACCTATTAATTATTAATTATTTCATCAAACTAATTATTTTTACCTGATAAAACAGAGTTTAAATTACTTGCCCAAGGTCACAGAGCTGGAGATCAAATTGAAGCTAGACCTCATTTGATTATTCTTTTCCTTGTTCATTCTGATACACCTAAAGCTTTTCCTATGCAAAGAACTAAAACAAGCAAAAACAAACAAAAAGTGCAACAGAGGGGCGCCTGGGTGGCTCAGTGGATTAAGCCGCTGCCTTCGGCTCGGGTCACCATCTCAGTGTCCTGGGATGGAGCCCCGCATCGGCCTCTCTGCTCAGCGGGTAGCCTGCTTCCCCCTCTGTCTCTGCCTGCCTCTCTGCCTACTTGTGATCTCTCTCTGTCAGATAAAATAAATAAAATCTTAAATAAAAAAGTGCATCAGAAAACTAAATCTGAGACATTCAACTTATTGGAAAACAGCAGGGAAACTGTATGTGACTTAAAGTAAACAGTTGGTTTATAAGTAAACCTGATGTAAATACATCTTAAGTTATATAAAATTTTTCATGAATGTGTCTAACTCTATGATATATAGTAAAATACTAGGAGTTGAAGACTAAAAGGATAATACATATAACCACCATTGTTCCCAGTCACTGACATTTTAGATTTCTTCTTCAGGAGAATCCCACTGTTTCTCAGAGAGGAGGAAAGAAATCATTAGCAGTCAGAGTTATAAATTCCTATTTGTGTTATTTCTTTCTATTTTCTTGACTCAGTCCCCCAGTAGTCTTATGACAGTGGCAACAAACACACAGTGGGAGCTCACAGGAGTCAAAACTAAGAGTGGGGATGACATTCTCTTAAAATTGTTTTTTTGTTTGTTTGTTTGCTTGTTTTTTTGTTTTGCTTTGTTTTGTTTTGTTTTTCGCTCTCATTGTCCACAGTTTGGCTTGTAGATGGCTGTCTTTTCCCTGTGCCTTCATATGGTCTTCCATCTTCATGTGTGCATATTCTTTTCTTATTTAAGGACACCAGTGATATTGGATTAGACTCTACCCATATGACCTCATTTTACCTTATTATTACTCTAAGGAACCTGTCTCCAAATAGGGTCACATTCTGAAGTACTAGGAGTTGGGACTTTTACATAAAATTTTTTGGAGACACAGTTCAGGCTATTGCATTCATTTCTAGGTAATGCCTAATTTTTACCAGGCTTCATTCAAAAAAAATTTTTTGTCTTTAGTTTTCAGCACTTTAATTTGGTATGTTCACCTTTGGTTTCTATTAATTTGTCTTGTAGTTTACTGATTCTTGAATCTACTTGGATATGTCCCATTTGTGAGCTACTCTGTGGTCAGTTTGAGACTTGGATTGTAGTCTATATAAAGCATATGGAAACAAAACTTATAACAATATATGTTCTTTAAGGAAAATAGAAATGAAGACAAAAATGAGTAATTAAAATGTGTGATTCCACTATACAAAGATAATGGACTATTGACATTGTGGAGTTTATCTTTCCTTGCTTCCATTTTCTTTTCTCTCTCTGAGTGTTTCTGTCTCTCTCTCTTTTCATCTTAATATGTTGAATCTATTTTTGTTCTTAACAACATCCCACCAGCATCTTTGAGAAACTCAATATTTTCCTTTTAATATTTGCATAATAATAAGTTGCATATATGTGTCAAATTTTGCCTGAGTTAGTAAATAACTAGGTTCAATTTTTCACTATTAAATCTCACACTATATTCTTTTTTTTAAAGATTTTATTTATTTATTTGACAGAGAGAGATCACAAGTAGGCAGAGAGGCAGGCAGAGAGAGAGAGGAGGAAGCAGACTTCCTGCTGAGCAGAGAGCCCGATGCGGGACTCGATCCCAGGACCCTGAGATCATGACCTGAGCCGAAGGCAGCGGCTTAACCCACTGAGCCACCCAGGTGCCCTCTCACACTATATTCTTAACCTACAAAGAATATCTTTATCACTAGGATAAATTTTTATTTATTTATAAAAAAAATTAGTTACCATACAGTACAATAGTGGTTTCTGGAGTAGAAATCAGTGATTCATTACTTACATACAATACCTAGTTACCATCACAAGTGTCCTCTTTAATAGCCATCACCCATCTAGCCCATCCCCCACTCACAGCCTTCTGTCAACCCTCAGTTTGTTCTTCATCATTATGAATCTATCACAGTTTGTTTCCCTCTCTCCACCCCTCCCCCAATGTGTTCATCTGTTTTATTTCTTAAATTCCACATGTGACTGAGATCATATGATATTTGTCTTTCCCTGACTGACTTATTTCACTTAGCATAATACACTAATCCTCATCATTGTAAATGGCAAGGTTTCATTCTTTTGATGGCAAAGTAATATATATTCCACCTCTTTATCCATTCATCAGTTGATGGTCATTTGTGCTCTTTCTACAATTTGGCTATTTTTGATAAAGCTGCTATAAACATTGGAGTGCGTGTACCCCTTCAAATCAGTAATTTTGTATTCTGCAGTTAAATACTTAGTAGTGCAATTGCAGGTTATGTCAGTTCTATTTTTAACTTTTTGAGGAACCTCCATGCTGTTTTCCACAGTGTCTGCATCACTTCACATTCACACCAACAGTGCAAAAGTGTTCTCCTTTCTCTGCACCCTCGACAACACCTGCTGTTTTTTCTGTTGTTAATTTTAGCCATTCTGACAGGTGTGACATAGTATCTCATCATGGTTTTTATTTGTATTTCCCTGATGATGAGTGATGTTGAGCATCTTTTCATTTGTCTGTTTGCCATCTGGATGTCTTCTTTGTGGAAATATCTCTTCATGTCTTCTGCCCATTTCTTAACTGGATCATTTGTGTTTTGGGTGTTGAGTTTGATAAGTTCTGTATAGATTTTGGATATTAACCCTTTATCAGATCTGTCATTTGCAAAAATCTTCTCCCATTCTATAGGTTGCTTTTTAGTTTTGTTGATTGTTTCCTTCACTGTGCAGAAGATTTTATCTTGATGAAGATGAAATAGTTCATCCCAATAGTTAATTTTTGCTTTTGTTTCCCTTGCCTCCAGTGATGTGTCTAATAAGAAGTTGCTAAGAGGTCAAAGAGGTTACTGCCTGTGTTCTCCTCCAGGATTTTGATGGTATTCTGACTAAGAAACATTTTTAGAAGTAAAATTGTGACCTCAAAGGAAACATTTTAAAGACATTTTGTTTTTCTTTTTACTTTGTACCATGTTGACCTTCAAAGTATGTACACATTTATACACCTATTAATGATGTATGAAAATTAGTTTCTTCATCATTGTCAGTTATTCATAGGAATATTTCTTTCCATCTTTGTTAATATGATAAGTAAAAGTTGAAACCTTGCATTAATTTTATTTTCTTTAATTTTCAATTATGTTGAATATTTTTAAATTTTATTTTGTGGGAGTAGGGGCAAGATGAAGGAGAATTAGGAGACACTGTTTCAACCAGTTCCCTAAAGTGAGCTAAATATCTACCAAAACACTGTGAACACCCATGAAATCACCCTGAGATGTAAGATTATATACTTCTGGATCTCTGTGGGGTCAGAAACATCAATGGAGAGCTAGGGTAACTGAGGCAGAAGATTTAATCAGTGCTCTAGAAGACAAACTGATATAAAAGAAGGATCAGGAGGCCTGGAACAAAGAGATTAGAGGCCATGAAAAGAGAATTAGGGAAATAAATAGCATCATGAAACATTCCAACATCAGAATTATTGGAATCCCTGAAGGGGTGGAGAAAGATAATGCTGCTATATCATAACTATATCTTCTATATCTTCTACAAAACTAGAAGATATAGTCTTCTAGAAGATACAGTTATCATTGAGTCTAGAAGACTAGAAGATATAGTTGAACAAATTCTGGATGAAAATTCCCCTAGTCTGTCAAATGGAACAAGTGTACTTGTCCTAGAGCCAGAAAGGACCCCCCCCCAAGATCAGCAAATCTAGAAAGACCTCCAGACACCAAATTGTGAAATTCACAAATCATAATTTATTCAAGAGGTCCTGAGGGCAGCTAGGGGGAAGAGATTCCTTCTGTAGAGAGGAAGGACCATCAGAATAATGTCAGACCTGTCCACAGAAACCTGGCAAGCCAGAAAGGGCTGACAAGACATGTTCAGGGCACTAAATGAGGAGAATATGCAGCCAAGAATACTTTATCCAGCAAGGCTGACATTCAACATGGATGACAAATAAAGAGCTTCCAAGACTGGCAAGATTTAAAAGAGTATGTGACCACCAAGCAGGCACTATAAGAAATATTAAGGGGGGTATTCTATAAAAGAAGAAAAAAAAAAACAAGAGTGACATAGAACAGAAGTTGGCTGAGACAGTCTATAGAAACAAGGATCTCTCAAGCACATGATGTAAATAAAAAGTTTTCTTTCAATAATTTCTCTCAATGTGAATGGCATAAATGCTCCCATAAAATGGCATGGGGTTGCAGATAGGATAAAACAAGACCCATCCATATGTTGTCTAAAAGAGTCCCATTTGGAACCTAAAGATACATCCATACTGAAAGTGAAGGGATAGAGAGCCATCATTCATGCCAATGGACCTCAAAATAAAGCTGGGGTAATGATTCTCATATCAGATAAATTAGATTTTAAGCTAAATACTGTACCAGAGATACAGAAGGACACTACATCATTCTTAAAGGGTCTATCCACCAAGAAGCTTTAACAATTGTAAATATTTATGCCCCCAATATAGGAGCAGCCAACTACATAAGAAAACTGATAATCAAAATAGTCATATTGGTATGAACACATTAATTGTAGGGGATCTTAACATGACACTCTCAGCAAAAACAGATCATCTAAGTAGAAAATCAATAAAGAAATAAGAACATTGAATTACACACTGGACCAGATGGACCTTATAGATATACACAGGACATTCCACCCTAAAACAACAGAATACATATTCTTCTCAAATACGCATGGAACCTTCTCCAGAATAGACCACATACTGGGTCACAAATCAGGGCTCAACCAATACCAAAAGATTGAGATTATTCTTGGCATATTATCAGAAAACAATGCTTTGAAATTGGAACTCAACCACACACACACACACACACACACACACACACACACACACACGTTTGGAAGAAGTATAAGCACTTGGAAGATAAAGACCAACCTCCTCAAGAATGTTTGGATCAACCAGGAAATCAAAGAACTTAAACAGTTCATGGAAACCAAGAAGAATGAATACACATCAGTCCAAAACCTGTGAAATACAGCAAAGGCAGTCCTAAGGGGTAATACATAGCCATCCAAGCCTCTCTCAAAAAAATTGAAAAATCCAGAATACACCAACTCTCTTTAAATCTTAGGGAACTGGAAAATCAACAACAAATGAAGCCAACCCCACACACAAGAAGGAAAATAATTAAGATTAGAGCAGAGATCAATGAGTTAGAAAATCAAGATATAGTAAAACCCATCAATGAAACTAGAAGATGGTTCTTGGAAATATTTAGTAAGATTGATAAACCTTGGCCAGACTAATCCAAGAAAATAGAGAGGACACAATTAATAAAATCATGAATGAGGGGCACCTGGTTGGCTCAGTGAGTTAAACCTCTGCCTTCAGCTCAGATCATGATCTCAGGGTCCTGGGATCGAGCCCCGCATCAGGCTCTCTGCTCAGGGGGGAGCCTGCTTCCCCCCTATCTCTGCCTGCCTCTCTGCCTACTTGTGATCTCTCTTTCTCTGTGTAAAATAAATAAATAAAATCTTTAAAAAATAAAATAAAATCATGAATGAAAAGGACAAGATCATGACTAACACCAAGGATATAAAAACAATCATCAGAAATTATCAACAGCTATATGCCAATAAATTAAGCAACCTAGACGAAATGGCTGCATTTCTGGAAACCTATAAATTTCAAAGACTGAAAGAAATTGACAACCTGAATATACCAATATGTAGTAACGAGATTGAAGCAAAAAACCTCTCCAAAAACAAGAGCCCATGACCTGCAAAGTTCCTGGGGAAGTCTAGCAAACCTTCAAAGAAGAAATAATACCTATTTTGCTGAAGCTATTTCAAAAAATTGAAACAGAAGGAAAACTTTCAGACCCTTTTTATGAAGCCAGCATTACCTTGATCCCCAAACCAGGCAAAGGCTCCACCAAAAAGGAGAACTTCAGACCAATATCCCTGATGAATATGGATGCTAAGAATCTCAACAAGATCCTAGCTAATAGGATCCAATAGTACCTTAAAAGGATTATCCTTCAGGACCAGGTGGGATTTATCCCTGAGATGCAAGGGCGGTTCAACATTCACAGTCAATCAATATGATAGAAAAATCAATAAGAGAAGAGAGGAGAAACATATGGTCCTCTCGATGCAGATAAAGCACTTGACAAAATACAGCATATGTTTCTGTTTTAAAAGTCTTCAAAGTATATGGATAGTGGGAACACTCCTCAATTTTATAAAATCTATCTATGAAAAACCCACAGTGAATATTATTCTCAATGGCAAAAATCTGACAGCCTTCCCTTTGAGATCAGGAACATGACAAGGATGCCCACTCTCACCACTGTTGTTAATACTGTACTAGAAGTCCTAACAACATCAATCAGACAACAAAAAAGAAATAAAATGTATTTGGCAAAGTAGAAGTCAAACTCTCTCTCTTTGCAGATAAAATGATACTTTATATGGAACACCCAAACGCTCCACCCCCAAACTACTAAAACCCATACAGCAATTCAGTAATGTGGTAGGATACAAAATTAATGTATAAAAAATCAGTTGCTTTCTTATACACTAACAATGAAAATATAGAAAAGGAAATTAGAGAATTGATTCTATTTACTGTAGCACCAAGAATCATAAAATACCTTGGAATAAACCTAACTAAAGAGGTAAAGGATCTTTACTTGAGGAACTATAGGATGTTTATGAAAGAAACTGAAGAAGACACAAAAAGATGGAAAAGCATGGATCCATGCTCATGGATCCGAAGAACAAACATTATTACAATGTCTATACTACCCAGAGCAATCTACATTTTTAATGCCATCCTGATCAAAATTCCACCAGCACTTTTCAAAGTGCTGGAACAAAGAATCCTAAAATTTGTATGGAACCAGAAAAGACCCTGTATTTTTAAGGAAATGTTGAAAAAAAAAAAAAAAAGCTGGGGCATCACGTTGCCTGATTTCACATTTTACTATAAAGCTGTGATCGCCAGGATAGCATCGTATTGGCACAAAAAAAAGACACATAAACTAGTGGAACAGAGTAGAGAGTCCAGATATGGACTTGCAAGTCTGTGGTCAGATAATACTCAACAAAGCAGGAAAAAAAAAAAAAAATATATATATATATATATGTGTGTGTGTGTGTATAGACAGTGTTTTCAATAAATGGTGTTGGGAACATTGGACCTCTATGTATAGAAGAATAAAACTCGACCATTCACTTACACTATACACAAAGATAAACTTGAAATGGATAAAGGACCTCAACATGAGGCAGGAATCTATCAAAACTCTATAGAGAAGAACATAGGTAGTAACCTCTTTGCGGTTACTCCATCGGCCACAGCGACTTCTTTCAAGACATGTCTCCAAAGACAAAGGAAACAAAAGCGAAAATGAACTTTTGGGACTTCATCATGATTAAAAGCTTCTGCACAGCAATGGAAACAGTCACCAAAACAAAGAGGCAACCCAGGGAATGGGAAAAGGTATTTGCAATGACAGTACAGACAAAGGGCTGATATCCAGGATCTATAAAGATCTCCTCTAACTCAACACACACAAAACAGATAATCACGTCAGAAAATAGGCAGAAGAAATGAACAGACACTTCTCCAAAAAAGACATACAAATGGCTAACAGACACATGAAAAAGTGTTCATCGTCATCAGCCATCAGGGAAATTAAAATCAAAACCACATTGAGATACCACCTTACACCAGTTAGAATGGCCAAAATTAACAAGACAAGAAACAAGTGTTGGAGAGGATGTGGATAAAGGGTAACCCTGTTACACTGTTGGTGGGAATGCAAGTTGGTGCAGCCACTTTGGAGAACAGTGTGGAGATTCCTTAAGAAATTAAAAATAGAACCTCCCTATGACCCTGCAATTGCACTACGTGGTATTTAGCCCAAAGATACAGATGCAGTGAAAAGAAGGGCTATATGTACCCCAATGTTCATAGCAGCAATGGCTCAATCACCAAATTGTGTTAAGGGCCAAGATGCCCTTCAACAGATGAATGGATAAAGAAGATATGGTTCATATATACAATGGAATATTACACTTCCATCAGAAAGGATGAATACCCAACTTTTGCATCAACATGGATGGGACTGGAGGAAATTATGCTGAGTGAAATAAGACAAGCAGAGAAAGTAAATTTTCATATGGTTTCACTTACTTGTTGAGCATAAGGAAGAACATGGAGGCCATTAGGAGAAGGAAAGGAAAAGTGAATTAGGGGAAATCGGAGGGAGAGAGTAACCATGAGAGACTGTGGACTCTGAGAAACAAAGGGTTTTGTTTGTTTGTTTGTTTGTGGGTTTTTTTTTTTAAGATTTTATTTATTTATTTGACAGAGATCATAAGCAGTCAGGGAGAGAAACGGAAGCAGGCTCCCTGCTGAGCAGAGAGCCCATTGTGGGGCTCGATCCCAGGACCCTGAGATCATGACCTGAGCTGAAGGCAGAGGCTTTAACCCACTGAGCCACTCAGGCACCCCCAAACTGAGGGTTTTTGAGGGGAAGGAGGTGGGAGGTTAGGTGAGCCTGGTGGTGGGTATTAATGAGGGCACGTACTGCATGGGGCATTGGGTGTGTGCATAAACAATGACTCTTGGAACACTGAAAAAATAAAATTAAATAAACAAATAGATAACAAAACAAAACAAAAAAAGATTTCATTTTGTATCTACATCTTTGATTCACTTGAAATTTATTTTGCTATAGGCTGTGAGGTAACTTAAGTCCTTTCTTGATGGCTAACCAATTATCCCAGTATTATTTATTGAATTATCATCTTTCCTTTCCCTAGTGATCTAAAATGCCATAGTAAATTATATCTTATACTTAATTTTGTTTGTCATATACTATTCTATTCTATTGTCTAGATGTCCAGACTGATTCCAGTACTAATCCATTTAGTTACTTCATAATATAATTTCTTACCTGTTTATGAATAATTGTTCTAAAAATTCCTACATTATTCTTGTTTATTTTTGTTTCAAAAAACTTATACAATTATGTTTTTAATTTCTAAAAATATCCTATTGAAACTTTGACTTGTAGTACATTAAGTGCTTATATTACTTTGTAGAGAATTGTCAACTTTTGTATACCAAGTCTGTGAATATGTATATTTTACCATTAATTAAAATGTTATGTTATATTCTTATATATAGTTTTGATGTAAAAATAAGAAGTGTGTCATAATACTTAAACATATACCAAAATGTTAATTCTAGGTATTTCTATTTTGGGGGGAATTATGAGGTGGTGTTTATTCCATGAAATTTTAAAAAGTTTTATTGATATACCATAGGATTCATCCATTTATTCTATACAATTCAATGATTTTTTAATATGTTCATGGGATTGTGCATCTTTCTTAATTTTCTGATTTTACAATATTCCTATAACCCCTAAGGGAAACTTCACACCCAGTAGCATTTATTCCCTATTTATCCTCAACTCCCTTAGTATTAGGCAGTCATTAATCTTTCTGTGACTATAGATTTGCCTATTCTGAGTACTTCATATAAATGAGTTATATAATATGTGGTCCTTTGTGATGCGCTTCTTTTCCTTAGCATGTATTCAAAGTTCATCCCTATTAAAGCATGTATCAGTACTTCATCTGTTTTTATGGCTGAATAGTAATCCATTATATGGCTATACTGCCTATTGTTTATCCACATCAGTTGATAAACATCTGGGTTTTTTTTTTTTTTTTTGCTTTGTGGCAATTATGAATAATGTTACAATGAACATTCATTAACTAGTTTTTCTGTGAGTGTTTGCTTTTGATTCCCTTTGGTATATTCATAGGAGTGAAATTATAGGTCATATGGTAGCTCTATATTTGACTTTTTGAAGAAATGCCAGACTGTTTTTCAAAGTGACTGCACCATTTTGAATGATCACCAGCAATATATGAGGGTTTTTATTTCTCCACATTCTTGCTAACACTTATTATCATCTGTTATTTTTATTATAGCCATCCTTGAGGGTGTGAAGTGATATGCCATTGTGATATCTTTTCTTAATATTCCATAATGTGTGCATACTTCTTTTTAATAGCAACCCCCCTATATTTGTAAAAGCACAATATGTGACATGAATACTCTGGAAACTTGAAATAAATGCTGACCTCTGTTTACAGAGTGTCCTGAGTCACTTCTGAGTAGGCAAACATCAAGCAATCTTAAAATGGAAATGTTTATGACCACAGATATGCAATTGAATGTGAAGAAAAATAATATCACAAATTCCAATGATATTTTTGACTTTTTGTTTTTTTAATTTTAAAGATTTTATTTATTCATTTGAAAGGGAGATAAAGAGATTATGCTTCAGCAAGCACAAGCAGAGTGGAGTGTCAGAGAGAGAAGCAGACACCCTGCTATCAGGGAGCCCAACATGGGGCTTGATCCCAGGGCTCAGAGATCATGATCTGAACCAAAAGCAGATGCCTAATCAACTGAGCAACCCAGGTGCCCCAGTACTTTTTGACTTTTTTTTTTTAAGATTTTATTTTTTGACAGACAGATTAAGCAGAGAGGCAGGAGAGAGAGGGGGGAAGCAGTATCCTCACTGAGCAGAGAGCCCAATGCAGGGCTCCATCCCAGGACCCTGGGATCATGACCTGAGCGGAAGGCAAAGGCTTTAACCCACTGAGCCACCAAGGTGCCCCATTTTTTGACTTTTTAAAAGGAAATTGGCCATTCTTAAATTAACTTTTCAGCACCTCTATTAGCATGTCACATTCTTATGAAACTTTAAAGTGCATTTTCAGAGGTTAGGGATTATCATCAATGATCTCATTTTTAAACTATTTTTTGCTTCCACCTTATCTTCTTTCCTTTGATTAATTCATTTTATGCTCAGACCCAGTGTCTAATATGTGAAGGCCACATCTATATTACATCAAACATCTTTAGAACAATTTTAACATCTTTAGAACAATTATCTTTGCCTTGCTTGTATTAATTCTGATTTGTGGAATAAGACAAAGTAAGGAGTTTTATGATGCAGATTACCCAAATGTAGTAAATCCAAATATAGTACTTGAATTGCTATCTAATACAATGTGTTGAAACAAAATAGTTGAAATAGCTGATGCAAGTATATTCTATCTATCAATCTATATGCAAGTATATTTTACCTATCAATCTACAAAAACTGGAGAATATTAATATTAGTGTAGCTTCAGATTATGAATCAATATAAAATTGCATTGATTGGCATTTTGTTAGTTATGGTATACCCTATCTATAAATTCACCTTAAGTTTTTGAGATAAAAATGAGAAAAAGGGAGAAGGCATTTTCAAAGTTACTGTAGATCTATTTTTCCGAGTGGTGGTAGCAACTTCGAAATCATCTTCAGGGAAGATTTTTTTGTTTGTTTGTTTAGGAAATATCCTAAAGGTTGACTTAATTATCAATATAAAGTAAGTACACCTCCAAATGCCTTTAGAGAGACTGTAAAGTCTTAGTAACCTGAATGTGATACTGAATATTTTAATTCGGTCATGCAAATTCCTGTGTATGGTTCAGGTGATGTAAGATTTTGTAGTTTGCTTTTTGAAGGAAAGATAAAAGTGGAGAAAATAAATTCCTGGGTGCAGAGAAATGGCAAAGTGCTTTGAAAGTTTGTACTGATGGAGAGAATGGTGCTTTGAGAGTACTGGGAGACAAAACTCTGACATGACAACAGAGAATCCTTTTGAGAAGACTTCAAGGCAGGAAGATATTGACGGAGATTAATCAGAACAGGAAAGGAAACTGTACAGGTTCTCCTAATGGATAGACTGTAACATGAGACACCCTTCTAGGACATGTAGAAATAATAGAGTACTATTGTGGAAGTGAAGGGTTTTGGATGAATCCCAACAAGCACAGCGCTATAGAGCAGTGCTGTCCAATAGAAATTTCAGTGATAAAGAAATATACTAGCTCTGTACTGTCTGATATAATCTAGTAACCACTAGACATAGGTGGCTATTAAACCCTTGAAATGAGCCTGGTGTGTTTGAGGAACCAATTTTAAAATTTAACTTAATTTTTTTTTTGAGGGAGAGAGAGAGAGAGAGAGAGTGAAAGAGAGCATGAGCAGGGGGAGGGGCAGAGGGAGAGAAAGGATCTTAAACAAGTTCCATGCTCAGTGCAGAGCCTCACGTGGGACTTAATCTTATGATCCAAGATCATGACCTGAGCCAAAATCAAGAGTTGAGTGCTTAACCAACTGAGTCACAGTAAAATATTTTTGCTTTTGACCTGTATTATCTACTTTTATGACATTAAGAGAGATTTCAAATAATAATTAGCTTTATATCACTCTGGAAAAGTTCTTCCACTCTTAAGCTATCTGAATGAGAAAGAAATAAAATGGCTTAGCAAAGTGCTCTGGCACTGAAATAATGCAATTTGAAAAATACACTTGTCCTGTACCCCTGGGGATAAAAATATATGTTTATAAAAAAAATTAAAGATATGGTTCATAGGTAAAAAAAAAAATACACTTGTACATAAACCAAAAAACAGAATAAATAAAGAAAAGTCAGTAACTAAAAGACATAGCAAACTATAAACAAAAGAAATTTTCAAACAGGATCATTCTTCAATCCTATTTATCATGGAAAAGACAAAATGTTGAAAGGAGACAAACTCATTTGCAAGAAGCTAGACAAGTAAGGTAATTCAGTTTGTATCTCTATCAGAGATACAATAGCCTATGCCCTTGAGTATGCATAGTAAAGTTATTATCTACTTTTAGAGAATATGTGATTCTAACCATAAGAAACTACAACATAAATATAGACTTTACCAGGAAATATTATTTAAGAATCCTGGCAACAATTTGATATATACCACTAAAATTTCTCTCACACGAAAGAAGGGATTCAAGAAAACATGGAGTTTTCATTGAGAGTTTTTGCTCATGATAAGTATTCAGAAGGGAAAAAATATTTATAAAAAGTTAAAATATAAATAGAGAACATGCACATCAATAGTTTCTAATATCTATTAATTATTTTGAATGTTCCATACTTGTCTTAGAAAATTGAGGCAATGCTTATGAGATTGCTATAAATATTGATTGTTTTAATAGTATAATATAAAATCTAAAAACAAGATGTCCAGTAGATAAAATCTATACAACAAATGAATAAATAAATATATTAAATAAATTAAATTTAAAAACAGGATGCCCTGCATGCATGTCATGATTTATTTCCTCTGAGTTTTTTTTTTTCACTTCTCTCAATCAGTATAAGGAATTTTATTTCTCCCAGATTGCAAGAAAAAATAAACCAAACATATTGCTAAGGTTTTCAGAGCTAGACATACAATTCAAAGAGCTCATTTAAATAAAAGTTTAGCAATTGGATAGAATTCCTTATGTTAATGTTAGTTTTGTATTTTTTCTAGATATTATAAAATGCTTTTCTATTTTGTGGATTTAACTGCAGTAGATTGTTGAGTAGATAGTATCAGAGGCATTATTTTATTCTCATTTTACTTTTTGAAATTTTATTACTAAGGGGTTGGATTAAATCAAAATAATTTTTCACGTAATATTTTCTTTCTTGAACTTTTGCTTATAGTTTTTTAGAATAGAAACACTGCCTAAAGTTTGCTTAACAGTACAGAATTGTAAGGCAAAAGGAATGAAGAGAACCGTTCTTTGAATTTTGATTTCTATATATTATTTAAAAGCCTGAAGCAATCTGGCTTTTTTTTATGACCTTATTTCCTTTTTTGCAAAATTTTTTCCTATCTTCCATAATGTCTCTTAAGGTAAATCAAAGGATAACCTAAGTTAGTCAGCCAGTGCTTTTGACTTTTGGACTACTGTAAGTGTAAAATAAATTTGTTAAGATGATGCAATTAGATCAGGTCAAAAAGGTAACATGATTGAATGTGTTTATTTTTCTTTGGAGTTGTGATATGTTGCTTTTTCTTTAAGCTCTCTTCTTCTATCACATTATATCAGTTGAGAGGATTCAGGATTTTCAGTACTGATGGTCAGACACTACTAAGGACTAAAAGTCTTTAACCAAACAGGGAAAGGAGAAAATATCCAAGTTTAGTTCAGACATTTGTGACCACAATTTAGATCTTTATTTTTATGTTGAATCCAAATGTGTTGAATCTAAAATCAGAATAATATACTTTGTTCTCTTCTGGATTAAAGTAGTTTGTTCCGGGCCTGAGTTGCAATAGATTTCAGCATGTGTGTTATATCAGTCTACCTCCTGCTAACAGGTTAGTAAACTGTTAAAATAATAAACTATTTTACTTTACCGCTACAACCAATAAACTTTACTATTAGAGGAAATATAGTCTAATACATAGCAACTTGCTTTTCATGCTCATCATAAAAAATGTGTAATATGAACATAGTGTGTACACAATCAACCCTTCCATTCTAGGTGTAAAAAGGGAAGAAAGATGATTATTTGGTGCACAAAAGTCTTTTTGGTATAAAATGACTCAAAGTGATGAGATATAATAATTTAGGGCACAATAATAGCCCAAATGTTTGAAATTTTGTATTATATAATATTAAATTTTTTGTTATCTGTTGCTGTTGGTTTGGATTTCTATAAGATTCAGAGTTAACATTTGCAAGGAAACGCACAAGCATACAAATTTAAAAAAAATAAAATAAGAACTGCAGCAGTACAAGTTGGTTTCCCGAGGATGCGAAAATAATAATTTTCTACAATGAAGTATACCTTTATGCACTCTGTCAAAAATTAGGCATAGTGTTACACATTCATGATATATCTTGTAGCTCCTCAAGTACAAAGAGTACATTAGAACTGAAGTGTAAATCATGTGCTTGTTTTGAATTGCTTTATCTAATTCTTTATACATATATTAGTCCCATTGTAAAATAGAGATGTGATTTTCCTTTCACAAGTCTAACTAAATCTTCCCATTATGTAAATACACATCTGTTAAAAAACAAAGCTAAAGAAACAATCCACATTTATTGTGAAACAAAAAAAAGATTTCAAGGATATTAGACTATAATTTTGTTTCTGCTTTGTTTTAGCTTCATCAAGGTCTTAGGGTGATGCATTTTACTACTGTTCTCCAAACAATAAAAAAAAAAAATTCTTTTAGAGTGTATTGACCATAATATAAACAAAGTACTTAAAGATAGTTATTTTAAACAAACAAACCTTGAAGGCAAACTAATTAAATATATTTTACATGTTAGTAACCTACAAAAAAAGGGAAAGCTAATATGAGAAACAGAGCTTGAGCACACACGTAGTCACCAAATGATTTTATCAGTTCATATTGTCATCAGCAGTAGATTCAATTATAAATGGTATTCATTAATAGGATGATTTAAAATGAAACCCCTAGAATATTCCCCCTCAAGCTTGTTTTGCTTTGGCAAATGTTTAAATCTTCTTCTCTACCCTCTCCTTGTGTTATTAGAATGTTGATCTTTAATTTGAATTTTCCATTCTCTTCATTTAAGTAATTTAGTTTAGTGACAGGCACCTTAGTAATCAAACATGTATTTTATTGCCTACTATTTCAAGGCATTATATTCAACAAAGACAAGGTGAATAATTTTATTGAGTCCAAACAAGGAAAAGGAAGATACATGGAGATTGAATTGTATCTGGAAAATGAGTAAGAAGAGAGCTTTAGAGTAAGTGATCATATTCCCTTTGGAGATAGTTTAATGAAGGAATATTGGGTTTTCTTTTCAAAAGATAACCTCTTTATTTAAGGAATTAATTTTGTTTCAGAGATCAGTTCAGAAGGCAGTTATATGGAACTACAATTTTGTTCTATAGCATTCATTCAATAAGTATTTTTCAAACACTGCACTGTGCTAACCTTTAATTTATCTTTTAAATTTTAACACAATTATTCAATATGGTCTGAAATACTGTAAAAATATTTGCAGATGAAGGTGTAAAAATATTTGCAGATAAAGCTACTTAAAAAGCTGGAATCCCCTAAAGTACTAGAGAAATCACTATGCTTTTTGATATATCAAAAAGGTCAGAAATCTCAATATAAGCAGACTCTTTGTACGAGATGCCCAAGAAAAGATTTTTAATTATGAAGTTTTACTAAATATTCATGATCCAACTTTAAGAAGAGGTAATACCAAAAAACCCGGGCTTGTAAAATATTAAAAATTTATTGTGCACATTACAGAAAGTTTTAATTCCACAAAATAATATTGTATAGGATTCACATGGATTACTTACTGAATATATATACTGTATTCATTGTCTCTCTCTCAGTATTAATACTTCTACATTAAACAAGACACACCAACATCTAAACTTAGGTAAACTCAGATCAACTTCTACACTATGCAAGAAATATCACTACATATCCCTTACAATGTTACTTAGTGTTAACACTTTTAGTGCAAGAAAGCATATTCTATATTAGTTTGGTTTTGATTTGTTTCAATTCTTCATTCTAGAGAGCATCACTTTATGTATGTTTTATTTATTTATTTATTTTTGCTTTGACAATTTTTTAATATCTTTTCAGTGTAACAGTATTCATTGTTTTTGCACCACACCCAGTGCTCCATGCAATATGTGCCCTCCCTAATACCCACCACCTTGTTCCCACAACCTCCCACCCAACCCCCCACCCCTTCAAGACCCTCAGGTTGTTTTTCAGAGTCCATAGTCTATCATGGTTCACTTCCCCTTCCAATTTCCCTCAACTCTCTTCTCCTCTCCATCTCCCCATGTCTTCCATGTTATTTGTTATGCTCCACAAATAAGTGAAATGATATGATAATTGACTCTCTCTGCTTGACTTATTTCACTCAGCATAATCTCTTCCAGTCCCATCCATGTTGCTGCAAAAGTTGAGTATTCATCTTTTCTGATGGAGGCATCCAACTCCATAGTGTATATGGACACATCTTCCTTATCCATTCATCCGTTGAAGGGCATCTTGGTTTTTTCCACAGTTTGGTGACCGTGGCCATTGCTGCTATGAACATTGGGGTACAGATGGCCTTTCTTTTCAACGTGATACAGGAATCCATCAGAATCCTAGAGAAGAACATGGGAAGTAACCTCTTCGATATCAGCCACAGCAACTTCTTTCAAGACATGTCTCCAAAGGGGGGCACCTGGGTGGCTCAGTGGGTTAAACTTCTGCCTTCAGCTCAGGTCATGATCTCAGGGTCCTGGGATCGAGCCCCGTGTGGGGCTCTCTGCTCAGTGGGGAGCCTGCATCCTTCCCTCTCTCTGCCTACCTCTCTGCCTACTTGTGATCTCTCTCTGTGTGTCAAATAAATAAATAAAATCTTTAAAAAGAAAAGAAAAAAAAACAAGATATGTCTCCAAAGGCAAAGGGAACAAAAGTGAAAATGAACTTTTGGGACTTCATCAAGATTAAAAGCTTCTGCACAGCAAAGGAAACAGTCAAAAAAACAAAGAGGCAACTCACAGAATGGAAGAAGATATTTGCAAATGACAGTACAGACAAAAGGTTGATATCCAGGATCTATAAAGAACTCCTCAAACTCAACACACACAAAACAGATAATCATATCAAAAAATGGGCAGAAGATATGAACAGACACTTCTCCAATCAAGACATACAAATGGCTATCAGACACATGAAAAAATGTTCATCACTAGCCATCAGGGAGATTCAAATTAAAACCACATTGAGATACCAACTTACACCAGTTAGAATGGCCAAAATTAATAAGACAGGAAACAACGTGTGTTGGAGAGGATGTGGAGAAAGGGGAGCCCTCTTACACTGTTGCTGGGAATGCAAGTTGGTGCAGCCACTTTGGAGAACAGTGTGGAGATTCCTCAAGAAATTAAAAATAGAGCTTCCCTATGACCCTGCAATTGCACTACTGGGTATTTACCCCAAAGATACAGATGTCATGAAAAGAAGGGCCATCTATACCCCAATGTTTATGTATGTTTTATAATTCATTAGATTAGGTCCTTTTGAGAAACACTAAGATATTTTTGCAACACTTTTGCTAAAGGTATTTCTATGGACAGAAATGTCCTCTTTCATTTGGAAAGACAACATTTTTATTTTACATACACACACATAGGTACACACACACATATATGCAAGTAAACAAATGTTTGAATGGAGACATGGCGATTTAATGAGAATATTAGACTTCACATACTTCTGAGTTAGGACTAACTACATCTACAACTCTGATACTCATAAGCCATGCATATATCTCTGATATTAAATGAGACTTCTCTGAAGACAGCAATTTCCCAGCAAAAATGACAATAGCCAGGACTGTCCAGTTTTCTTATTCCCCATTGCAACCACTAGGGGGGCATGTCTGTCCATAAATCTAATGATCAACAACTGACAGTGGAAGCCTTGTAGGTAAAATTTCAATTTCAATGGGTTGATAATTTCTATGCTGTAACTGATTCAGGAGTTTAGTCTAACGTATTTCAGATGTTTCCTGGATAGAATGTTAGGCCAGGCAAATTTCTTCTTTTTTTGAAGATTGTATTTATTTATTTGACAGAGAGAGAGAGAGAGAGACAGCGAGAGGCAGCACAAGCAGGGGGAGAGGGCGAGGGGGAAGCAGGCCTTCTGCTGAGCCAGGAGCACAATGAGGGGCTCAATCCCAGGACTCTGGGATCATGACCTGTTCCTAAGGCAGAGGCTTAATTACTGAGTCACCCAGGCCCCTCAAGCTCAGGCAAATTGCTATGCACAGATAAAGAACTAGGTAGATGAAAAAAATTTCATTTTAACAGGTTTCTCAGTAGTAGTTGCTCAGAAGAGACACATATTTTATCTAATATGCAAGGGTTTACATGGTAGAATATTGCATGCATTTTCTTTATTGTATCTTGACAAAATGTATGTATATTTTATAGGTACCAAAGACTAATGCTATTTGATTTTCCTCTTGAAGGTTTGATTTGGTAGGATTAATGATGAATATAAGCCATTTAACACTGTTTTGTGACTTATATTTAGAAATGGAATTAGCAAGTTCAAGGCTGATACACATTGTGAATACAACAATAACAACCAACAACAAAAGAACAATATTAAGGACTGTTATGACTTTCTTGAGAATTGACCTTTTAAACATTATGTAATGTCCCTCCATTTTCTTGATAATTTTCCTTGCTCTGAAATTTGTTCTAAAATTAATATTTCTATTCCCACTTTCATTGATTAGTGTTAGCATTCTTTATATTTCTGCATCCAGAAATATATATTTTAATATATATACATCTTTATGCTTAAAGTGGGTTTCTTGTAGATGATATTCAGTTGGGTCTTGGTTTTCCTTATCCTTCTGGTTATTTCTAATTTCCTTCCATTGTGATATAGAGTCAAAGGATTTCAAATTTTTATATTTGTTGAAACATGATTTTTTTGGCTTAACATTTGTTTGTCATTTAGAATTGTCCATATACACTTCAGGAGAATGTGTATTATGCTGTTGTGGGGTGGCGTGTTCTATTTATGTGTTAGTTCTAGTTGGTTTATGCTGTTGCTCAATTCGTCTACTTCCTTATGGAATTTGCTGTCCAGATTTTCTATCTGTTATTGAAAATGGGGTACAAAATCTCCAGGTATTTTTGCAGAAATATCTATTCTTTAAATCTTTCAATGTTTGCTTTATATATTTTGAAACTCTGATGCATATGTGTAATAGTCATTAAACCTTAATGAATTGATGTTTTTTATCTATATGTTATATCCCTCTTTTTATCTTATAACTTTATTACTTAGTCTATTTTTTATCATAGTCACTCAAGCTGTTGTGGTTACTATTGGCATGGAACATCTTTTTCCATTCTTTCACTTTCAAACTATTTGTATCTTTGGATTCAAAGTGACTCTCTAAAAGATAGCATATAGTTAGACTGTATTGCTTAATTGATTCTTCCTTTTGTGTATATTTTAATATATTTTCTTATGTGTATTATGTGGATTAATCTAATATCCCAAATTTGTGAAAGTTATAACACTCTAGTTTGAATTGAAATGAACTTAGCTTCAATACTATTAAGACTGTACTCCTTTACAGCTCCATTCCTTTTCCTTTAGGTTGTTATTGCATCAATTTCATCTTTAGTAATTGTTTAACCATTAACATAAATTTACACTTAACTTTATATATATGTATTTTAAACCATATAGGAAATAAAAATAGAACGTACGAACTAAAAATACAATAATACTGCCTCTTATATTCACCTGTGTAGTGCCCTCTACAAGTGTTATTTATCTTTATTTCTTCATATTGTTTCAGGTTATTGTCTAATGTTTATTATTTCAGCCTGATAGATTGCATTAGTATTTATTACTTGTAAGGCAAGTTTACTAGTGATAAACTCTCTCAGCTTTTTTTCATCTGGGAATGTATTAATGTCTTTATTTTTGAAGGATTTTTTTGCCAGATGCAGTATTCTTTTTTTTTTAACTTTTTAATTTATTTTAAGCCTAACAGTATTCATTGTTTTTGTACCACACCCAGTGCTCCATGCAATCTGTGCCCTCTATAGTAACAGGTGGTGGGTATTATAGAGGGCACAGATACAGTATTCTTAATTGATGAGTTTTTTTTTTCTTATAACATTAAAAAAATTCTTACCATTACTTTTCGTCCTCCATGAATTTCTGTTGATATATCTGATTTAATTTTATTGAGGATCCTTTGTACCTGACAAGTCACGGGAAAATTTTTTTAAGTCACTGTATAATTTTAGTTTACATCTTAGAGTTCACTGATTCTTTCTTTCACCTGCTCAAATCTGCAACTGAAAGCTTCAAATGAGATTTCATTTCAGTATTGTATTTTTCATTACCAGAATCTCATTTGATTTCTTTTTTGTAATGTTTATGACTTTATTGATATTCTCTACCTGTTTATGCACTGTTCTCCTGATTTCTTTCAGTTCTTTGATCATATTTTCCATTAGCTATTTGAATATATTTCAACAGGTCATTTAAAGTCCTTTTCTACTATGTCCAATATGTTTGTTTCCTTAGAGACAGTTTTTCATAAGTTTTCTTTGAAAGGACAATAATTTGTGTTTCTTTTCATGATTTTAATTTGTTTGTTGAAAAACAGATATTTTAGCATTATATCATTGTAACTGTGAAATAAGTTTCTTCCACTTCCTCAGTCCTTAATTTTGTTCTTATAGCTGTTTTCTTTAGCGACTTTTTAAAAGAAATTTTTATAATGTCATGTGTGATCTCTGAAGTCTCTGTTCCTTTACTTTTTGTTCACTTTGTGTTTTAACAAAATTTACTTAATTGCCAGCAGCCAAATAAAAGGGGAAGAAGGGAAATAATTAAAAATAAAATAATTCTAATCTTTGCAGATTGACTCTGTGCTGACACATTCTTTCAGTGCTAGCTTGGTTATTTATAATTTTATCTTGACTCTCACTTCCTGCTTGTACTGAACCCAATAATCAGAGTTAAAATCTTAGGATCTTCTCAGGTCTTTTTTGAGCATGCATTTTGCCCTGGGCCTGCACATGGCTCTCTAAATTCCCTGGTATATTAGGTATAATTTTAGTGCTATAATTATTCAAAGAATCTCTCTCCCTGGTCTTTATTCCCTGACTTTTGATGTATTTATTCTTTGCCTCAACAGTAACCTTTGCCTCAGGTGGCAGTGGGTTATTCATTTGCCTTTTGCTGTTTTTGAGCAATGCCTTATGGGTGCTGACATATCTGCTCCAAGAGAGTTTATAGTTAATCAAATATTTCAGGCAGCCCTCAGACAAGTTAGGTAAGAAAAACACAATAATTTACAAATAAAATGTGCTCTGCTACCTCGAACCAGGGACTGGTGTCCCATTTTGGGAATTTGGGTGGCCATCTTAAGACTACTCCCCATACTGGAGAGGAGGCTGGGGAGGAGCAGGTAAAATATCCCAACATTTTCTTTCCATTTTTAAGTAGTTTTTTTCTTGATTCAACATTTTCTTTCTTGCTGTAACCTTTGATTGCTTTCCAGAGTTCTGACAAAGTTGATTCTGAATGTTCTGTATCATTTTCCAATGTCTCTGTGAACAGACAGAATCTTGAAGCTACTTACTTGGTCATTTTGCTGACATCACTCTGAAGATATCTTCATTGTCTTTATTTTTCAACAGTTTAATTATGATGGGTCCCTACCTGGTTTTGTTTGGGTATATTCTACTTGGAGTTTACTCAACTTTTTGAATCTGTAGTTTTATTTATTTATTTATTTATTTATTTATGCTAAAATTGAGGAGTTTTTGCCATGGTTTCTTTAAATACTCTTTCAGCCCGTTTCTTTCTTATTCTGATAAAATATTAGCTATTTTGTTATTGCTATACAGATCATTGAAATTTTGTTCATTTTGTCCAGTTTAATTTTTCTGTGTTGTTCAGATACAATACATTCTATTGATCCATCTTCAAGTTTACTGATTCTATTCTATGTCATCTCCAGTCTACTATTGAGTAGAATTTCTTACATTGGTCGTAGCATTTTTTAATTTAAACTTGGATTTTTTTTTTTTGCTACTTCTATTTCTTTGCTGATATATATTTTTCATTTAAGAGTATTTGAGGTTGATTGTTGAAACGTTTTTACCACTGCTGCTTTAAAGTGCTTTTCATGTAATTCTAACATTAGTGTTGTTAGAAGTTGATTATTTTTCCTCATTCAAATTGTGATTTTCACTAATTCAAAGGGATACATGCACTCCAATGTTTATTACAACATGATTAATGATAGCAAAATGATGGAAGCAGCCTGTGTCCATTAATAGAAAAATGGATAAAGAAAATGTGAGATATATGCACACATGCATATATGTATATACACACACACACACTCACACAATGAGATATTATTCAAACATAAAATTTGAAATCTTGCCATTTGCAACAATATGGACAGAGCTAGAGTATAATTCTAAGTGAAATAGGTCAATTAGAGAAAGATAAATACCAAATGATCTCGCTTGTATTTCAAATTTAGAGAAACAAAAGGAGCAAAGGAAAAGAGAGAGAGACAAACCAAGAGCCAGATTCTTAACTACAGAGAATGCACTGATGGTTACCAGAAGGCAGGTAGGCTGGTGAATGAGGATTAAAGAATACAATGTTCATGATGGAAAAGAAGATAAAATAGTAAAAAAAAAAAAAGTCATTTGAATTATATATAAATATATATAGAGAGAAGTCATTTATATATATGTGTGTGTACCTATATATATATGTCATTTATATGTGTGTGTGTATAAATCATTTGAATTTTCTATAAATATATAATCATTGCAAAAAAATGTGGGTTTCTTGGTTCTTGGTGTAATGAGTGATAATTGCATATTGGACATACCAGTTATTATACTAGATTTTTAAATTCTATTTAAAACCTGTTTCAGCAGGCACTGACATAGCATGTAGATACTGGTCTACTTTTGTGGCCTATGTTATATTAATAATTTAGTTTCTTGAACTCTTGCAATGCTATTCTAGTCTGCTTCATCCAGGCCAAGCCACTGGGACTCCCACTCATTCCTCATCATGTCAGCTGTCACTGCATAAGGCGCTTCCCTGTGCCTGTACTGTGCTTTTTTACCCATTGTAAGGACAAATAAAAACTTAATTTTTATGTTGTCAAATGGAAAGACACCGTTTTCCCTTTTTATTTTCCTTACTGTTTTCCTATGAGAAACCTAGTGGTTGTGAATTCTTTTTCTAAGCTAACCTTTTAATATGCATGTATATCATTTAGAGGCTTAATAACCCTCTTGCCAGGTTTACAGCCAAAGAATGTTTTCAAGTGTCTGGGAGTTATCCCTTTCAAATGTAAATATTTATAAAAATAACACCTCTAGCTCCTTGTCACAGTGAGAGTTTAAGCTGGGCACTTTACTCTGAGCTGTAACCATCTGCTTGTCATAGAGATAAGAAGTTTTAATGTACCTTTGGAGAAATGCAATTAACTAAAACAAATGGTTTCCTTAATTCCTAAGTAAACTCAGGATGAACTTTATTAACGAATTTGTAGCAAATGATGGTTTTAAGTCATGTTAGAGATGACTTGAGAACTTACATATATAATGGGTTGTGACTGGCTATATAAATAGGGTGGAATTTATTTTACTTACTTATGAGGCACTGTAATTTGAGTATGCTTATTTTTGTCTTTTCTAGATTTTGAGAAGATTCTCTGGGTTGGTAGAGTTGTTATTTCTCTAAAACCATAAACCCATGACCTGGCTATGAGTCTATGAATAGTGAAATAAGACTCACTTGCCAGAAACTAGCCAGGGAAAGTGCACTTCATCTCCAGGTGTTTAATTAGTTGGCATTCTAAATACATTAAATCCTCCTGAGTGATCTACTTCTTGAACTACAGTGTACCAAATTCCATTTACTGTGTTATCTTGGACTTCTGCCACTGTGAAATGGAAATACCCTGTAACAGCAAAAATAACAACCCAATGAATAAATGCACATCTGGAAGAGGCAAAATGTAAAACAAAAATTCTATAAGTTAGAGGAAATATATTTTTCTACTCTTACACTAGATCAAATTAACAAAATCTGCTTTAATTTTCTAACTTTGTTTTATTTGATCTATAGTAAACTTCTTTTAGTGCACTCTCAGTATTACTTTCAACTTTTGATGTCTCAGTCATAATTAAAAACAGGTGATACTTGGAGACATGCAACCTCCTATAAGAATTGGAGTTTGAGTAAAATCTTGCATAGGTTTTGTATTATGAACATAATAAAAAAAGAATAATAATTTTTAGATTATAAGAGAATACAATTACATATACAATTACATTGATAAATGATTAATGTTTAAAAGAAAAAAAGGTTTTGCAGTATGCAACTGGATGCACATGTTGTGTTCTGCACCAGAGTTCCAAGAAAAATCACTTTGAATTTTTGATATGGAAATAACTGGAAAATAAATTGTTTTATAAAATTTAGATTTTTCATATTAAGAAAACCTACAATTTGCTCTAAGAATTTTTTGGAGAAATATCCTTTTTACTTTAATAAAGATTAAAGATGATTAACTTGAGTGTTTATAATGACGAAAGCTCAAAGACGGTTCCATGGCTAGGGTAGAGCATGGCTTGTGCTGCAGTGCTCTTGTGGAGAAGGAGGACAAAGGCATGGTGATAGACAATGTGGTCTTAGGATCCCCAGGTTCACACTGGTGGAGACAGTTCTTCTTTTTGGAGTGCATTTGGGAGAGGTGGCACTGCCTCTCTAGGGTCTAAGGACCAAGCATGCACACCTGAGTTTTCCCCTTTATTAGCACAGGAGTACAGACAGATTTGGAGGGCAGCTAACCCAGATGCTGGATTTTTGTTACACTTTACTAAAAGCTCTAATCCCCTGAAGGTTCACGCATCTGCCTTCTGGGAAAGACCGACACTACCCACAGTGTGGAAAGACCCTTCCCTCAAGGATCAGTGTAGGTCCATGCCATGCTAGGTCCCTACAATTTGGAAATTTGAAACCCAGGCTACATACCTGAGGTAAAACACAAAACAGCACTGCTGTGTGGGCAGATGGTTTGGACAGACAGGATAAAGGCAGGGATCTGAAGGATGCCTGGAACAAACAAAGGGAGATTGTTCACTCTACTGTGATGGCTTCCTGAGTGGTAATGGACATGAAATCCCCTCTCTGGGGAAGAAAGGGCACCTGTTGCTGTTTTTACCCTGCCTGTCAGAAAGGACTAATATCAGTGAGCAGCACAGTGCCCACAGTGGAGGCCTCAGCCCCTTATACCAAGCTCCACCCTCCTGTGCTCAGCAGGTGCCCTTTACTAAGACAAGTATGCCTAAGAGCCAGATCAACAACAGACCCTCCCCGAGATGACCAGCAGGAACCCCAGCATCCACCACAACTATTGACCATAGAGTGCTGCAAAGATTCAACTATAGTAGAAATGGGGTCAGGTCTCTTTTAACCAGCAGGCCAGAGCATACCAAGTTAAAAGTCACCACACTCCAGACAAGGTCCAAATACCTCCTACTGTAGACAAGGAGAAACTCTTCAGAGAACTGACCTGAGGGAAAAAGCAGGCAAAACACAGCAGCAGAGTGCACACAATATATACCAGAAACACTTCCTGAAGTGCCAGGCCCTGGATAGTTTATAATCGCTCCTTAATAATGTCATTACTCTCAGGGGCAGAAAACACAACAGGCATTCCTAACACAAAAAAGGCAGAGACCTAGACAAAATAGAAAGTTGGAGGAATCCATCCCAAAAGAAGAACAAGAAAAGGTGATGGCCAGAGATCTAATCAAAACAGATAGAAGTAATAAGACTGAATTAAAAATAATTAAATTAAATTAAATTAATTAAAAAAAAGAATTTAAAAAAAAGTAAGGATACTAGTTGGGACAGTGTTAGGACAGTGTTAAAGAAAGCAGAAAGTCCCTTACTCTACAGATAAAAGGTAAAGAAACTAGTCAGGCTGAAATTTTTTTAAAAAATGCTATAACTGAGATGCAAACCAACTAGGTATAATGACCATAAGGATGGAAGAAGCAGAAGAATGAATAAACAATATAGAAGATAAAATTATGGAAAATAATGAAGTTGAAATGAAGAGGGAAGAAAAATATTGGATCATGAATGTAGACTTAGGGAATTTAGTGACTCCATAAATTTAATAATATTCATATCATAGGAATCCCAGAAAAAGAGAGGGGGGAAAAGTGGTAGGTTTATTTGAGCAAATTATAGCTAAAAACTTTACTAACCTGGGAAAGAAAACAGAAATCCAGATCCAGGAGGCTCAGAGAAATCCCAGAAAAATCAACAAAAACTGGCCCACTTGAGGACATAGTATAGTAAAATTTGCAAAATACAGAGATCAAGAAAGAATCTTGAAGGCAGCAAGGAAAAAGAAATCCTGAACCTATAAGGGAAGAATAATGAGGTTAGTAGGAGATCTCTCCACAGAAATTTGGCAGACCAGAAGACAGCGCCATGATATATTCAATGTGCTGAATGGGGAAGAATACTTTATCCAACAAGGCTGTCATTCAGAATAGAAGGAGAGATAAAGAAGGGCACCTAGGTGGTTCAGTTTTTTAAGCATCTGTCCTGGGCTCAGGTCACAATCTCTGTCCACTGATCAAGTCCCGCATTGGGCTCCCTCCTTGGCAGAGAATCCGCTTCTCCCTCTGCCCCTCCCCCCATTTGTGCACGTGCTCTCTCTCTCTCAAATAAAAATAAAATCTTTTACAATAAAAAGGAAAGATGGGACGCCTGGGTGGCTCAGTTGGTTGGACGACTGCCTTCGGCTCAGGTCATGATCCTGGAGTCCCGGGATCGAGTCCCGCATCAGGCTCCCAGCTCCATGGGGAGTCTGCTTCTTCCTCTGACCTTCTCCTCACTCATGCTCTCTCTCACTGTCTCTCTCTCTCAAATAAAAAAAAAAAAAAAAAAAGGAAAGATAGTTTCCCAGACAAACAAAAACAAAAGGAGTTCGTGACCACTAAACCAGCCCTGTAATAAATATTAAAGGGGAGTCTTTGAGTGGGAAATAAAGACCAAATGCAACAAAGACTAGAAGGGAAAAGAAAAAAAAATATTAAGAAACAGTGACTTCACAGGTAACATGATAGCACTAAATTCATATCTCTTAATAATCACTCTGAACGTAAATGGACTAAAAGCTCCAATCAAAAGACATAGGGTATCAGAATGGATAAAAGCAAAACAAAGCAAAAGAAAACAAAACAAGACCCTTCTATATGCTGCTTACAAGAGACTCATTTTAGACCAAAAGTCACCTCCAAATTGAAAATGAGGGGATTGACAACCATTTATCATACTAATGATTGTCAAACAAAAGCCAGAGAGGCCATACTAATATCAGACAAACTAGATTTTAAACCAAAAAGTATAGCAAGGGGTGAAGAAGGGCACTGTATCATAAAAAAGGGGTCTATCCAATAAGATCTTATTTTTCTAACAATTATAAAATTTTTGTCCCCAACTTGGGAGCACCAAAATATATAAATCAACTAATAACAAACATAAATAAACTCATGGATAAAAATGAAATAATAGTAGGGGAATTTGATGCCCCACTGACAGCAATGAACAGATCATCTAAGCGGAAAATCAACAAGGAAACCAGGGCTTTGAATGACACACTTGACCAGATGGACTTAACAGATACATTCAGAACATTTCATTCTAAAGCAGTAGAATACACGTTCTTTTCAAGTGCACATGGAACATTCTCCAGAATAGATCACAGATACTGGGTCACAAATCAGGCCTCATCCAGTACAGAATGACTGAGATCATACCATGCATATTTTCAGATGACATTGCAATGAAACTTGAAGTGAATCACAAGAAAAAAAAATTGCAAAGAACATAAATATATGGAGGTTAAACAACATCCAACTAGAGAATTAATGCATTAACCAGGAACCTAAAGAAAAAAAAAAAACAACAACAACACAGAAATGCATGGAAGCAAATGAAAATGAAAACATAATAGTCCCAAACCTTTGGGATGCAGCAAAAATGGTCATAAAAGGAAAGTATATAGCAATACACACCTACCTCAAGAAGCACAGGAAATTGAGACTTTCAGTCCAACAGCCTGTAAGACACTGAAATCTGCCAACAACCACACAAGCTTGAAAACATATCCTTCCCCCGACTTGCCTCAGTTGAGACTGGAGGCCCAGACAAAACCTTTGTAGCAGCACTGAGAAACCCTAAAGCTGAGCCTACACTCTTAGTGCATAGGAACTATGAGGTAATAAATGTGTTTTGTTTTAAGCTACAAAAAGAGGAAAGAAAGAAAGGAAGAAAGAAAGAGAGAAAAGTCTCAAATACACGGCCTAAACTTACCCCTAAAGGAACTAGAAAAGGAACAGCAAATAAAGCCTAAAGCCAGCAGAAGGGAAATAATAAGGATTAGAGAAGAAACAAATGATATAGAAACTAAAAAACCCAGTACAATATATCCGTGAAACTAGGAGCTGGTTCTTTGGAATAATCAATAAAATTGATAAACAAATAGCCAGACTTACCAAAAAGGAAAGAGTAAGGGCCCAAATAAATAAAATCACAAATGAATAATGATATATTATAGCCAACTCATAGAAATACCATAAGAGTATACTATGAAAAATTATATGCCAACAAATTGGGCAATCTGAAAGAAAGGGATAACTTCCCAGAAACATACAAAATACCAAAATTGAAACAGAAAGAAATAGAAAATGTTGTCAGACCCATAACCAACAACAAAAAATTAATCATTAATCAAAAATCTCCCAAAAAACAAAAGTCCAGGGCTAATTATTTCCCAGGGAAATTCTAGCAAACATTGAAAGGAAAGATAATACTTCTTTTTCTAAAAGTGTTCCAAAAAACATGAATGGAGGGAAAACTTCCAAACTCGTTCTACAAGGCCATCATTGCCTTGATCCTGAAACCAGACAGATACCCCACTGAAAGGGAAAATTATAAGCCAATATCTGTGATGAACATGGATGCAAAAAATCTCAACAACATTGTAGCAAATTGAATCTGACAGTATATTAAAAGAATCATTCACCGTGATAAAAGGGGCGGGGGTTATTCCTGGGCTGCAAGTGTGTTTCAATATTTGCAAATCAGTCAATGTGATACCTCACATTAGTTAAAGAAAGGATAAGAGACATGATATTCTCAATAAATACAGAAAAAGCATTTGACAAAGTACAGTATTCATTACTGATAAAAACTCTCAAAAAAGTAGGGATAGAGGAAGCATACCTCAACCTCACAAATGCCATATACAAAAGACACATAGCCAGTATCATCTTCAATGAGGAAAAACTGAGAACTTTTCCTCTAAGGTCAGGAACAAGAAAAGGATGTGAATTCTCACCATTATTATTTACCATAGTATTGGAAGTCCTGGCCTCAGCAATCAGACTACAGAAAGAAGTAAAAAGCATCCGAAGCAGCAAGGAAGAAGTCAAACTTTTGCTGTTCCCAATGGCATGATTCCCTATGTAGAATATCTGAAAGACTCCATAAAAAGATTGCTGGAACTGAAACATGAATTTAGCAAAATCATGGGATATAAAACAAATGTACAGAAATCTGTTGCATTTCTATGCACCAATAATGAAGTAACAGAAAGAGAAATTAGGGAATCAATCCTATTTACAATTGCACCAAAAATTTTAAGGTATTTAGGAATAAACCTAACCAAAGAAGTAAATCTTTATCTTGAAAACTATATCTTTATCTTGAAAACTATAGAACACTTATGAGTGAAATAGAAGAGGACACAATGAAATGGAAAAACAGTCCATGCTCATGGATTGGAAAAACAATATTGTTAAAATGTCTATACTACACAAAGCCATCTATACATTTAATGCAATCCCTATCAAAATAACACTAGCATTTTTCACAAAGATAGCACAAAGAATCCTAAAATTGTATAGAATCATAAAAGACTCTAAATAGTGCACCTGGGTGACTCGGTCAGTTAAAACCTCTGCCTTCAGCTCAGGTCATGATCCCAGGGTCCTGGGCTTTCTGCTCTGTGGAGAGCCTGCTTCCTCCTCTCTCTCTGCCTGCCTCTCTGCCTACTTGTGATCTCTGTCTGTCGAGTAAATTAAAAAAAAAAAAAGTAGCCAAAGCAATCTTTAAAAAGAAAAGCAAAGCTGGAAGCATCACAGTTCTAGACTTCAAGCTGTATCACAAAGCTGTAATCATCAAGATGGTGTGGTTACTGGCACAAAAACAGACACATAGATCAATGGAACAGAATAGAAAATGCATTACTGGACCCACAACTCTATGTTCAATTAATCTTTGACAAAGAAGGAAAGAATATCCAATGAAAGTTGGTGTATTCTGGATTTTTCAATTTTTTTAAGTGAGGCTTGGATGACTATGTATTTCCCCCTTAGGATTGCCTTTGCCATATCCATAGGTTTTGTACCAATGTGTCTTCATTCTCATTGGTTTCCATGAATTCTTTAACTTCTTTGATTTCCTGGTTGATCCAAGCATTCTTAAGCATTCTTTAGCTTCCAAGTGTTTGAATTCCTTCCATACTTTTTCTTGTGGTTGAGGTCCAGTTTCAAAGTATTGCAGTCTGAGAATATGCAGGGAATAATCTCAATCTTTTGGTATCAGTTGAGCTCTTATTTGTGACCAAGTATGTGGTCTATTCTGGAGAAATTTCCATGTGCACGTGAGAAGAATGAGTGTTCTGTTGTTTTAGGGTGGAATGCTCTGTATATATCTATGAGGTCCATCTGGTCCAATGTGTCATTCAATGCTTTTTTTCTTTATTGATTTTCTTCTTGGATGATCTATCTATTACTGAGAGTGGGATGTTAAGATCCCCTACTCTTAATGTATCCATATCAATATGACTCTTTATCTTGATTAACAGTTGTCTTATGTAGTTAGCTGATCCTGTATTGGGGGGCATAAATATTTACAATTGTTAGGTCTTCTTGGTGGATAGACCCTTTAAGAATGATGTAGGGGGGCGCCTGGGTGGCTCAGTGGGTTAAGCCGCTGCCTTCGGCTCAGGTTATGATCTCAGGGTCCTGGGATAGAGTCCTGCATTGGGCTCTCTGCTCAGCGGGGAGCCTGCTTCCCTCTCTCTCTCTCTCTGCCTGCCTCTCCATCTACTTGTGATTTTTCTCGGTCAAATAAATAAATAAAATGTTTAAAAAAAAAAAGAATGATGTAGTGTCCTTCTTTATCTCTGACTACAGTCTTTAGTTTAAAATCTAATTTATCTAATATTATAATTGTTACTTCAGCTTTCTTTTGAAGCCTGTTGGCATGGAAGATGCTTCACTGTCCCTTCACTTTCAGTCTGGATGTATCTTTGGGTTCCAGATGGGTCTCTTTAAGACAGCATATGGATGGGCCCTGTCGTTTTATCCAATCTGGAACCCAGTATCATTTTATGGAAGTGTTTAGGTCTTTCACATTGAGAGTGATTATTGAAAGATATGTTTTTATTGACATCATGTTGCCTGTGAAGTCCTTTTTCTATAGATTGTCTCTGTAAATTTCTGTTCTATGTCATTCTTGGGTTCTTTCTTCTTTTATAGAACCCCCCATAATATTTCTTGTAGTGCCTGCTTGGCGGTCACAGATTCTTTTCAACCTAGCCAGTCTTGGAAGCTCTTTATCTCACCATCCATTTTGAATGTTAGTCTTGCTGTATAAAGTATTCTTGGCTGCATATGCTTCTCATTTGTGCTGTGAATATGTCTTGCCATCCCTTTCTGACATGCCAGGTGTCTGTGGACAGGTCTGACATTATTCTGATGAACCTTCCTCTGTATGTAATGAATCTCTTCCCCAGCTGCCCTCAGGAGGTCTATGGTCCATATATACAATGGAGTATTATGCCTCCATCAGAAAGGATAAATAATCAATTTTTGTATCAACATGGACGGTTCTGGAGGAGATTATGCTGAGTTAAATAAGTCAAGCAGAGAAAGCCTATTATCATATGGTTTCATTTACTTATGGAACATAAGGAATTATACGGAGGACATTGGGAGATGGAGAGGAGAAGTGAGTTGGGGGAAATCAGAGGGAGAGACAAACCATGACAGACTGTGGACTCTGAGAAACAAACAGGATTTTAGACGGGAGGAGTGTGGGGGGTTGGGTGAGCTTGGTGGTGGGTACTAAGGAGGGCATGTATTGCATGCACCCCTGGGTGTGGTGCATAAACAATGAATTTTGGGACACACACACACACACACACACATACACACACACATTAAATTAAATTAAAAAGAAAAATTATCCAATGGATAAAAAACAGTTTCTTCAACAAATGGTGTGGTGAAAACTGGACAACAATATGAAAAAGAATGAAACTGGACCACTTTCTTACACCACAAGCAAAAATAAATTAAAAATAGAAGAAAGACTGAAATATGAGAGAGGATACCATCAAAATCCTATAGGTGAACACAGGCAGTAACCTCTTTAACATCAGCCATAGCAACTTCTTACTAGATATGTTCCCTGAGGCAAGGGAAACAAAAGTAAAAATGAACTATTGGGACTTCATCAGGGTAAAAATCTTCATAGCAAATGAATCAAAAAAACGAAAAGGCAACCTTTGGAATGGGAGAAGATATTTGCAAATGACATATCAGATAAAGTGTTAGTATCCAAAATGTATAAAGAACTACCAAACTCAACACCCAAAACCCAAATAATCCAGTTAAGAAATAGGTAGAAATCATGAATAGACACTTTTCCAAAGAAGACATCCAGATGGATAACAAACATATCAAAACATGCTCAACATCATTCATCAACAGGGAAATGCAAATCAAAACTAAATGAGATATCACCTTACACCTGTCAGAATATCTAAAATTAACAACAGAGGAAACAACAGATACTGGAGGATGCAGAAAAAGGGAGATCCTCTTATGTTGTTGGTGTGAATGTGAAGTGATGCAGAAACTATGGAAAACAGTATGGAGGCTTCTAAAAAGTTATAAATAGAATTGCATTACAACCCAGCAATTGCATTAGCAAGCATTTAACTAAAGGATACCAAAAGACTGATTTGAAGGGGATCATGGATCCTGATATTTATAGCAGCATTATAAAAAATAGTCAAATTATGGAATAAGTCCATTGAAAGATGAATGGATATAGAAGAGGTGGTATATATACATACATACATATACAGTGGAATGTTACTCAGCCATCAAGAAGAATCAAATCATGCCATTTGAAATGAAATGAATGGAGGTAACATATATTATGTTAAGCAAAAGAAGTCTGTCAGAGAAATATAAACAATATATGATTTTGCTCATATTGTGGAATTTAAGAAATAAAGCAGAAAAACATAGGGGAAGGGGGAAAGAGAGGGAGGGAAACTATAATAGAGACTCAACTATAGAGAAGAGACTGAGGATTGATTGGGAAGATGTGGGCGGGGATGGGCTAAACAGGTAATGCGTATTAAGCAGGCCACTTGTTGGGATGAGCACTGGGTGTTATATGTACATGATGAGTCTCTAAATTCTTTACTGGAATTAATATTACACTATATGTTAAGTAACTAGAATTTAAATAAAAACGAGAGAAAAAAATTTAAGACATATGAACACATTAAAAATGGAAAAGTATAGACCCCACCACACTGGTCTCCTTATTTCTTGAATCACTAGCTGTCTTCCATTTTAATACATTTGCACTAATACATCATTTTGCCTAGAACATACTTTCCTCATTTGACAGTATGGCTCATTCACTCAGCTCTTTGATCAAATGTTAATTCTTCAAAGTCATCTTCCCTCATCACCATATTCAGAATTGTTCCTTATGTCTCCAGTCATGCATTTTCTACATTAGCCAGCTTTAGTTTCTACACAACACGTTGGAATGTATCATACTGTATTATAATATACTGCTTTATATTGTATGTATGTCTCTTACCTATCTCTCTCACTAGAATGTAAGATCTATTAAAATAGAATATTAGTAAATACAATAGAATATTAGCTTAATGGCCCATCTTTTTGAAGGATTCCTGGGACATAATTGTTGTTCAATAAATATTTATTTAAAGAATGAATATTAATATTACCTTTTGTGTGGTATCTTTTAAATTCTTCATCATTGGTGACTTTGACAATTGGTTTAACTATTTTATAAAGCAGTTTGGAATTACGTGTTATCTGGAGATGGCAGTAAACACTTAAAAATCACTGAAAACTGTTAGATACTAAGCTTGGTTATTGCCCATATATTTCATTAGTTGATTTATCATGTACATTTCCACCCAGTAATCCTACTACTAGAATCTATCCTGGGGACAATATTAAAACTATTGAAAACAGTTATATAGAGAGAGAGGTCTTGTTTTATTATTATTTATAATGGTCAATATTAAATATGAATTAATAGACCAATAATGGACTAGTTTAGTAGCTTTTGGAGCACTCATCTATTGTGATAATGTGCCATTAAAGGTGATGATTACAGACAGGTTAAACATGAAAAATTCTTAGGTTGTAATGCTAAATAAATAAGCATAATATTGCATGAATATTTTTAATGGAATGAAGAGAAAATATTTAGGAAAAACTTGTAAGAATTACACATATCAAAATAGTAGTGACTGGTCATGTTAGGATTGTAGAATTTTATGTTTTTTTTCTTTTTTGTATCAAGTTGTGATTTTATTATTTTAATTTAAACTAATTTTTATTTTTACCAAAGCATTATCTGCAGGTAGTTTAAAAACACAAATAGTACAGTAAAATTTATAGGAAGACCTGTAACTAATAGTCCTGTCTCAGTTATACCTTCTATACTCTTATATGGGATTAGCTTTTACACTTTGAAATGATAAATTTTACTTATATTTCTTAATTTCTCAGTTATAAACACTTATGCTATTTAGGATGATGAAGATTTAGTAATCTTAACCCTCCATTTCCCTTCCACCCATCCTCTCAATGAAGCATCATTTTTATTGCCATCATTAAATTTTTACCTTGTTATGATTATTTAAATATGATTCACTGCTGAGCCAAATAGTGTACAATGGTTTTACCTTCTTTTTGAAAAATTTAAAAAATATGCTTGAAGGTAAACATTGTCTCATATTTTCTTGCTCCAGTCTGGACCATTGGTTCTCTTGGATACCTACATAGCTCTTGTTCAGGGACTTCCCTTCACTTCACTGTTGACCTGAAAATCATCTTTATTGTCCTAGAGGAACTATGCAATTTGTGGCTGCCCAATATCTTTTTAAAATCTCCTTCCCATTTTAACAGTTTCCTTTTCTCTAAAGATTTTATATATATATATATATATATACAAAAAAATTTCTCTTCTCCTGCTGGGTTTAGGTTTTCTTTGTTGTTCTTTCTCCAGCTCCTTTAGGTGTAGGGTTAGGTTGTGTATTTGAGACCTTTCTTGTTTCTTGAGAAAGGCTTATGTCGCTATATATTTTCCTCTCAGGACTGCCTTTGCTGTATCCCACATATTTTGAACCATTGTGTTTCCATTATCATTTGCTTCCATGAATTTTTTCAATTCTTCTTTAATTTTCTGGTTAACCCATTCATTTTTTAGAAGGATGCTGTTTAGTCTCCATATACTTGGGTTCTTTCCAAATTTCCTCTTGTGATTGACTTCTAGCTTCAGAGCATTGTGGTCTGAAAATATGCAGGGAATGATCCCAATCTTTTGATACCAGCTGAGACCTGATTTATGACCCAGGATGTGGTCTATTCTGGAGAATATTCCATGTGCACTAGAGAAGAATGTGTATTCTGTTGTTTTGGGATGGGATGTTCTGAATATTTCTGTGATGGCCATCTGGTCCAGTGTGTCGTTTAAGGCCTTTATTTCCTTGTTGATCTTTTGCTTGGATGATCTGTCCATTTCAGTGAGGGGAGTGTTAAAGTCCCCTACAATTATTGTTTTATTGTCGATGTGTTTTTTTTGATTTTGTTATTAATTGGTTCATATAGTTGTCTGCTCCCATGTTAGAGTCATAGATATTTAAAATTTTTAGGTCTTCTTGTTGGCCAGACCCTTTGAGTATGATATAGTGTCCTTCCTCATTTCTTATTACAGTCTTTGGCTTAAAATCTAATTGATCTGATATAAGGATTGCCACTCCTGCTTTCTTCTGATGTCCATTAACAAGGTAAATTGTTTTCTACCCCCTCACTTTAAATCTGGAGGTGTATTCTGGTCTTAGTTTCTTATAGGCAGCATATTGATGTTTTTTTTAATCCATTCTGATACCCTGTGGCTTTTGATTGGGGCATTTAGCCCATTTACATCCAGGGTAACTATTGAAAGATATGAATTTAGTGCCATTGTATTGCCTGTAAGGTGACTGTTACTGTATATTGTCTCTGTTCTTTTCTGATCTACTACTTTTAGGCTCTCTCTTTGCTTAGAGAACCCCTTTCGATATTTCCTGAAGAGCTGGTTTGGTGTTTGCAAATTCTTTTAGTTTTTGTTTGTCCTGAAAGCTTTTTAATCTCTCCTTCTATTTTCAATGATAGTCTAGCTGGATATAGTATTCTTGGCTGCATGTTTTTCTCATTTAGTGCTCTGAATGTATCATGCCAGTTTTTCTGGCCTGCCAAGTCTCTGTGGATAAGTCCACTGCCAATCGACTGTTTTTACCCTTGTATGTTACAGATTTCTTTTCCCGGGCTGTTTTTAGGATTTTCTCTTTGTCACTAAGACTTGTAAATTTTAGTATCAGGTGATGGGGTGTGGACCTATTTTTATTGATTTTGAAGAGGGATCTTTGCATCTCCTGGATTTTGATGCTTGTTCCCTTTGCCATATTAGGGGAATTCTCTACAATAATTCTTTCCAATATACCTTCTGCTCCCCTCTCTCTTACTTCTTCTTCTGGAATCCCAATTATTCTCTTGTTCTGTCATCTTATGGTGTCACTTATCTCTCAAATTCTCTCCTCATGGTTCAGTACTTGTCTCTCTTGCTCATCTTCTTTATTCTCTGTCATTTGGTCTTCTACTCACTAATTTGTTCTTCTGCCTCATTTATCCTAACAGTAAGAGCTTCCATTTTTTATTGCACTTCATTAATAGCTTTTTTATTTCAACTTGATTAGATTTTAGTTCTTTTATTTCTCCAGAAAGTGCTTTTATCTCTCCAGAGAGGGTTTCTCTAACATCTTCCAGGCCTTTTTTGAGCCTGGCTAGAACCTTGAGAATTGTCATTCTAAACTCTAGAATTGTCATATTACAAATGTCCTTATTAATTTGGTCCCTAGCCTTCAGTACTGCCTTTTTTTTTTTTTTTTTTTTTTGGTGGTGAGTTTCTCTGCCTTGTCATTTTGTCCAGATAAGAATATTTGAAGGAGCAAATAAAATACTAAAAGGGTGGTAAAGCCCCAGGAAAATGTGATTTAACCAAATCAGAAGGGACCCCAAATCGTGGAAGGGAGAAAGAGAATAAAAAAGAAGTTCAGAAAAAAAAAAAGTTAAAAAAAGAAAATAAAAAATATATTAAATAAGAATATATATATATATATATATACACATATATATGTATATATATATATATATATATATTAGACTGTTGGCTAGAACAGGGTCACTCACTTAATTTTGGGAGTATTTTGGTCTATTAGGAGAAACTACCTCCAAAATTTTAAAGGATGAAAAATTATATAAGGGTTGACACAATGAAGGGATGGAATAATCCTATAAAGATGAGAATTTTTTTTTTAATTTCTAAAAAATGAGTTGATAAAGCAAGTTGGTTGGGAGAATAAAGAAAAAGAAAGTGGAGAGAATTTGATTGGGCAGGAGACCAGAACAAGCCCGGTCTAGATTTAGGGTATATTTTGATCTATTAGAGGTTGTACCCCTAGTTTTTTAGAAGAAAAAACCTTATGCGTATACAAAAAACATAGTTACATACAATGGAGGATAAAATATGATTATAATAATGAAGGTTCAAAAAGATTTTTTTGGGAAATGTATTGTTAGGATAAACTAGTTTAAAAAAAAAACATTAAAAGAGGAAAGGGTCAAGCAGATAGAGTCAATTATCATATGGTTTCACTAATTTGTGGAGCATAACAAATATCATGGAGGACAAGGGGTGTTAGAGAGGAGAAGGGAGTTGGGGTAAATTGGAAGAGGAGGTGAATCATAAGAGACTATGGACTCTAAAAAGCAATCTGAGGGGTTTGAAGTGGTGGGGGGTGGAAGGTTGGGGTACCAGGTGGTGGGTATTATAGAGGGCATAGATTGCATGGAGCACTGGGTGTGGTGAAAAAATAATGAATAGTGTTTTTCTGAAAATAAATTAATTAATAAAAAAATTTAAAAAAAAGAGGAAAGGGTAAAAGTTTAAAAAAAATTAGCAGAAAAAAAATTAACTGCAAGACTAAAGAATCATGGGGAGAAAGCCATGAATTCCTTGCTCTGCTTTCTCCTCCTCTGGAATTCTGCTCTTCTCCTTGGTAAGTGAACTTGGTCTTGGCTGTATTTCTTGTTGAACTTCTGGGGGAGGGGCCTGTTGTAATGATTCTCAAGTGCCTTTGCCTGAGGTGGAATTGCCCCATCCTTATCAGGGGCCAGGCTAAGTAATCCGCTTGGGCTTGCTTTCCAAAGCTTTTTTTCCCTGAAGGCTTTCCATAGAGTTCCGGAGGATGGGAATGATAATGGCAGCCTCCCAATCTCCGGCCCGGAGGAGCAGAGAGCTCAGGTTCCTGCTCCTAAGTGTTCCCTCAGAGAAAAGTGCTCAATCACTCCCATCTCCCTGGCCTCTGGCTGTGCTTGGGAAAAAGCGCTCAGTCACTCCCATCTCCCTGGTCTCTGGTGGCGCTTGGAGAAAAGCACTCAATCACTCCCATCTCCCTGGCCTCTGGCCGCCCTCCAACCTCACCCAGCCTGTGACAGGTTCAAGGTAACCCTGGGTTGAGAGCTCACTCCTCGGCTTTGTCTCTGTAGCTGGCTTCCCGGCTCTAATGCCTGTGAGCTCTGCAACACTCAGATGTACCTGGTCCTTCTGTTACCCTGCAGGACCTGTGGCTATGCTGACCCCACGTGGGCTTCACCTCGGTTTAGCCTCTGGAGTGATGTCCCTCAGTGGAGCAGACTTTTAAAAAGTCCTGATTTTGTGCTCCATTGCTCTGCCGCTTGCCAGGAGCTGGCCCCTCCCTCCACAGTCTTTCTTCCCGTCACTTTGGATTTACTTTTCTGCTGGCCCTACCTTTCAGAAAGTGATCGATTTTTTGTTTCTAGAATTGTTGTTCTTCCCTTCAATCTTCCATTGGATTTGTAGGTGTTTGCAATGGTTAGATAAGCTATCTAGCTGATCTCCTGGTACCTGATGTATATATAATACTTAATTGACTGATCCACCAAGCTGTCCCCATTTTAAGTTTTCTAAAGTTTCTTTTCACACATAGAATTTTAAACAAATTTTAGTGCCCCCCCCCCCCCGCCAAAGTGTAATTGTATGACTAGCTTCTGTTAAGCAGATGTGCCTGGATGGTAGAAGGAATGTAAAAGTAAAGATCTGAGATTATGTAGCTCTTTCAATAGCACAGACTTTATGAACATAAGCATATTGCTTAACTTTGGCAGAATGGGCCAACATAGCAGAGATAAATTGTGAGAAATTGTCATTTCCATGTATTTACCACTAAGATATTTCTCTTGGTAAGCATGTCATTCTTTTACGGAGTCCTTATTTCTATTAAATTTTCTCCTCCTGCATCTGTCATGCTCATTTACATATTTGTTCCCATTCAAACTGTATAAGTCACTTCTCTCCTTTCTCATTTTAAATATATATTCTTTTTTGGCAAGTACTGCCAGTTCTCCAAAAGGGGAAAACTTTCAAAAGGGCTATTTTCCATGGTTGACTGGAAAGTAAAAGTTCCATATCTTTGGAACTTCATGTCTTGCTTGTTCCACTTAATGTATGATCTGCTTCAGAAACATTATTTCTGTTTACAGAGTTACCATTCAACTATTCCCACACTGCTTTCTCCATGCTTTGCGTCATTTTTTTTCTCACAAAATACTCAACTTCTTTCTGTCAGTTTTTCCCAAAGAATTTTTGTCCAAGTCAGAAATTAAGGAGAGCTTACATTAAACTGTTGTGGACCTTCTTTGGTCATTGTTTATTGATTTGTAAGCTATTCATGACATAAAAAGAAAGAGAAAGAATAACCTGTAATGAGCTATCCTGAATACAACCATAGAGAAGAAGGTCAGGGATAATTTTGTTTCAAAAGGCATTCAATTCTACCCACCCCATTCTTCAATCATACATTATCTCTGGGTTTACTAGACCTTAGTTAAAACTAAAATTCAGTCCCATTAAAGGCAAGGGTATTATTATCATTAGAGAAATCTTTTGCAGTTATAATTATGAGGGTCTCTGACCCTTCACGTTAGAATATACTTTGTATATAAAGTGACAGACTAATTTGGCTAGAGCAAGTCTCTGTGTAAGCTAATTACATGTGGTAATTTTGCCTGAAAGGAGACTGACTTGAAAGTGAATCCAATTTAACGGTGAGGAGATTGTTATAAGAAACATTTCATTGTGGGCTTGGAAGTCCCTTAAAGTGCTAATTTTTCACTTGAATAACCATATTGCCATAGCAAAGATTTTTCAAATTACTTAATATTTGTGAGATATTATTTGAACTAAGAAAAAAATAAAGACTGAGAATTTCTTAAAATTTATGGGAACAATTTGGGATTCTAAATATTATTCAGACATTTAAATTCGCTTTGGTTTCCTTCTTCTTACTTCTTCTTGAGTTATAGTAGACCACCTTGTTCCATTAAAGGGCAAAGCTAATTCCTTAATTATATATTCAACTCAAAAGGAGCATAGTGTGTCCAGTTTATCAATCTTTCTGAGTTTTGCTTTTAAAAATATAATTTCTCTCAGGAATTTAATAATCCTTTCTCATAAAATCATTACATGCAACTAGCAACTATTGTATGGTGAGCTGAAATATGGCAATTTCAAGTAGAAAGGGCAGAAGAAACACTTTAAAGAGGACCTGAAGCATGGCTTTATCTGGTAGTGTGGATGGCTAGTTGAAGGAGCTTTTTGAATCACAGTAATCAGGATCAGGGCCTTTTTTTTTTTAATTTTTCAATTTATTTATTTTCAGAAAAACAGTATTCATTATTTTTTTTCAGCAAAAACTTTAATATAAATCCAAGGCAAATCCCAAATAAACCCAGTAAATGCCAGCCATAGGTTTGTATTACCCTTTACACAACATTAAGTTTGTACAATAGAGAAAACTGCAGGAACACTGGCCAGCTTCAAACGTGAACAGGGACACCCTGACCTATTTGAGGACCACAAAGTGTGACACCTATTATGAAATTCTCTTTCAAGTTACTCCAAATCTTAGAATTGCCATCATAAATTATTCCATTGTGTTAAGCCTAAAGCTTCCAGAAATCCCCTGTAAAATTGAAAATCTTTTCTGGGAAAGTGTAGTGGGTGCTATGGTGATCTGCCCAGGTCTCCCTCTCAGGAACAGGCAGTAATGACCTGAGTGATTTGGAGGGTTTGTGACAAATGGCTCTCAGATGAATCTCTTTGTGGATTGCCCTTAGCAAAAGAGAGCTATTTCACTGAATGCCTTATCTCCTCCATGGGACAGGCTTACATCCAATGACTTTAGAGCATAAAGCCCTGATTTGTCTGTCTCAGTGTGGAAGAGTTCTGAAGGACAATTTCAGCTCCAGAGTACCCTAAGGATCAGCCAAGGCCACTGTTGTAACTTCCTCACTGTTCTACTTCCTCCTTTGCACAATTTTGTTTCCCTCTCCTAAGTGTTGGTAACTAATAATGTCCTGAAAAAAAAAAAAAAAACTCTGAGTGCCTCAGTATGTTTCCCAAGGAACTTAAAATAAAAGAGGAACATTAGGAAATTTCCTTGGGACAGAGCCTACAATGTGATGGATAACTGATAGCCCCTGGCATGTGGTTGTGGTGTTAGTACTTAAACTTTTTTCATAAGTGATGAACTGGGATGAAGTACTAAAGGAAGTGAATGCCCTGGAAGCTATGATACCCCAAATACCTAAGAGTTTTTGTAAGGAATGGTAGAGGAGAATAATTATAAGAACTTTTCAACAAGGGGGCTGTGCTATCTGGAGAAAGACATTTAAAGGTTGAGGGTGAGTAATAAGCAATATAAGAATATTATGCCTCCATTCAGAAAGGATGAATACACAATTTTTGTATCAACGTGGATGGTACTGGAGGAGATTATGCTGAGTGAAATAAGTTAAGCAGAGAGAGTGAATTATCATTTGTGGAACACAAGGAATAACACGGAGGACATTGGGAGATGGAGAGGAGAAGTGAGTTGGGGGAAATCAGAGAGGGAGACAAATCATGAAAGACTGTGGACTCTGAGAAACAAACTGAGGATTTTGGAGGGGAGGAGGATGGAGGTTGGGTGAACCTGGTGGTGGGTATTAAGGAGGGTACATATTGCATGGAGCACTGGGTGTGGTGCATAAAGAATGAATCTTGGAACACTGAAAAAAATTAAATTGAATTAAAAAAAATAAATAGGGGTGAGGGAATAATCTAGGATTCCTTCTTTCCCAATTTGGGGAAAAAATAAGCAATATAAGACAAAGTGTAAAAGCCAGAGAATATCCTTAGCAACATATAAAGAGACTCTCTTCTTCTGTAACTGGATAGTAGAAAATGGTGAGAATCAGGCCTAGTATTTAAGTGTAAGAGTATTAGCACTCCAGCAAAGGCTGAATTCTCATCCAAGGCAGGTCTGATATGCCAGTCAGGGCCTTGATTGGGAAAGGTTCTATTCTCAAGACTTGGGATAGGGATATTTGCGCTGGTGCACTTGAAAATTTCATATCTCAAAATCACCTTGAATAGGCCAATAATTAGAGTCAAATTACAATTTAATCCAGTCAAATAAATATTGGACCTTCTAAATAAGAAAAGAGGCACTGGTTAAGCATTTGCCTTGGCTTAGGTCATGATCCCAGGGTCCTGGGATCGAGGCTTGCATTGACTCACTGCTCAATGGGAAACCTGCTTCGTCCTTTCCCACTCCCCTTGCTTATGTCCCCTCTCTTACTGTGTCTATCGCTGTAAAATAAATACATAAAATTTTTTTTTTAAATTGTGCTTCAAAAGACAATATCAAGAAAGGGAAAAGACAACTCACAGAATGGGAGAAAATATTTTCAAGTCACGAATCTGAATAGGGACTTGTACCTAAAATATGTAAATATCACTTGGCTGATGCTCTCTTTCTTTCATTCTCTCTCTATCTCAAATAAATTTAAAATCTTAAAAAAAAAAAGAAGAAGAAGAAAAGCTATACACTGAAATTGTTGCAAGATCTGGCCAAAGTGTACGAGAGTTAACTCAGTATATCTGTATATATGAGGCTGGACCCTGAGGGTGTTGATTCAAATGAGACAAAATAAAGTTGGATAAGGAAGAATATATACTGATAAGGGCTTTCTCTTGTAATACAGGATTTAATGTCTTTACAAGGACAATTGGAATTCGTGCTAATACACTACTAGGTAGCCTTTTGTATGCTTGAAAAAAGTGATAGCACTCACAAAGTGAACTAGAAGTGTCAGGACTTACCTGGAAAACAGTGGAAGAAAGAATCAAAGGCTCAGAGAAGAGGCATACTGATGTGGATGTACTAAGTTTTGATACTCCTCCAGGTGACTGTATTTTGTAGATGGTTCCATTGACAGAAGTGGCAAGGATTGCATTGGTGTTGGGGTACAAATACTGTTAAGAAGCTCAGACATGGCTGTGCCCTGAAGTCCTGGGATTAGAGTAGGACATATTATTATAGAACTGGCTTTGATATAAATGAATATGATAAAATCCAAAAATAATAGATGGCAAGTTGTGGTATGTAAGCATGAGAAGCAAGGTGGGTATGGTAGTATATGTAATAAGAAGCAGGGTCAAAATGGTGACCTGTAGAAACTGACCTGTAGAGAGCAATAGAAATGGTTAATAGAACACAGTATTCCCAAGGGCAGTATAGATGGGCAAACAGGGATATATACCCCAAAAGAATCAAGTATGGGTGATTATGAGTTTGAGGCCAGATGCTTCAATAAAAAGTCATGATTCTAGGTTTGCAAAGTGAACCAATTCTCAGGCCAAGACCAACTGACTGAAGAGAATGCTGAGTATCCATAAGGAAGAACTCTGAAACACAAGTATATGCAGTATTCATTCCCCACTCCTTCCTTGAAGGGACCTATGACCATTAGCTTATGTAGGATTACATTGGAAAAAAAAAGGAATATTCAACATTTCAAGAACTGTGGCACTAGGATATGAGTCAATGTTGATACCCAAAGTATTATCATAGATTCCTATCTGGAGTGGGGAATATGTAGAAGATACAGGTAATAAATAAATTTGCCTCCTACATTTGAACTATTATATGTCTGTCTGCTGGTTCTACAGACTTCACAGGAGTTGTGTTTTGATCCCTAGATTTATAATCACAACTGACATGTTCTGGAGTTGATAGAACTCTCACATTAGTTCCTTGGTCTGTTGGGAGTAGGCCAGCATAATTTTCATATTCTATGAAATTCTTAAGTTTCAGAAACATTTGAAAACTTAAAAACATAGGAATGAACAATGGAAATGGAAATGTTCAGTCTAGTGATCTAATATTTTGTGTTAGAACAAGTAATTATCCTTTATATACTTAACTCCTAAACTTAGAGGTTATGCCCAAGATATCCCTGACTCCTTAAACAAATCCAAAACCCACTATGGATTAGTCAGATAAGAACATATTTATTCATTCTTCCCTTCACTGAACCAAGTATTTATTGAGAACTCCCAGGTAATATGGTAGATATTAGGTTAAAGAAGAATAAAAACACCTAAGCCCTTCTTGAATTAGGTCATAATTCCAACTAATACTACCTTACAGTGTAAATTATTTAAACAACTCCTTCAAGTAAAGGAATTATGCATTTAGTACTCAGGACTTTATTGAATCAAACCAAACTTATAATATCCAAATATAATTTTTATTTTTTTTCTTTCTGAAATGATGCAGAAAAACACTTTTTTATATTGTAACAAGAATAGTCACATTTGGTGTGTATGAAATATGCTGCTTTGTTTCTGACTATTCTGGAATAGTGATCTAATGAGATTGACGAATGGTCAGAAGGGGGAGAAAGAAACATTTACTTTTGGCTTTCAAAAGAAAATAATTTCACAAAATGATTAATTGGATACTAAAAACTTTTGCAGAATAAAAATAGCAATCCCTCATTTGGATCAGTAACAATGTGTGCATTTATTTCCATGCAATCCCCTTGTCTGTCATATTCACAGTTAGAAGATCTGATTTCACTTTCATTATATAATTTATATGACCTTTTACTAAAGATTTTTCCATATAACAGACTGAAAAATTTGAAATTAGCAAGGCTTTATTAGTTTTAACAATTTTGTCATTTCACATGGAAGTATTTAAGTAATTAATATTATAAAATTTTCTGTAACTTTAGTATATAGAGTGACTTATTTAAATACATAATACTTACTATATATTAAATTATGTATTGATTGATATGTGGGATTTTTACTATCATTATATTACTCTGTCCTCCATTGCAGTAATAAAACTGATTCATTTCAAATAATTTTCTCTAATTGAATGAATTCTTCCCTATGTGTATTCAACATTTAATTTCTAATTATCATTCCCTTGTTTTATTATTTTTTAAATTGAAAAAAATTATTTTTATGTCACCATATAGTACATTATTAGTTTTTGATGTAGTGTTCCACGATACATTGTTTGTGTGTAACACTCAGTGCTGCATGCAATCCGTGCCCTCCTTAATACCGATCACCAGGCTTACCCATCCCCTTAGCCCCATCCCTTCTAAAACCCTCAGATTGTTTCTTGGCATCCATAGTCTTTCATGGTTCATCTCCCCATTTGATTCTCCCCACTTCATTTTTGCCTCCCTTCTCCTAATGTCCTCCATGCTATTCCTTATGTTCTACAAATAAGTGAAACCATAAATTAATTATTTTCCTTTGCTTGACTTATTTCACTTAGCATAATCTCCTCCAGTCCCATTCATGTTGATGCAAAATTTGGGTATTCATCCCTTCTGATGGCTGAGTAATATTCCATTGTGTATATATGGACCACATATTGTTTATCCATTCATCTGTTGAATGGCATCCTGGCTCTTTCCACAGTTTGGCTATTGTGGACATTGCTGCTATGAACTCTGGGGTTCATATGGCTCTTCTTTTCACTACATCTTTTGTTTTAGAAGAGACATACTTTTCTTTGCTCTCAAACCCCAATCCATGCTAATTTTCTTAAGGTGATAATGTCTTTTTCTAGTAAATACTGTTATAGGACTGACATAGGTACATTTTTCATACTCTCTCAAGCAAAACTACCCACTTCTTCCTCAATACTACCATAGTGAACACTCTATTGGCATGTTCTTCATGTTCTATCATAATTTCTGTTTATTGTTCTCCATCCCACAGGAATATAAGCCTTTTAAGGGCAGAAATCTCATATTAGTCATCTTTTGTTCATTACTCTCTAAAATGGGGCTGAATGAAAAATGAATATATTTATTTTTTAATTTTTTATTTAATATTTCTTTTCTGAGATAGATCTTTATTCTAAATTTTAAATTCTCTTTCTAAATATCAGCTAAAACTTATTAGTTTCTAAGTATAATCTAATACATGCTCAATAAAAATTACTGCCATTACAACAAATAAAAAATTACTCTGTAGGGAACATAATTAATTCTTAACAAACATCAGTGAAAAGTGAATTATGTTATTGCATTTCAAGTCCTGTGCTATCTTTTGTGAATACAAAGCAGAATTTGATTTGGTCCCTGTCTTCAAGTAGCTCATGGTCTAGTGTTGAAACAGAAGAAAGAAGAAAATGAAAGTTATAATAAAGTTATGCTTTGTATTCATTGGTATTATAAATAATCTGTGACTTAACTAGTGCTCACTTTATACATTCTTAAAGTATTTTGCATTATTACATATGTTTTCTTGTGGCCATGTATGGAAAACTCTGTGTTATGTTCCATAATGGTAAAAATTACACCATACACTGATAATACCCTAATTGTGCTGATGAAGCCCAGTGTACAGAGCAAGTGAGTTGAGGGACCTTTGGTTTAGTAGAAATGTAGTGGACTTACAAGCATAAGACTTGAGTTAAAATCTAGCTGTACTCTCTTTAAATGGTTATATTTACTTTGAGCATATTATAAATATAACTTCTTAAAATAACAAAAAATATCTCCTTTCCAGTCTTTGTGGGGATTAAATAAAATAAATTCATGAAAGTACACAGTGGGAGATTATAAAAATCCTTCTTTTAATAAGTATTCATTTAATGCAATTAGGCAAAGAACTTAGAGAAGACTCACAAAAATGTTAGTTATTTAAAGCATGGTTGGCTTAGTTATATGTGTCAGCAGGTAAGGTTTTGTCTCAGAGCCATCTTCCCTAAACATATATATGCTACTCATCTTTCCCCTTTAATCACCCATTGTTTATCTCCTCATTGATATGTAAATATTTACTACAATTAGCATAATTCTGAAAAATTCCTTGATGACTCCCAAGATTCCTGTGTCTAACATACATACCATGAACAGTCCCTTTCCCTTGTTGGGAGGGACTGGAAATATGACAGATTTTACTCTTATGATTAGATTATATACTAGGACAAAGGTCAAGGGATTGTGCTGGTGGAATTAATGTCCTTTATCAGTTGACTTTTGAATTAATCAAAAAGAAGATCATGCTGGGTGGGCCTGACTCAATCAGGTGTGCTCTTCTTGAAATTAGAGATCTGAAGTGAGAGATTTTCCTGCTGGCTTTGAAGGAAAAAACAAAACAAAACCTGTATGTGGAGATGTCCATGTGGGAGGAAATGGCTAGTAGCCTTATTGAAATGAGATGACCCCCAGCTGACATCCAGGAAGAAAATGGGAATTTTAGTTCTACTGCATCGTCAAAAACATAAGTCTGTCAAGGGCCACATGAGCTTGGAAGATAATCTCAAGGACCAGATAAGATTTTAGACCCTTATCAACACTTTGATTTCAGCCTGGTGAGAAGATATTGAACAGAGGAAACTCAGTTGACCAGGAATCTGACTTATGGGAACTATGAAATAATAAATTTGAGTTGTTTTAAGTCAGTTAATGTGGTCATATGTTATGCAGTAATAGAAAATGAATAAATTTATGTAATTTGAGGAGATACTTTGATTTAGGATGTTAATAGGTGATAATGGTTTCATGTTAGTCCTCCCAAGTAATATATCTGAAGTCAAGAAAGGCTGCATGGTAGGAATTACAGGTGGTAAAATCAAGGCCAGGAAAGAGCAAATGAGACAGTCTTTTAGTATACCTCTAGTAATATTAAAGCCAATTCTTGCAGCTAAAATACTTGTTTGTTTGTTTTACCTGGAAGAGGAATAAAAAGAAGAAAGAGGCTTGACAGTTTGCCAAGATGCAGGAAAATCAGGGAAACAGCATGATATTGTAGCATGAAAACCAGGCTATGCAGGTTTGAGCCATGATACCATATTTAAGTAGCTATTAGCCTAAGAAGGTCTGTGAGATTTGGAAAGGTTTTGCAGACTACAGAAACTTGCAAGGGTTTGAAGGGTGTTACATAATTATAAACGTTAGTGAAAAAGTAATACATTTGTGATATATAATATATATTTATAAATGAATATTATATATTACATTATTAATATATGGATAATATAATCCTAATATAAGAGTATCCAAAAGGTATTATATATCACAGAATTTTAGGGCAAGAAGTACTTAAAAACCATCTCCCTGAGTCCCTTTCCTATATGCTTTAATTAACTCAAGTATATATACCCTGAAATTACCTGATGATCTATTTTGATTGAAATGCAAGATTATCTGATTCATCACAACAAAGGTCACAGCAGTGAAATACTATATCTTCTCTAAAATACCCTATAACTTGCCCTACTCCATGATAGTCATTTCTCTAAGCAGAGGTATTTCCTAGTTTTTTGTTGTTTAAAGGGATGGAATATACTTCTAGGGACAGTGTTTTCATGGACTTAATCTAGTCATTATTAGAACAAATGTAAGAACAAAATGATGCTTTTCACCAAAAGTGGAAACATACAATGAGACTTGAAACTAGGAACACTAGCTTTGCTAAATAACATATAATTACTGAGTTCTGAAAGACTAAATTTTTTTTTTAAGGTTTATTTATTTATTTATTTGACAGAGAGAGAGAGAGATCACGAGTAGGCAGAGAGGCAGGCAGAGAGAGAGGAGGAAGCAGGCTCCCTGCTGAGCAGAGAGCCCGATGTGGGGCTCGATCCCAGGACTCTGAGATCATGACCTGAGCCAAAGGCAGCGGCTTAACCCACTGAGCCACCCAGGCGCCCCTGAAAGACTAAATTTTAAATAGAATTGACATAATCATACATCAATTTTTTTTATTCCATACTGCTCTAATTTTTAACAACCATTCAGTTATCTTAATGATAATTAACATACTAAAAGTATATTTAAAACATTATAGTAGTAAAAAATCAGTGAAAACATAGAAATTTTAAAATGAAGCCATATTTCATTCTTTAACTATATTAACTGAAGCTTAACTCATGGAGTAATTCGAACTGGAAATCTCCAATTAGGTCAGAAAGTCTTTTTCCCTAAACAGTAAAAGAAGTAAATGGTAGAATGCCATCTGTTATCTACACATATAAAAGAAAACAAATTATTCAAAGTTACAGTATGGTATTTTAGTGCACACTCTGGGTTTCAGCTATGGTCTTGCAGACTGAAAAATCGTATACAGCTCAAAAGAAGAAATAACTTGAACATCTTACCAGTTGTACCTCATTTCTAAGGTGTGATCCCAGGAAAAATTATGAAATAAAACATTTTGCTTAATTTTATCTCATTCTCCTTTCCTTCTTTCCTCCAGGATTTTATCCAAGGTCTCTACATGCCCCACAGTGTTTTTGAACCATTTGCCCTCTCAACAAACTACACAAGACTTACTGTAATTTCAAATATACAAAATGTATATTGTCAGTTTTATGAGTTTGGGGAACAGAGAATAAGTAGGGACCCATGTTTTCTCACTGTGTGTATGTGTGTGTGTAAGAACATTACACATCAACTTGGTGGGAGGCACTCTTGATTTGACCAGTACAAATGAGTCCTTGTGCAGAGAATCTGCAAATTTAGGAAACTGGGTGATTTAGAAAACCTTATTGTTTCCTCAGACTATCTATAAGAACAGTATGAGGCATGGACTAACAATCTGCTTCTGGTTAATTAAAACTGACAATAGTTTTTTCCATCCCTAGTGCTCAAAATATGTAAATTATAACTTAAATGCATCCACTTCTTGCATAAAGCATTTGTATATTAGGCAAAATTTTGAAAAGAGAAATTTGATATTCAGAATTCAAAAACCATGTTCATAAAATCATATTAATTTTTATATAATCACTTCATAGGTTTCTCTTTGGGACAAAAAAGGGAGTTGAGGGAAATTGGAAGAGGAAGTGAACCATGAGAGACTATGGACTCTGAAAAACAACCTGAGGGTCTTGAAGGGGTGGGGGGTGGAAGGTTGGGGAAACCAGGTGGTGGGTATTATAGAGGGCACGGATTGCATGGAGCACTGGGTGTGGTACAAAAACAATGAATACTGTTACGCTGAAAAGAAATTTTAAAAAAAGAGCGTAATCTTAAACACATGGGTCTGGAAAGAAAACACTGTGTACAATAAAGTGCAATCATTTCTGGGTAGAAAGAAAATTGTTTAGAATGTATATTAAATATTGTTTAAGACAAAAAATATTTCATTAAATGGAATTTTTATATGAAATATATTTTAGGTGTAATATGATATAGCCTGGGTAATATCATGAGATTGTATTAGTCATTATTAAATTTTCAGTGTTATTATTATTATTATTTTAAATAGAGCTAAAACTCCAGTGCCATATTATAAATAGACAGTAACTGCAGCATGGAAAGGGAACTAGTTACTGGAAAATGCATGAGTTGCAGAGGTTTTCAATGGACTGTTCACTGCCTATAAAGAGTGCAGTCTGATTATGAATAAATAAACTCCTTGGTGCAACTGTTCTCTTTACTTAGTGGCACAAATAGTGTACTCACCCTGACTTACCCCGCTGATGGGGACTAAAGGCAGTGACACATGCCTTATATTATTAACACACACACACACACACACACAACAAAACACATGGTAAGTGTAAATATTTCAGATGAAGGATTGTTGTGATTGGTTTTTAGCATGTTTGGCATGGAATATACTTAGAAAAAGGGTACATAGTAGCATAATTATAACCAGGTATCTGGATAGAAAATAACAAAAGCAGATGTTATCTCCCAAATTTTATTTATAGTTTGGGGAAGTTTGACATTATAAACTTTAGTTACTTAGGTAAGTTTTCCCATCTCATATATAAAACATCCCTATGCCCACTGCTATTAACATGGTTGCATAAGCATGTTTGCAGTTACATGCTGTCTGGAGCATGGTCAGTTCTCTGCAGTTCATGCAGTTCAAATGAGAGAATTTCCTTAAAGGTTCCCAGTGACTATAATCAACATGATAGATAGGGATTATCTCTAGATTTATTTAGGGGCTCTTGTTGGTAGCTTTCAGTTTTTATTCTATCATAATACATACACCTGTATTGGAAGATCATGTGACAGTTGGCTGAAATATGGGTTCCTGGAAAGCAAGAATAAATGGACATACTAGGTCATATAGGACTAGGGAGGATTTTTTTTTTTAAGTTTTTCATTATGGGGTGGAAAATGGTCATTTAGAAGATCATTTTTTTCAACTGATCTTAGGATTCTAGTGAAGGATGTTACAAAATAAGTTGACCCCTGTCCATTGGTTTGGTAAGCCTTCACACAACCTATTCCTCCAGTGATCTTGGGCCTGTAGCTACAACTTTTTTTCAGAACCAGCATTGCAATATAAGTTCAAAAATAAGACATAACAAAGGTAAAGATATTTTCTGATTTATGTGGAAGTTGAAAGTAATGTCTGGTAAAAAAAAAAAAAAACAACAGAAGTATTTTTATTATTGCTTTGTTCAGGAAAGAAAACCTGTAAAATGGTATGAGCAAGAAAGCATGAAGCTTAACAATCCACTGAGCTAAACATATAGAATCTAGGAAATAGGATTAATGTCAAAAGACAAAGAGGTATGGTAACTGGTGGCTAAAATGAAGAGTCCATCATCATGTTCCAAACCCTACTTAGGTCTTCTGATGGAAGAAGAGTTCTGATACTGGGGTCAAATTAGTGACAGGTCTCCAGAATATGACATTAAACTGAGAAGAGGTATATGTTTTCTTTTAATGAATCACTTAACCACTGATATAGAAACATACTCTACTTTTAAAAATCTTCTAGGTCAGCTAGATAAATAAATAAAATATAATATAAATAAAATTTATATTTTACTAAGTAAAATATAATGATTTCTTGAACTCACCTTGTAGTAACCTTTTGGGTCTTACCTTAGTGAATAACCATGTCCTAAACACCCTAAATAGCTATTACTGAACTCTATATGTACCTCGATAAAAAATTAGTTATATATCAAAATACTGCCTGTGTAAAGAACCATAAGACTATTTTACAATTTGCTAAAAGAGAGCCATTAATTCTAAAGAAAATATTGTAACGTGATGTTAGCATAAAATGCAAATTAGTTTATAAAATACAAGGAATAATTCATAATCAATAATCTGCATTAAGTAACTCACAACCTTACCTTCTCTTTCTTCCCCCAATGCTATATAAATACAAACAAGAATTTTGATTAGTGTATAAAGTTTATTTAAGATGAAAAAAATACTGCCTGCAAGTTTATTCTTTTTAATATTTTAATTTAAATTCCAGTTAGTTAGCATACAGTGTAATATTAGTTTCAGGTGTACAGTACAGTGATTCAACACTTACATACAATACCCCAACACCTGGTGCTCATCATAAGTGCACTCCTTAATCCCCACCACCCAATCCCCCCCAAGTTACCATCAATTTGTTCTCTGTAGTTAAGAGTTTGTTTCTTGACTTTTTCTTTAAGATAAATAGAATGGCTTTAGACATGCACACTTGGGAGTTTAGGAAGCAATTATGACAATTCTTCATTTGAAAAAAAATTCACATTCCCGGGTACAATTAATGTAGATATACATTATTATATTATATTATATTATGTCATATTATATTGTATTATGTTATACTGTACTATTCATCAGTTTTTCTTTTAAAAAACATTATATTGAAACTATGGAAAAATTAATCTGGGAAATTGTTAGCAATGAAACTATTAGCAATATGTATCTTTTACGTGCTTTACAAATTTATATAGTGAACATGCATTAAATCTTTAACAGAAAAAATAAATTTTATTTTTGAAGTACATTTTTAAAACATTTTGACAAAATTTAAAACATCTCATGTTTTGAGGAGGATAGGTGAAAAGTAAATAGAGGGAAAGAAATAAGCTAGAAAAAAAGGACAGTAAAAAGAGTGGATCCTAGGGAAAAAGAAGGGAAATGAAAACTAATGTAAAGAGGTTAGTTATCATACAGTATATGTTAACTCAAAGGGGCAAATATTACTAGGTGTAAAACTAAAGTGGTGTTGTGTATAGAAAGCTAATTCCTCCTCTGAGGGGCCTTCCTATTTAGTTGGTAATATACAGTTTAGATTAATGAATTATGATTGAACATTTACCAAGCCATCTCATCTTTCTAATAAAAAAAACGGAATAGATTAGACATATTGAGAGGATCCACAGGGATGCTATAAAGAAGAATGACTAGAGCATTGGGCCAGATTTTTGAGGGGAGAAGGTGCATAGATTGGTAGAGATTAAAAGTGAAGGAAATACAAATGGGGTATGAAACATACAAAAGCATAAATTTAAAACTAAATAAAATGTCTTGGAGGGATTGTAAAAAAGCAGTGTAAGATAGAAAAATATTCTTACTTCCATATCTGATACTTGAAATTGCTGTGAGTGCTGAGGCTTAAAAAAAGATAGGTCTTATAATTTGAATGGTATTGATTTCAAGCAAAGATGTTTATAATTATTTATACATTCATTCATTTGAAAACATGTATTAATAACAACCACTGTATTCCAAACATTCTTGTAGGCACTGGTATTGTCAGGATTAACAAGACAGAAAGAGAAGTACCTGCCGCAGTGTATTTCTGTTCTAGCAAATATATAATTAAAATACTTAAAATATATGTTAATATTTTTATATTGTAGTACCTATAAAATATGTATAAATAATATATAGTACATCAGACTTTTTATAGGAAACAAGCATGTAATCCTCCTGTGGGTTCTTTTATAATATCTTGGCCCTTGTTGGTGTCGAACATCAATGAAAAGAGATTTTAATAGAAGATGCCACATATGGGCCTAGCCTTAGAATGTTGGGTCTTAATGCTTTGAATTGTGTGTAAAGCAAGAAACAGTCTGTTAACAAGATTATCTCCTGTTAATTTGGATAATGAATACTGCAAATATGATCTAGTTTTTCTTGTCAAAACAAAGAGAACAACATGATATCAGAGATGTCAAAACAGCCAGACATTATTTATTCTTATTTCCTTCATATCTTTGCCTTGTTGAAATTGAGTTTTTTGGAAATTGTAGAATTGAATACAATTAATCTATAAACTTCCTTTGCTCACTAACATAGTTGATGTGTTTTGCAAGGGCGAGTAGGCAGATGATAATATGAGAAGGTGTTCGTGAATCACATTCAGTTTGAGTAAAATTTGCCTGCTGGCATTTGAATGTAATTCCATTAACATTTCCATATAATTCTATCCACACATCTAGATAAGGCTCTCTCTCTGAGGCTATACTCAGAAATGGCTTTCTATATGATAGAAAGTACAAAACTCTCCTATATAACCTACACAAAAATCAATTTTCATTAACAAGAGTCTTGGCCTGCAATAGGCAGTGAGAAGTTGCTATATGGAAATATATTTTATTTATTTATTTTTAAGATAGCACACAAAGGAAGAAACATAATTAGCATGACTGAAAGGAGGAGCATTCAGACAAAAATGCCATATTATTATTTTTTCTTTTTTGGAAATGGATGGATGAAAACACTGAAGCATCCCTTAGATTATTCAAGCAAATCTTGATAGTGGCAGCTCTTGGGCATTAATCTTTGCAAAGGTTATATTGGTTTTGAACAATTTCTCCTATGTTTTAAATTGGAATCAAATATTTCTTTCTTAAATATCAGCCATCCATGTCATTTTTTCCCCTCTACTTGCTTTTGGGAATAGATATCCACTGTTTCCAAAGCAGAGGACTTTTCTGTGTTTTGGATCACTCGGTGCCCTTACTAGGATGCTGAAGGACAACCTACCAAACATCACACTGATATCCTTTTGTCTATTTTATCAGTTGTTCACATAACATATTTGCATTTAGAAATCTTCTCCACCTCTCCCTTGAAGAGTTTGAAGAAGACCCTTCTTTTAGATGCTGTTTATTGCTTGTCACTGCTACTTTTTATTTTTTTTATTTATCTTTAAAACAATTTTATTTATTTATTTATTTACTTATTTATTTAGAGAGAATGAGCAGGGGGGGAGGCAGAGGGAGAGAGAGAAACTCAAGCAGACTCCATGCTGAACATGGAGCCCACTAAGCAGCTCAATCCCACTACCTCAAGATCATGAACTGAACTGAAATCAGAAGTCAGACACTCAACCGAGTGAGACACCCAGGTGCCCCTCATTGCTATTTTTTAAAGAACCCTATTTTTAATTCTCCTTCAATGTTCCACTTAAAGATACATTCTGTATATTTCTTATGTACAGGTCATAACTAATTTCAAATCAGACTTAATAGGAAACTTAAACAGTTTTTTTTCAAAATATATTAAATATAACTAAGTACTGCTGACTGGAACACAGTATGCATGTAAGTAATACCCGTTGAAAGAGAACTGCCCTTTACAAAAATATATTCACTGTATTTTTACTAAATTTAATTTTTTCAAAATCACCAACTATTCATGTATCAAATATTTGTAAGCACAGCTACAAAGAAAACTTTCTCTGCTTGCTATTCTATATGCTGCTTTATAATTACAATGTTCCAAGTAACAATTGAAGTAGAGGCAATGACAATTTTGCTTATGTATGCCTTTGAAATAGGCAAGATTTCTTTTTCATCAATACGTTTTCCCTTCCAAATCATGATTTGCTTAAGGGACTATTAATTTTACTCACTGGAACAAAGCAACATTCAATTTCCAATTCATTAATTCAATTGACCTTTTTTACTAGGTACCTCTCTGGACCAAGGTATTTAATAGGTACTGAGAATATAATATGAATATAATTATCTCTGTATTCATGATGCTAACATTCTACTTGAGGTGACAGGTACAAAAATAAATAATAACAAAAATATGATGAGTGATAAAACAGAGGCACTGTTCTTCCCCTCTTTCCAACAAAATAGTGCATGGTGTACAGTGGATTAATTCCATTAATGTAGGTATAAGTTGAGAAAGTTCTTCAGAGGACAAATTATATGAACTGCATATTAAAAAAATAAATTCACTTTAGAGTTGAGAAAGAAGCTTGAAGTGATATGAAAGATATTTTAAGTGGAGTGAATAAAATACAGGTATGAGAATGGATAAAATATTCAATAGAGAGGAATGTCAGAGAGAAGCAATGTGATATAATCGGTAGCTGCAGGGAGATGTTGCATTTGTGAGTCTTCATGGATAAGTAGAGGGTGATACATACATGACGTAAGGCTATTTCATATTTTCTGTGTCACAGAAGCATCCAAGTTCCCTCTTTTATACTGAATTTACACTCAGGTATAAGAAAAAGAATGCTGTCAAATGTAATTTGATTTTTTAATTAAGAGAAGCATTTAATAAATGTATCCTTGGATAGTGTAGGAATAGATTGATGATGGTTATTTCATGCATAGACTATATAGAACCATCCACAATAGTTGTTTTTTACTTTTAAAAATAAACTAGCATAATCAACACTTTCTAAAGTGTTTTTAAAAAGGAATAATTCATATTCTTACAAAACTATGAGATTTTGGTTAGAGATTTTAAATTTATATTTCCTGATATACACTATGGGGGCAAATATCACAGGAAAAATAATTCTTCCTCTAGTGTGCAAGTCTCCCCTGAAATATACTTCAGTGCTATACTGAATAAAAATATTTTACACTTTCTAAGCTGTATCCTGGAAAGTCAAGCTATGACACTTGTTATGACACCACTAATGTCCCAGATGGATATTCTGGGTTCCCTTTATCCATGATTCCAACTTCTTGCAATAGATGGGCCTAAATAATGCTTGATCCTAAGTCAATAATTAGAAAATAGAACCTATAATGTGAGATTTACTATGATACTCTTAACTTTGTAGTGAATTGAAGTGTTTGTACATCTGTAAAATTGATTGATAGTTTCTCATACCACCAGCAGTTCTACAGAGAATAAGACTTACATTCAGAAAAGCAACAAGGTCAAACAACTATGAAAGGTGGACCAGAAATGTTACTTCTGATTTTGAGAAATACTGAAAGCAGCTTATAAAAATGCTTTGCTTCAAGGAACCGAATGTGTGGGCAGAAAGAGAATGCTGACAAAATGAGGGAAATAAGGAAAAAACAGATTCATGTGACACTGATTTGAAAAATAAATAGATGCAAATTGGTTTAGAAAGCTGGTTAATGTTTTTCAATATTTTATTTGGGAAATGAATGTATTGTTTTCTATGTTCCATTTTGTTAGGTACAAAAGTATACTACCAAACATTAGGAAACAAAAACCAAAGCTTATGCTAGTCAAGTAGTGAGAAAATAATTTAAAATTCTTCAACTCTAGTAGTCTGTTCCTTGTCCAGAACTGAGACAAAGTTCTAAAATTTGCATAAAGAAGTAATTCATGTGGAGATTGAAGAGTAATTTCTTCCTCTCCCCATCACATATATTAGTGATTGGAGTAGAGTTTTCTCCCATGTAAAACTTTGGTAAAGTACATCATTTCTCCCTGTGAGAATCAAAGAAATACCCTGTTATAGGTTTCTTTCTCTCCATATAAATATATTTCCTATAGTATCAAAGTTTACTATTAATATACTATTTCATGCAATTTTCCATATGATTTTACTACTTTTCAACAAATGTTGAAATTCATCCTCCTAAGCATGTCCTTTCATAAGTCATTCCCTACTTCATACATGTAATATTCAAGAGTCTTTAGGTTAAGTAGTAACTCTTCTTTACTAGTATTCTTATTCGATCTTATTAGGTAATCACTTGCTATATGGTATGTTATAATTCCTGACAGTTTTGTCCACATTCTTGCTTCTGATTCCCATGATATTGCAATAATTGCATTGCACATTAGTAAATTTCTAGGCAGGCCTCTGGGGCTTCTTTACTGAGAGTCTTAATTAAACTTGTTCTAAATTAAAAACAACCTCTGCTGAGACACTTGTCAGACCAGCTTTAAAGGCTTGCCTGGGACACAGGAGGCAATGCCATGATCAGCCGAAGCATGACAGAGATCAGGACCTAAGCAGTAAACTTAGTGATTCACAGAGAGGTAATTTATTACACCTACTAGACCCACTAATATGATGGAGGACAGGTAGGGAGGTAGGAGGACTAAGAAAGAATGTAAAATATTAGAACAAACAATAAAAGTGATGTAATTTTATAATGCTATTGTGTGCATCCCCCACTCCCCAAAAATGAACCACCAAAATACAATGGAAACCATAGCTGTATTTTATAGTGGTAATAAGCTGGAAGAACATTTAAACATCTAGTCAGTTTTCTAGTTTTTTCTTTATTGAGGTTAGTGCCTCTCCTTGTGTTCCAAGCCTCATCCACATAAAAAAAAAAAAAAAAAAAAAAAACAACTGTGGATTTCTCACCATTTTATAATACCAGTTTCACAATCAAATTCTTGCAATAGTTAAATGACCTC